>NW_019525455.1:233125-234732 GCF_002814215.2 Seriola lalandi dorsalis | reverse complement strand
GGGGGGGTGGGGGGTTGTGGTCCTGTTTTGTTATTGTTGTTGGTTGTTGGTTTCTTGAATTAAAGAGTGATTCACATTAGAGAGTGCGCACAACCACACACACACACACACACACACACACACACACACACACACACACACACACACACACACACACAGATACATGCACACATGCAAACCAAAGTAAGTTGTAACAATGCCTTAGGTGGTAGCAGGCACTAATGTACAAAACCCACGTATGCACACACATCTTAATACACACACACACACACACACACACACACACACACACACACACACGGTTGCACACATTAGGAACACTACTTTATGTCAGCATCAATGTGAAAGAGGAAACACAAAACACTGCAGATGAAATCAGAAAAACGTCCTGCGTGATACAAACATGTTCAAACACACAGATTCCTGCATGTATGCCTGGATACACACGTGCACATGTAGGCACACCGATGTTCTGTAGATACATGTATGCATGGGTGCGCTCAGTCACGTGAACACACAGCCGCACCAACAGAAACACACACACACACACACTTTTATGGAAATGCATATGAACCACTCATTTCCACTCCATTGCCGTTCGTCCTCTGGATGGAGCAAATCTGCAGCCGAGCCACGGCTGAGGAGGAGCAGCAGTCGGTGTGACCGGGGGCTTTTCAGCCTTATTTACCCAGGAGGCGTTGTCCAAACACACGTTATTAAAATTCACACATGGGAACTGACCAGACCAACAACACGCTTCCTCTATCAGCCACTGGTAGAGGAGGGAGGAGACATGGGTAATTCTCTCTCCCTAAAGACTCTACCAGCAACCTTGCTAACTACCCAGATGTTTTCTGTCCCTAATATCCCTCATGCCCCCCCCGACCCTCAGTCATCACCTCTGACCTGACACCTGTTTACTCACTAGGCCTGTTTCTGTCTCTGAAGAGAATGTGCTCAGTGAGGAAACCTGTAAAGCCAAATGAAACACTGGTCAGGTTTCCATCCAAACGTACTGTAAATCATATTTCAATTAAATTCCCCCAAAAAATCAGCAAAAGAAAAATGTGGATTAATATGCTTTTCCATCCGCCGCTAGTATGTGAATATTAGGAGCTGGGTGCCATGGAGGTGAACAGCTGCTGGAGCTGGTTCTCCATTAACAGCTGTTTACTAACCAGTCTAGGAGAAACATGTTCGAGTTCAGCATCAAACTAAACTCAAGAACAGCTGTCTCCAGCAGTGGAAAGCAACACCAATGTCTCCATCACGTTTTTTCTTCTACTGAAGTTAGCATGCTAACCAGCTAGCACCGGCCGACTGCCCTGAAGACATGGCGCTGCTCAGAGGGCGAATTATAACCTCTTGTCTTGTCTTGCTCTATCTATTGAGTGAAGCCATTTCAATCAAACCTTGAATCAACACTTAACAGCTGATTTCACTTCATTACATTACAGCCAGAGATGCTGAACTACCACTTCCTCTCATCTCACAGAGATTTCTAGTGTTATTTCCACGACTGCCCTGAAGTTACTACTCCTGTGATCGGTGGCAAATCATTTAGGAAAGAAGTTGTTGGGAAGGAGAGAGAGAAAAAAAAAAAAAAA
>NW_019525455.1:218125-228125 GCF_002814215.2 Seriola lalandi dorsalis | reverse complement strand
ACGCTGTGTCTGCTGGACAGGTGCTGAGGAAGAGACACAAACAAACCTGAGGTCAATAATCATGTCCCCTCTTCCCCTTATCACGCCTCCTCTCCTTGTTCCCTCTCCTTGTTTCCTCTCCTTGTTTCCTCTCCTTTTCTCTAGTTTCCTCTCCTCTCCTACTTTCCTATCCTCACCTAGTTTTCTCTCCTCTTGTTTCCTCTCCTCTTCATGATTAAATACTTAAATGCCCCAGAGAGTTATTACCCCGACTCGTCTCTCTAAATCTCTCGAGTGTGAGACGCGAGCGAGCGAGCGAGCGAGCGAGCGGTGGAACCTGTTTGATGAATTGAAGTAATGACTGTCAAATTAAAGCCATCTGCAAATATTCAAATATTCTACCCTGAGCCGAGGAGAAACACTGCTTCAGTGTGATCATCAGAGTTTCATTATACGAGGGATTCCCCGTCTATATGTTAACGGTCGCTGTAAACGCGACAATATACTGATGTTACATTATTAACGACAGTCAGAGCAGGAGCCATATTGTTTTCAGGTTGTCCGTCCATCTCAGTAACGCCTCGGAAATTCTTCAAATTTTGGCACAAACATTCACCAGGACTCAAGGATGAACTGGTTAGATTTTGGTTGCTAAAGGTCAAAGGTCAAAGGTCAAAGGTCAAGGCCTTGTGAACGTGATATCTCTTCCAGTCTGTTTTCATTTCAGCTGTTTTTCGATTCCTTGTTTTATTCGATGATCAGAACAAAACAAAAACAGTTTAATGTCATTTATGATGAAAAAGCAGCAAACGTTCACACTGGAGAAGCTGGAAGCAACAGGTGTGTTTTAGAAAAATGACCAAACGACTGATTGATTATCAAAGTAATCGCCTTGATTTTCTGTTGATTGACTCACAAACTAATTAACTAATTGTTGCAGCTGTAAATTAACTCACACCACGATGATAATCTGTTGTCAGCAGTGACTTTATATTCACAGTCAGTCGTCTTGCAGTCGACTGTTTGAAAACTTTCTTTTCATTCACTTTGTATTCTCGTTTTCACTCTGCTGCTGCTGCACTAATGTAAATTCTCTGAAGGGATCAATAAAGTTTAATTTGATCTTATCTGGTGTTTTCTTCATCTTGACCTTTTCTTGGTCAAATCTAACGACTTTTTGTTCACACACGATGTCATCTCCATCTCCAGACAATTCATCAGGATGCTGAGAATCATAATTTCATAACTGTGTGACTTTCTTTTGCTCGTATTTGTTCCTGTTATTTGCATCAGTGTCACTTCTCCAAACAAAACATCACGGCTGTGAAACAGCATCTGATTTATTTCTCTCTCTGCAGGTTCACTGCTCCACAACTTCCACCCCACCATCTATAAACTTTACAACTTTCTCCCCTCAGTGTCTCTCTCTTCCTCTCGCTCCGTCTCTAGGCAACAGAACAAAGGGGGAATCACCACGGCCACGGTGTTTGACTGGTACAGCTCAGCTATTTAAAGCAGGGCTGATGTAAGACACAGAACATCAAGTATTTCTTTAAGAGACCAGGAACAACCAAGAATACTCCTCCAGGTTTTTTCTCAAAACATCCTCAGAAATCTGACGCAAACTGACAAACAGATTATCGACAATATCAACACGTGTAGAACAAAGTATTAATCGAGATTCACCATATTTTTCTGTGGTTGAAAAACTCGTATCTCACAAGGCTTTTACCATGAGATATGAGACATCTCAGCAACTAATGTATTTATGATATTTCATGCAGCATCAAATATCAGCCACAGTTATGCAGATACTCGCTCGGTTGTCAGATTATTAGGAACACCCAGCTGAATCCAACAGTCCTGCAGTAAATCCATGTGCAACAGTGTTGAAACTGTTGATTTAACTTTTAGAAGTGTTCGCTAATTTCTTTAAAAATCAGAAACCGAAATCTCTCATTTACAAAAGTTTTCAGGGCGTCTGCTGAGGTCGGGTCAGAGCTTCAGAGGTCGTCTGCAGAGATGGAAGAAGCTGCAGCTCTCCATCGGTCAGGACGTTATCTGTTCATGTGTTCACACCTGTTCACGTGTTCACACCTGTTCACGTGTTCACACCTCTGCACCCCGGTTAGAATCACTTTATCTGTAGACCAGCGTGTGGAGAGATGAGACTTCCTGGAAATAAATTAATTACGTAATTACTTACCATTTTGTAAAGATCTGAGACGCTTATCTGCTCTTCATCCACCATCTCAAACTCTTTCCTCGGCACCAAGTCCAGACCCAGGTGTCTGAGAGAGAGAGAGAGAGAGAGAGAGAGGGAGAGAGAGAGGGAGAGAGGGAGGGAGAGGGAAGGAGGGAGAGAGAGGGAGGGAGAGAGAGAGAGAGAGAGGGAGAGAGAGAGAGAGGGAGGGAGAGAGGGAGAGGGAGGGGGAGAGGGAGGGAGAGGGAGAGGGAGAGGGAAGGAGGGAGAGAGAGGGAGGGAGAGAGAGACAGAGAGAGGGAGAGAGAGAGGGAGAGAGAGAGAGGGAAGGAGGGAGAGAGAGAGGGAGAGAGAGAGAGGGAAGGAGGGAGAGAGAGAGGGAGAGAGAGAGAGGGAGAGAGAGACAGAGGGAGAGAGAGAGAGAGAGAGAGAGAACCACATCAGTGTCTTTTATTTAACCTTCACACAAATGATATTTCCGATATGGATACAGGTACAGAAACCTTTACACCAACCTGTGCACTTTAACACACACGCACACACACACCCACACACACACCCACACACACACACACACACACACACACGGTGTATTAAAGTCATGTGAGCTGCGGCCTGCAGGGATGTTGTTCCTGAGGATCACACACACACACACCTCTCACCTTCAGGCCGTCGACCTCGGTCTTAAAGACACGGAGCTGAATATTCTTAGAAACAGTGAAACGGCCTTAAACTGCGACCGGGAGACTGGGTGTCTGTTGCCGTGTTAATCGGAGCAGGGCGGTAAATTTTGTTTAGCCACAGATCCGGAGGCAGCAGCTCATTCTCCGGCCGATAAAGTTTAAGAACTGAGGGCGGAGGGTCGTATCCATCACGTCTCAGCTGTGCCAACAGAGACCGTCCTGCTGTAACGACCCTCAGGTCGCCTGTGCAGCACGTCATTATGACCCACAGTTAGGTTTGGTTGCTTGGCGACGTCTATTGTTCAGGTTGAAGGACTGGTTGGACCAACATCACTATATTTGTACTTGATTAACAAAATAGCTGCTGATTAATTTGATTGATCAACTAATGAGAGTAATAAGATAATTTCCCTCAGATTTGAAAGAACTCGCAGAAAGTCACATGAAACACAAACTGACAGATGATCTGCGTGAGTCTCCAGCCTCTGATTCTACTGCCGGAGCTTTCTCTCTCAGAGGAGGCAGTGGAGCTTGTTTTCCCATCATGCAACCTTTCACCATGAATTAGCTTTCAGGTAAGAGATGCCGCTGCTCGGCCTCCTGCTCGTTTCTGTCTGACACATCACTTCCTCTCACCAGCTGAGGACTAAATCAGGATTCATCCACTGAACCAGACTAATATCACTACGAGCAGCTAATTCCTACTTCTGAACTCTCTTAATCAGCAACAGTAATGACGGATCCAACGGTCAATGTCTGTAGTTTTGCTGTTTCTGAGTTCTACTGGAAACTGGAAGAAACGCGCCACGTTATCCCAAATACGAGGCTGTAATAATAACAATCCTCCTCCTCCTCCTCCTGATGACCTCCCAGTGTGTCTCGTCCCCACAGACCGTGAAGTGGAGCTTTAAATAACCTGTAACAGTCCCGGCGAGCCCATCTTTCATTTCTCCAGTATTAATAACTCAATCCCAACACAGCCGACGGTTTCTCGCCATTTCATCTGTTTTCTTTCAGCCTTTCAACGAGCTCCCATGAGTCTCTTCAACCGACGGCGTACGGCTTCATCCACCTGCCTCCAATCACGCTTTTATTTGCCCTGTGTTTGTGTGTGGGGAGCTCCCTGATCTGCCGTCTGCAGCACAGACTCAGAGGCCAGGCCGTCTTCAAACATCCACACATCCACGCACAGGATTTCTCTTATTTTTCTCAAGAACTTGCTTCAAGTCAATAACATTATAAACATGAATCAAGCTTTTTTTTTTCGAGAACTGAACCAGAGATTTTGATTCGATCAAAAATACAGAGTTGCAAAAAGGCTTGAGCAACATCCAAAATATACTATTTTTTATTTGGGGGAATTTCTGGGGGGAGGATTTTTATTTCAGATGAGATAAGATAAAACTTTATTGTCCATTCGATTTGCATGAAATGGAAATTTGTCCTTGACAACGTGTAAAACTATTTTTTCTGTAGTAAAAACTATTAATATATAAAATACACAAATATACTTTTTTGGGGGGGATTTTTCATAATATTATTCATATTTTTGCATTTTATATTTCAGGTATAAGTGATGTCACATGCCAAAAAAAAAGAGTGAATAAATAAATACATTTTTTATATTATGAAAATTATTGCAAAGGGCGGGAAATATCATTATATTTGATATTATTGAATATCGTCCCAAGCTTAGCTGCTCAAATGCCTCAGACATTTGGACTCGGCTGTATATCAGCGTTCAGAACTGTTTTACAATTTGTTGTGATGCTGATCTTTGGTAAACGTTTCGTCACAGTAACCAATAAGTGACCAGCTACAACAAGCAGGAAGTAAAAGGTGAGAGGATCAAATTAGTTGAAATGATAGAAAAGTAATTTACAAACAACTGAAATAGTTATAAACGAAAGAATTAGCTGAAAGTATAAATATATAAACAAGCGAATCAGTTATTTATATATAAAGATATTTAATGGATAAATGGTTGAAATGCTTCTGTCACTGTGTGTGTGTGTGTGTGTGTGTGTGTGTGTTCTCACTCATTGCCCCAGTCCAGTCTGACGGTGATGTGTCTCTTGACGTCTCGGCTCTGGTCCTGCGTCAGGTGACCGGACAGGAGCTGCCGCCTCAGGTCGATCAGCTCCATCATCACGTGGCGAACCTTGTAGAACAGATCCACCTTGTGTTTCTGATGGAGAGAGAGAGAGAGAGAGAGAGAGAGAGAGAGAGAGGGCGGGGGGTTACATTCGTCTGTTGTTGAGCACCCACACTCATATTGTCCAGCTCGTGAAGAGGCTGAGTAAGCTGTCATCCTTTGGCAGCGACGAGGCCACTGTTGCCGTGGCGTTTCTTCCAAGGCGGTGTGACACAAACAAACAACAGCTCTCACTGTAATACAGTTAAGGTGAACGCGCTCATTGTTCTGCCAGCCAGTTCCTGTGAAGCCTCGCAGACCGAGCCGGAGCCGACGCCAGCGTGTGTTGGCCGGGAGGAAGAGGATGAAGAGGAGCGCTGTGAGCGGATCACAGTTTATCACAGAGCTCATATCAACAAACACAGTGACTGAGTCCAGTCCACCTGTCGGTGAGCGAGGGCGACACACAGAGGGGTCCGGCCGGGGAATCGAACCGTCGACCCTCTGGCTGTCGGCTGGTTGGGACACAGAGGAAACCAACATGGAGATGTAATCGTGTTTCATGTCATTACAAAGTAAAAACAACCATGGTCATAAACATCAGCCGTGTTTGATGTTAAAGGACCAAGAGTCAAACAGTGAGAGATTCGGCTGCTGTTTAAAGCCTTGAATAAATCTGCATCTGTGTGACATCAATTACTACTAATAATAATAAACTAATAAATACTTATACTAATATTCGGGATCTTTAAACGCAGGTTCATGTTCCACTGACTCGTCTGTTGTCTCTGGTTTTGAGGGATTCTCTGAAAACAAAGGCAGCACAGACTCGACTCTACAATGGGTCTGCAGTTCAGTGTTTCCAGTGAGACAGCACAGCAACTGCACAAACACATGGGTGCACACACACACACACACACACACACACACACACACACACACACACAATCCAGAATACACTTCCCGCTATAGCTTGTTCTATTATTAGCGCTCTAATTCACCCCACAGACTTTCAACAGCAGGCGCTGGGGTTAAATGTCGACTCAGTTTTTAGCTGGAAAGCTACAGAGGCAGAAATGACTGTACAGAGAGGCAGGTGCTGCGGACACACACACACACACACACACACACGTATAAATAACACATGCAGAGGTTCAGGAGCCTGTAAGCCGGGCTGAAGAGGAGAACAGTGAACCTGCTCCTGTCGGTATCTTTAATACACACAGAACCTCTTTGCATCAGAACCGTTATGTAACTCCGGCTGCAGTGGAGGTGGAGCTGTTTTTGGGAACCTCAGCTCAGAAACAGCATCATGAGCATCTGGTTGAACATGGCAGCGGCAGCAGCAGCTTCTCCCAGTGCATCCTGGGACAGACTTTAGCCCCGGCCAAGAATAAGAACAGATACACAGTCGAGACAGAATCTTTAAAGGTATTTCTCAGGGTGTAGATGGGGATCAGTCGCTCCTCTTGTTACCTGAGGCGTCCTGCTCCACTTCAACTTTACACTGTCCAACTTTTGTCCACTTGTCCCTGTTTTTATCGTGTCTACTGTTTATTACTATTAAATATCTATTAAACTCACATGAGGAAAAGCTCAGGAGGCCAATCATTATCACTTGAGCCTGTTCAAAAGTAATTTAATTTAATTCTTTTATCTATTTAATATTATTATTATTTTATTACGGTTTTTTAATCACAATACAACACACCTTGTTTTCTTGTTCTGTTTATTTTTTTTTATAAATTGTATTGCATTGAAAAATATACGGATCACTGTAAAAGGAATCAACGATTTTACTGAACCGGCAGCTGAAGCCTGATCTCAGTTTTACTTACAGAAAGCAGAAGCGGCTGCTGCACATTGAATCAAACTGCTTGGACAGAATACGTGAGATGAACTATACCTGAGTTAATTATTTAGAGGATTCTTACACAGACTGGTTCACTGTAGTAAGAGTACTCTACTCTTGCTCTGAGGTAATGTGTCCACAGGGAAGCCCCATTTTTCACAGACCTGGGATCTGTATCTCAGGAGCTCGTGTTGTGACCTCTGCTGCAGCCGTCCAGCTCCTGCTGACTGATTAGCATGTTTTCAGCACTCAGCGCGGCGAGTGAACAAGGTTAAAAATACTACAACTTTTAGCCAAAGAGCGCCAAATGGATTTCCAGTAGTTGCTTAGCAACAACAAGAGTCACGCACAGCGGTTCCCCTCAGCAGCTGTTTGGCGTTTGTTTTGAAGGAGATGCCCAGTGGACACAGGAGCTATTGAAACATGTAACTATTAATGATGCAGGAGGATCTTTCAGAGTAAAAGCTTTTACACATTATCTTAATGGGCAGAGAAAAGTGCACTTTAATTATTCATTAATAATATAGACATTGGATCAATTTTCTTACTAATTAATTCTTTCATCTAATAAAAAGTGAAAAACAAGAGAAGTGCCAGCAACAAGTTACTCACAGATAATCTGATATAAAACAGAACAGTCAGAAAAATCCTGTGAAGTTTTATTAATGATTTAATTAATTCAATTAACACACATCTAACAATCAAAATCATAATCAATCAATTATTCTCAAAAACACTTAGAGAAGTGATAATTTAGACAAGTAGACATCAGACGAGTCGGGTTAGAGCAGATGGATGAAGACCATTAAAAACAGTAATTCACCAGTGGCCAAACAGGAAGTAAAAAAACAACTGAGGTGACACCAGTGGCCAAACAGGAAGTAAAAGAACAACTGAGGTGACTCAGTCATGACTCAGCAGAGCGGTAGGACCGTAGTGTGACCTGCAGTTTATATCATCACACACAAAGAAATCCTGCTGCACGATATTCAGAGTTCACACTGAGCGTGCTTCCTGCACTGACCCAAAATAACCAAGTCACAAACAGGAACTGCATGACTAAGATTAGATATTGATCGTTTTATTAAATCTTTCACAGTGTAGAAGGAAATAATCGACATCGGCCAAATTCCACGAAACAGGATGATACAGTAAAAAAAAAAAAGTTCCTGTGTATTTTAATGAGATGACGTGTCACATTCATTTTGAGACTTTACAGTCGCTGTAAACACACGACAGAGTTTCCACCAGGCTGAGAATTATTTGTGGTGGTGGGTGGTTGTTTTCTGTGGTTACAATTTACATACGTACCCTAAACGCTTCACATACAATCTATCAGTAGAAACTACAATTTACAGATGTACCCTAAATGCCTCACATGCAGTCTATCAGTAGAAACTACAGTTTACAGATGTACCCTAAACGTCTCACATGCAGTCTATCAGTAGAACCTACAGTTTACAGATGTACCCTAAACGCCTCACAAGCAGGATAGTGGACAGTAGCTCCCACAGGTGTAAACTAGGTGATATTATCCACCTGGGCGGGGCTTCCTCTACCTGTGGGGACCAGGTTGAGCTGCAACATGAGACCCTCCCTGCCTCCGCCTGTCGACTGTATTCTGTTCCTGTACTGAGCTACAGCAGGATGCGTTCAGAGGCCGAGGGCAGCCCACACTGTTGCTTCCTTCACTGAGCCAATGTATAAAAGCTCATATACAACCACCATGTTTACACTCTTGAAGTGTGTCCTGGAGACGCTCAGCGGCACACGAGTCAGATGTAAAGCTCCCAGAACCATGCAGACACAGCAGAGAAAACACAACACACACACACACACACACACACTGTTGTTGTTTACAGCAGCAGACTGAGAGAGGAGCTGCACCTGGAGCAAGGTTCACACACACATCTACACCAGAGAGCTGCCCAGAACTCACTGCCTGTTGTCAGCCACTGGAGCCGCTGGGGAAACTGTAAAGTGTATGTCTGGCTCAAGTTCACAACAACAGTGTGAGTGTGTGTGTGTGTGTGTGTGTCGTTCTCCCTCAGTGCTACACAAACACACAGGAGAAAGGATCTGGAGTACAGGCGTACTCTCCAGTGTAGACAATATGTTTTTATTTCCGCAGCAGGACTGGAGACGGCTACAAACTGTGACCTGTAGCAAATCTAAACGTTTTTATTAATCTGCTCCAACAACAAACACCAACATCCACAGACGGCAGCTGACCTGGAAGTGCTGACTCAGCTGATCCAGTATTAGTCAGTTCTCACTGAGGTCATGCAGACAGTTTATCTGCAGAGCCACATGCTGCCTTAATGTGTGAGGCACAACAGACTCATCTTCAATTCACAGCCATCAACGGGACGTAGCTCAGCTTGACCAGGCCGGATTATCAGTGGACTTTTAGTTTTAAGACCGATTCACGTTATTTTATATTGTTGTTGTTAAATTAAAATGGTGCAGATCAACCAAACTAACTGACATACAAGGTGATATGTCAGTGTAGGAATAATCAGAGTCCCTGTGCAAATATTGAAGATGTCATTTATTCTACAATGTTCCCTGTTCTGTTGATGGGAAGTTACAGATGACAAAGAACATACTTAAAGCTCCTCCAGTGTAAAGGTCTGTGTCCATGTGTAGTGTGATTATAGATCAGCTCTAGCTTCTATATCAATACTGTGAAAGTATCAAAGCCTCAGTCTACAGAGAAATGCACACAGCCTGTATTCAGAAACTGAGCCTTAAAACCAGCCGTCAGGACTTCTGGAACTTTGTGATGTCACAACAAAGCAGTCACCAAGCCCCGCCCACCTGGACCCACCATCCAAACCTTGCAGGAGGTTCTGAGCCTCCTCTCTTCTGATTGGCTCACAGACCTGTTGTTACTAGAGCTCCAGAGAGAAGCCTGAGAGAGGAGATGTGAAACTACACTGAGAAGAACCACAAATAAATCTTCTCATGGATCAACACTGAGGGTGTGGACGGGTCAGTAGGGACAATAAATATTTGTCCCAGGCTCTCCTAACAGCTGCTGCCACTAATGTAATTTATTAATATGACAAATAAGAACCGACTGTTCACTTACTGTCTAATATATCTATAGTTTCCCAGACTTCATCTGTGAGTAGATATAATGTCGT
>NW_019525455.1:211801-218082 GCF_002814215.2 Seriola lalandi dorsalis | reverse complement strand
GTTAAACATCAAAATACAAAACTGTGATGCTTTCAAGGACACACCTTTCTAATTCTTGGAAAAGTTTACTGAAGAAAAACGAACATGTCTTTGTGCGATGCAGCAGACGCAGCTGTACCACAGAGGTCTGTCGGTTTAAGAAATAGATCACAATCACAATGAGCAGACTGACTAACAAACATGACTGACACCTTCGTCTCTGATGCGTGAAATAAAATCAGCAGGGCTGGTTCAGATGCAGTGAACGCATCACAGACGTGTCTGACCATCTGCACTTCTTTTCCTCAACAGCCAGTCGTCCACTGGACTAAAAACTGCTTTAAAAAACCAGGACTGTGGATTTATCCGGGACATCTGGCCGTCCCAGTCGGTGGGTGGATGTGCTTTGACCTTCTGACCCTCCTCTGAGTCAACCATCTTGGACTTGGAACAGGTGCAGCGGCTGCCACAACAGGAGGGAGCCGAGCCTCCTCTCCACCTCTAGCTGGCGCTCAGAATAGACCCGCCCACACCACAGACAGAGACGAGGCGCCGGCCGGCCCGTCTGTCTTTAAGAGGAAACACAGTCTCACAGGTTCGACTCAACACAGTTCGGTTTTTGTTTTGTTTTTTGAGTGGAAATCTCTTTTGTGTGGACTATTTGTGGATTTAGACTCCCTCCCTCCTCCGTCCCTCTCTCCCCAGCTGCACTGAGTAATCACACCTTCACATCCTGCGGGAGCGAACACACAAACACACACATTAACACCGTTTAACACATCTTTACCACCTCATAAACACCATCTATCAAAGCTATTGTGTTTCGCCCATCTTGACCACAATTCTACACACACAACTTTTCAGCAGAGCCGCACAGAGACCAAGAGAAAGACTCTTGAACGGCTCATGTTTAAGCCTGACATGGCGGCGTCCGGCCTCGGCTGCAGAGCTCACCACTGTCGACTAAATCACATATTTATTTTCCTGTTTATTGCTGCTTTGGCCTTTTGCTTTTCGGAGTTAGAGGAACATAATGTGAAGATCTTAATCACTCTGACAGCTCACAACTAGAGACCCACCACAACGTCTCCCCTCCATTAACAAACACCCCCACATTTTCTGCCGGAGCATTAAACTACATCAGTGGATATTCAAACTGTGGGTCAGGGACCAAAAGGTGGGTCTCCAGAGGGTGAGACACTGTCACAGCAAGGCATTAATATATAATAGGATTTTATTCGGCCTGACAGCTTTAATATCTAATGGGACATTTGCAACACCTCTGTTCCATTAGCAGCTTCCTGCTCCGTTTTCACACCTGACGGATGAGAAAAGCAAAAAGGCAAAGTGCAAAGCTCCATGGTTTCACTTGAGGTCTGAAGTGCCCGGCTGTGTAACTGAGGAGGTTTGAATCTTGCAGTATTTCAAATATTCGTGAGTTAAAAAAGCATGAAAAATAATCCAAAAATCTAAAAATGTATAAACATTTATAAAGTTAGTTTCCTGGTGAGGGTGAAGATGAGTTTAGTGAAACATTACGTCCAGATGAGAACTGGAAGTTACGACAGACTCAAGGTCATGACTCATGATCATCTAGACTTAAGCTCTGCATGTTCTGCACCTGGGTTTAACTTTGTTTGGAGCAGGTGCAAGTTGGACAGTCAGTAACCGATAGGAAAAACACTGATCACACATCCAGGAGGAAAAACATCGATAGCAGCTGGTCCGTCGATGTTTCTCCTCCTCGGTGTTTACAGGATCTCCCGCCCTGCAGGTGCTGACTGAGCTCAAATTCTCCACCTTCCTTCAGTTTGACTGAAGGTCGAAGTTAGAATGACGTAAGTTGCTTAGCAACAGTCGCCGCTCCGCGTGCATTCATGTGTTCATGCATCATAAGACCAGGCGCAGCTACAACCGTCCTCCGTCAGGTTTGGTGTGAATTCAAAGACCGGAGTTAAAACCAGGGCTGAACAATGAATCCAGTGCAATATCTATGTTGAGGGAGCTGCAATTTTTTTGATAAAGGTAAAATCTGTCACAACAGACCATAAATGAAGCGTTGTGGTGCTACAGAGACAAACTAGTCTATAAATCATGTCCTCCAGACGTAAGGGAACAGGCTGGTTTTTTATATTTGTCAGTGAAAATGCAAAAACGATGATTCCAATGAAATCGTGACTCAACACCTGCCAAAACAATCACAATATGATTTTTCCACATATCGTGGAGCCGCAGTGAAAACTTTCTTTCTGAGATCTGGATCCAGTAGAAAACCATCTGTGTGATGTGGTGGGACGGGAGACGTGCAGCGTGACTGTGCAGCTGACACGATGAAATGATGAGATGCGTCAGAGTCTCAGAGGGAAGTTTCCAACTTCTGGTGGATCCATGACGTGAAGAACTGAGGCTGTTTAAGAGCAAAGGGAGGAACCACCTGTAGTGTTCCTAATAAAGTGCTCACTAAGTGTTTACCACTTTCCAATGAGCACTAACCAAGCAAGAGTCTCACTGTTGCGCTGAGCCTCCGCTCTCCGGCTGCTGCCTCCTCGTACCGGACAGTAACTCACTCCGACAAGCTGAACTGCAAATTTAATCAGGTAATCTGTAACAGATTACTTTGCGTTGTGAAGCCTCCTAATGGGACGTGAGTCTGCCTGGCACCTCCCACATCACAGGGGACGCTCACAACAGCTCTGATCCATTAACAAACGTCCTGCTTCATTTCCACGCCTGCCAGAGCGGCTGCTGAAAACAAAAGAGCTGAGGAGAATCAGCGGGGAACACAGACAAACTGCCTCTGAGTTCCTCCACTACTCAACTGTGATTCTAACAGGGTGAATCTGAACAAGACGAGATGTTGAGACCGGAGAGAAGAGATCCGTCGGTGTCTGAATGAAACCCTGAAAAAACAGCGACAAAGGAGTTCTTTGAGTAAGACACAGCTGTGGCCGCCAATGTCAAACGTTCCTCTTCTATTTTCAGTCTTGTCCTGTCGAGCGAGAGGCTGAGAGGCTGAAGGTTTTCACATGTTTTCAGAGCTTCAGCACAGAGCGCAGCAGGGATGGTGTATTTTCGTCAGCCATCACGGGAGTTAGCGTCTCCCTGCTTCCCTCATTCCTGCGGAACATGTTTCTTTTAAAGTAAACATGAAATAGATTTCAGATTGCTGAACAGCCGGATTATTTCATAACTGACTGCGAGGTCACGCGCGACGCCAACAACAGCCATATTTGACTTGATGAACCTGTTGGTTCACTATGCAAAATGTATTAAATATATAACCTCCTAAATACACAATGATTTGTAATCACTGTATCCATGTATATAAATACTGTTTATAATTGTATTGCACTTATTCTGATGTTAACTCACAGTTATAGTCACATGAGGCATCCTCCTGTTATTTCTGGGATTGTATGTGAATGTTGGAAAGTCTCGACACTAGGGCTGTAACGATTATCCGACGTAATCGACGTTGTCGATTATAAAAATTATTCGACGTGGAATTTTAGTGTCGACGCGTCGTGTAAAACCACACAGAGTAAATGTACATAGAACAAAACCGGAACTTTCTAATGGGACCGTTTATATCCATAGTCTTTGGTTTTAACCCGGATACAAGCGCAGCGCACGGACTGGGACAACGCGGTGACGTAATTGAAGTCATGTGACTACGTGAATGATTTGCGTCTGTGTAATCTATTTGAACAACACGGCGGCGTCTACCAGCAGCACGACGGAGCGTGTGGAGCAACACGCGGCAAGAAAGGCTCGTTCACGGTCCTCCAAAGTTTGGGAAAACTTTAATCTTGACACCAACAGTGCGGTAAACTGCAGACTCTGCAAAGTGCATCTGGCATATCTCTCTAGCACGACAGTCATGCACGAGCACATAAAGAGGAAACACCCTGGTGCAGCGAGTCAAGATGTTGGACGGGTGAATTGTTATATCAAATGACTAACTTGAAAATAATTGCAATAAAATTACTGTTAGGTTAATAAAAAAAAATAATCGTTAGATTAGTCGTTTAAAAAATAATGGTTTGGGACAGCCCTACTCGACACTGAACCGTAGGTGTAGATAAATATTTAGCGAATGACTGGTACAGATACCTTTAATTAGACAACGATGCAGAACAACATCAACAAATAAAATAAATGTCCTTCAGTGAAATCTAAAACCTCTCTGCTTGTGAACTGAGCCGCCAGAGTCCAAGCTGTCAGTTTGGTAAAGGCAACAGCTTCTGACACCATGCAGTGTGCGTGTGTGTGTGTGTGTGTGTGTGTGTGTGTGTGTGTGTGTTGTTTTTTGTCCATTCTAAATCCTCTCATAACCTTGTGTGAACTCTTCCTGGTGACACACACATTTACAGCACCTTGTCAAATGGGGTGGACAAAATAATAGGAACACCTGTCAACATATCAACAGCAGCACACACCGCAGCCTCCTGCATGATCACACACACCTGACACAACACCTGTTCAACAGGTTCAACACAAACTGAACAGTAACCTTCATGCAGGACGATTTCCTGCAGGACGACATGAGACTGAAGAATCTTCAGATCAGTTTGGATCCACAGAAAATGAATCATATCTGAACAGTGGATATAATCTCCTTCCATTGCATCACTTTTCAACTTTCTGGTGGGACCCAACGACCAGAGAGGGGGACAGGTGTCAGCGGTGTCCCTGCAGGTCCATGCCGAATCCTGGAAGGAAGGTGACGATGTCCCGCAGGTAAATTATCTTAAACTGTCTTTACAGTGTGAAGCTGTACGGGACCAGAGAGGAGTTCAGAGTCTACGGTCCACTCAGGACTCAGGAACTGTCAAATAAAAAACAAACTTCTTCTTCTATGTTTTCAGTCGGTGACAACGTGTGAAACTGTGTTAGAAGTGTTAGAAACAAATGGATTCTGTGTGAGAAGATTAGCTTTTATACCAGTTACTAAACCCTGTGACCTTTAAAAACGTACTGGGAAGTTCCCAGTCAGATAAATACAGACTTCAGTAGCTACAACACATGGTCGGTCAAAGACTGTGATGCAGCTGCGAGTGTTTCATCACGTCTTTATGTGAAGATGAATGAAAACAGTGTGAGTTAGTGTCAGTACGATCTGCTCCTCAGGACACAGACGTCCCGTCGTTCTCTTGCATCAAAGTTTCTTAAATGTGAAACAGTTTGATTCAGTGTTTCTACAGGTTTTAATCCTCTGGTCTGTTCGTCGTGGAGAGGAGGAAACGTCTGTGGATAATTCAGCTGAACCACCGACACTGAAGGAGTCCAAACCGGGAGAAGCTGACGGCAACTCCCATGATGCCACGCTGCTTCACAATGTCATTTGTTACGGCTGTGATTGAGAGACCGTGAGCAAGTTACAGACTGTGAGTTCAAGTGTGACGGAGTTTCAAAACTGCTGCACAGGACGGATGTCGACGACAGTTTCTCCACAATTAATTTCACTTTGAATACAACTAGAAAGTTTTTAACGTGTTGTAATGGATACTGGTAACTTTACGAATGACAGTAACTCTATCCCATAATGAAACATTAGATAACTGGGGTGATAGGAGCACAGCTGGAGTCACATCTGGAATCACGGCGTCCAAAGTGGACTTATAAAAGTCAAATAACTGAGATGCAATAAAAACAAACATCAGTAGATATTTATCTTTTCATCGGCTTTCCAGTGATGGGATTATAAAAAAAAAACAAAAAAAAACACACACTACAGCTACTACAGTATATGCCAACAATGGTGTCGCCGTGGCAACGATGGATGAGTCACCATGGCAATTATATGACACTGCACTTATTAAAGCCTATAGATCAGACACAGGCGATAACACACAAGTGAGGACAAAAACACACTTTCAGCCTCTAGGGACAACACACACACACACACACACACACACACACACACACACACACACCTGAATGACAGAAGGAGATGACTGGAGCTACTTACAGGTGTGACAGGGTGATAAATCCACTTGTTTCTCTCCTCGTCTTTCTCCTCTCTCTCTCTCTCTCTCTCTCTGTCTCTCTGACTCTAACACTGGCGAGCCGTTAAACACCGATCCGAACTGGCGGACGAGAGGAAAATCATCGCCTGTCACACGACTTGAGATCCACTCACAATGCACTGTATCAACACTACCTCTCTCTCTCTCTCTCTCTCTCTCTCTACTGTGTGCACCTTATTCTGCCTCTCTCTCCTCCTCTGACCTGCTCCCAGTTTGCATCTTTCTCATATTTCTTTATCTCTCTTCTCACCTCTCTCTCTCTCTATCTGCCCC
>NW_019525455.1:209090-211781 GCF_002814215.2 Seriola lalandi dorsalis | reverse complement strand
TCCCCCCTCTCATCTCTCTCCCACCCACGGGCCAGTCTGCAGCAGCGAGCTCCTCTCCACTTTTGCGATGCAAGCTGAGAACAGACGCGACGAGGTGTGCGCTCTGGAGATAGTGATATGCGGAGCACTTGACGATAAAGACATCTGACAGCAGAGTTTATATTCTGAGGCTGTTGCCCACGAACAGCCTTGAAATGAAATGTGTGACGTGAACGATTGAGAGACAGAGAGAGAGCGAGAGAGAGACCGGACAGATGAAGAGAGATGGAAAGACAGCAAACAGTATGTCATCCTCTGCATCAACACCTCGTTTCACCTTGTTAACTGCAGCGACACCACACTCCTGCAGGAGCAGTGAAAGTTTCTATCATCAAACTCCTGAAGCTGGTGGAAATCTGATGCTTTTTGTTTCTGGGATCAAACAGATGAAGACAAGTGTTTGGTTGCTAAGTATCCGATTGTAAACTGAAAGTATACAGTAGGTGTTTTAATTAAAAAGTTACCTAAAGATAATTAAGACAAGCAATTACAAGAGTAATCATCATGAAACCACGCAAAAGCTTAACAGATACTTCCTACAATGTTCACATGTTCATATACAATGAAGCAGCTGCTGTTTGCTGTGATCATTGCTCCTGTACATATTATTAACATGCACCTTGTAACTCGCTCTGAAGCTCCATATTTTCTTCTTCTTCTGTGGTTTATTTGAAGTGTTGTTCCATAAGAAGATATATTTGTGGTTTTTAAGAAACCAAAAACCATCTCAGTGTAGTTTTACATCTCCTCTCTCAGGCTTCTCTCTGGAGCTCTAGTAACAACAGGTCTGTGAGCCAATCAGAAGAGAGGAGGCTCAGAACCTCCTGCAAGGTTTGGATGGTGGGTCCAGGTGGGCGGGGCTTGGTGACTGCTTTGTTGTGACATCACAAAGTTCCAGAAGTCCTGACGGCTGGTTTTAAGGCTCAGTTTCTGAATACAGGCTGTGTGCATTTCTCTGTGGACTGAGGCTTTGATACTTTCACAGTATTGATATAGAAGCTAGAGCTGATCTATAATCACACTACACATGGACACAGACCTTTACACTGGAGGAACTTTAAATGGAAAACAAGTTCTCCCTCTGTGTGTGAAGTTAATGAGGCTTCAGCAGTGTGCACTTTATTGTTTTGACACACTCTTTAAAAAATTGTGAACCTGGCCTTTAAATATGGAAACCCCTGTTTATATAGTATTTAGCATTTTTACACAGCTGTGCAAAACAGACTTGACCACTTCAGATAATCATTATATATTAAACAGGGTGAACTGGCAGTCAGCCTTTCTGCTGGAACCAGCTCCCAACAGACTGTAACTGTAAAAACTGCTCCGTTCTCCACGGCCTTCGTTTCATCTATTAATGTTGCACTTTAATTAGATATTACCTGTTTTATAATCTGTGTTTTAAACTGTTTTCTTTTTGTGCTATACAAATAAATGTGCTTTGTCTCGGTGCAGCTGTCTTTAAAAACAACATAACAACACCAGCCCAGAGATACATGTCCATCTCTTTCTTTCTCTTCTTTACCTTCAGTTCATGTCCTTGTGTAAACTGATGTCAGGTCGGTGTCTGCTTCGCCTCTTCTTGGGCAACAGACGCGGCGGACAACTCGCACAACACACTGGTGAGATGATGAAGAATATGCTTCAGTAGCTGCTGGTGCTCTGGCAGCAAACAGGCGACCTGCTGAAGAGCTGGCAGACTGGTCGACTGTGAAACGACCAGCAGAGACTCACAAAGACACGAGCGGGATTATGGGAAATCCTCCAGCTTCACAAATGTTTGTAAAATAAAGTCATTTGGGAGTTTTTTTTTTTTTTTGGTTTTTATTTTGGTGTATTTTTCTAATTTCCACAGGTAATTCTCACTGAGACCATTGATCCACTGACTTTTGGACAACAACAGTTTCTGATACTGACACGGTTTGTTCAGCAATCAGTTACTGTATGTTACAGGCTGTAAACCAACTTCACCACGGTCACATGACTTCAACATCATCGCCACTAAACTTCAACTTATAGTTAGATTTAGTTCTGACCTCTTTAACACAAGCTTTTCCTCTTGTGAAGTCAGTAATAGTTTACAGACGCGTGAGTATTTAAACACGAGTCTGTAAAGGTTTCATTCAGACACTTGTCAGCAACCGGACTTTTTTAAGACACTTTAAAACTTCGACTCCCAGTTGGCCGGACCCTTTACTGCATGTCTCTCCCCCACTCTCTCTCTTGTATTTCCTGTCTCTCTCTCTCCACCTTTCCCTCTTGCGACTGAGGTATTTACTGACGACTTCAGACGAGGGAACAGGAAGTGCTAAAATGCTAACTGACTTCCAGGTTTCCAGGTACCTTCAGTTTTCTCTCTGGGCTCAGCAACAGTTGATTTTCCCCTCCGGACACAGTGGCGTCACTTTGACTAACGCTCGTTAACACTTCTCCTTCTCTATAGGCACCTGTCACTCTGACAACATGCCGGCTGCAATTAACCGCCTCTTGATGGATGACAGTTTGATGAGGCATGTGATTGGTTGTCTGCTTCAGCTCCGGCTCTATAATTAGGTTGATGGTTAGGAGGATGTGGGCTTTCTTATCTTTCTTATGCACCGCAGTGTTCAGCCGGTGTCTTTAACAAAGACCCATCAGCTTCTAGGACAAGAA
>NW_019525455.1:194642-209028 GCF_002814215.2 Seriola lalandi dorsalis | reverse complement strand
TCACAATCTATCAAACACAGAAATACAGTGTGAGAGACAGACAGAGAGATGAGAGTCAAAGGTCAAAACCAGAGGTGGCGTTTTAACACTGTGCTGTTAGCTTAGCTACACAGAGCTGTCAGTCAGACCATACAGGAAATGGCAGCACAGGCCTGGGGGGTGGGGTGGGGGCGGGGCAGATCAGATAGCACACTGTCATGTACTGCATGTATACACTAACACTGACAGACTCAGTGTCCATAAGAAAGGTTGAGTTTGAGGTACTGTCATAAGAGCTTCAGGTCCATCACAGCCCTTCATGTCTTCTGACAGCGACACAGATATTAATATCCTGGCTTCCTGGAGATGAAACATGATTGTTTTTCTTGAGAGGCCATTGAGCTCAATATTTTTTATTTCTTGTTTTATGCTGTGTTTTAATATGAGGTGTGTTTGTACGATCTTGCCAAGTCTCTTGTAAATGAGATTTTTCTTTCTTTTTTATCTCAGTGGGACTTCCTGGTAAAAAAATAAAGGACATAATAATAATGAAAATGCCCATGTAAGAAAAAAACACTGCTGCAGGAAATCGTGTGGAATCATAATGTAAAAACTAAATATAGAAAATACATTCTTTATGTTTTTTTCTTCAATCCATTTGTATGATTTGGGTGTGACTTAATATTTCAATTAGGGATCGATAAAGCATGACTACAGTGTTTTGTAATTGAAAGAACAAGAGCTGTGCGTCCCTGCCTGAATATGAACATTGACTATTATTGGGACTTTTTTTTGTTTATACTAAGCGACAGATGAGAAGATCAATACCATTCTCTTCTCTGTACATTAAATATGAAGCTATGAAATTCACCACTTCCTTGAGAATTTTCACATTGAAAGTTTTGTAGCTTTTAATGTTAAAGAAATCACGCTCACTTTGAGTCTCCTTTATTTAATGTGACTGAGTCTGAACATTTCAATGAAAACATTTCCTGGATTTTCTGTCCTCCAGCTTTCATTGGATATTACTCTCTCTCTCTCTCTCTCTCTCTCTCTCTCTCTCTCTCTCTCTCCTCCTCCTCTGAGCTGTACACTGTAAAAAGCTTCAGATGTATTTCTAAAGTAATTATCAAAAAATAGCCATCATCATCATCATCATCATCATCATTAGGTCTGGACACACTTTGCCATTTTTACAACAATAAATATTTAATGAGCCTATTTTAGCTGTGACGGCTGCGTCTGCTGAAATAAAAGACAAACTAATTGGAGGAAGAGGAAAGAAAGACGGAGACAGTCTTTAAGACGAGACACTGACTCTCTCCTGGAGACGAAGTTTAAATGAATCTCAGCCGGATTTACACCAAACGACTTCTCAAGCGACTTCAAAGAAATTTCCAATGAAAAGATGAAACCATGAGAGCCGCAGCGATCGCGTCACCTCCATCGCCTGGTGTGAGGTGAGCGACCGGCTGTTTCAACCCCTACCGCTGTTGTTGTATCAGAAATCTGCTTTTCTTTCATGTAATTGGCTGAAAGTAACACGGATGGTTCCTTACTAAACTTTTTGCAAATGTAATTAATTATCACTATATTCACAGAATTTTAGGTGTTTTATTCAAATTTGCAGCATCTGTGGTTTTCACTCCTCTACTATGGTTTCAAAAGAGTATCGTGACTAAACTTTGACATTTACTTGTCTGTGATAATCCCTCAACATATGTTCCTCTGATTGTAACTTTGGTCAAAATGATTCAAAATGTAGTCAAAAACAAGTTATATTTTTTTATGTAAATGAGGTTCATTGACCATAAAACTCCAAAACAAAGTGTAAAAGTCGCAGGAATGAGTTGGAATGAAGGTGTGATGCAATTATTGGGTAATAACTTTATACTATCCTAATTTTATACCAGGAGGACAAAAGGTAGAAGGTCGACGGAAAGACAACACTAGGGTAAAGTCAGGGAAAGTTTTGCAGCAGCAGCTTTACATTTCTGAAACATATTTTGGTGGCTGAGCTGTGGACGTCCACGTACGTCTCTGTCTCTAAAAACTCTCACTTGAAAAGAGCAGAATCTTGAACATGAAGACAGACGCTTTCTGAAGTCACAGCTACGACATGTTGCGAAGATTTATCCTTAAACCGCCCGACCGACCACACAGCAATTATCTCCAGACGGCCAAAGGAAGAACCACCACTAAACCACAGAATCAGCTGAGCGCATCTTTCATTTTCTACTAATCATCAATATTTGATGGATGGTTTGAGGCGAGCTGTTTTATTTTTATTTTTTATTTTTTCTGATGCCGCATCATAAAGAGCATAGCAGAGTATCTCCAGACATTTTCTTCGGACTGATTTTCACTCATGTTTTATGGATTCAGTAACATTTTGATTTTCCTTTTCTTAGTTCTTAAAATCACCAGGATTTATCTTGACTTTGGTCTTTCTGCTTCTCTGTATCAGTTTTATTTAAATGTTGTTAAATGACTCCAGGAGGAAATTTGCTTCAACATTAGTCTCTTTTAATTAATGTCAGTTTCTCTCCTCTTCTTTTTTTTTTACTTTATCTCTGAGTGTGTGTTTCTCTTTCGCCATCTGCCCTCCTGCTGCAGATTTCACTCAGATTACAGGATCACATTTATTTTCTGGGCTCTCTTCGCACTGGTTAAAACCTCATGATGCACATTTTATTTTTCCAAAACATCACAAAAGCAACTTCCAGGCTCCATGAATAAAATTAAATTACATAACACATGCTGGGTTCCTGCAAATCAAAGTCTTTTTAAGAGCTCAATAAATGAACAATGTGGAAATGATTTCTCTTACTCAGACTTTTATTTTTGCGTTCCTGTAAACGAAGATTTAAAAAAGAGGCAGAGTAGAAAATTCAGTCCATGGAAGTTCAATAGCACAGAGTCGACATAAGTAGATGTCGACTACAGCAATAAAAGATGTGAAGCACCACACCATTCATTTTGCATGTTGGTAGAAATAAGTATTATTTCCTATTCCTACTAAACATTTTCTAAATCCTACGACAAACTTTAATATAATGTTTTTTTGTGTTTTGTAGAGCAGACTTTAGAATGACTTTTTTGTTTTCTGAGTAGAAATGATCTCACTACCGACCTGCGGACCGTCAACTGTAGTTTTATGCCAAACTATTAGGTCAGCGCCCCCTAGTGTGTTGGCATGACCACACATTAAAAATAAAACCGTGTCTGTGAACAAAGCGACAACAGCGAGGAAAGAGTGACATGAAACCACAGCACCATCATTATTATTGGCTTGTTGGATTTGTTTTTTCTCCCAGTCTTAAACACACTATCTGCAAATTTAATACCTACAACAAATTTACCGTAAATATGAGACATTTTAATTTTTATTTTAATTAAATTTTATTTTAATTTCACTTTTTTTTAAAGACCCACAGGAATTCTTCTGTGTGTCATCAGGCTTTTCCTGTTTGATGATGTGCATCTGCATGAACGCTCAGCTACATGTGAATGTGAGCCTGTGTATCTGTGAGGCCGTGTTCCCATCATGCACTGCTGTCTTCTCTACAGCGTGCTACACTGAGCTCTTCGTGTTTCCTGGGTTTAACTCGGCTCTCCGTGAGCATTTACCACCATTTTCTGAGACTTGTTTGACTGGATTATAATAAAGTGTAAGAGGTTGAAAGTTCATGAAAACACACTGTGAGTTTCAGCTCTGAACTGTGTGTGTTTGTGTTTTTCATTTCTCCTCCACAGCCGCAGAAAATGTCACTGCATCGTAAAACTGAAGGAGCTGGATGAGGATGAATTCCCCACCTGCTGCATATCTGTCCTATCACCCCTCCCTCTGTTTTTACTTTCTCTCGTCTCGGCTTCACACACACACACACACACACACACACACACACACACACACACACACACACACACACAATATTATCTACTTTGACATCAGCATGTAAGAGACGGGGGGGGGGTGGATTAGAGAATGAGAAAAACAAAGGAACGAAGAGGCAGAAGCAGAAAACGAAAAGATGGGCTGAGAGAGGGAAAACCAGAGCGAGAGAGATAGAGAGAGAAAGAAGGAGAGAACAATAGAAGGACTAATAATCATGACGAGGACAGAGCGGCAGAGACGTCGAGGAGCATCGTGTAATAACTTTCTCCATTTCCTGATTTTATTCTTGCAAACTCAGCTTTTGTCTTTTTCTTATTCAGGTTTTTCTGTGTCACTCGTCCTTTATCTGCCTCTCTCCTCCTCATCATACGATCACAGTGGAGCAGTCGACTGTCACAGGAGGTCGACGGTGTAAACGACTCACATTACACAGCTGTTACAGTACAGAGTGCTGGGTCAGAGCTTCAGCCATGCTAACGGCTCTGTCAGGCTACACTGGTGCTAAATGCTAACAGCGGCATGCTAACATCAAATCATGACAATACTAATGTGCTGACGAGCAGGTGTAATGTTTACCACGTTCACCCTCTTAGTTTAGCTTGTTAGCATGCTAATATGTTGAGATATGTCATTGTGATAAGATATAACCGAACGACTGAATTTCCACCGGCCTCAAAGATCCGGCCAATTATTTAGTCTTAAACTATTCTCAGTTGCTGGTCGTTCTCTGTGCGGATCCAGACCGTAGATAGTCCGACAGTTTATGTACTTTTCTTTGTCTTTGGCTCTAATGTCAGTCTGTAGATCAGAGGTGATTCTAGAGTCCGACGACGACACCAAACAACGAAAACACTTTTTTTAATTACAAATGTTCGTTTTAATATGATTTTCCTAAATATAAATATAAAGAACAATTAAAAACCTAAAAGAGAAACTAAATAACTTCACAGAGTGATGTGTGTGTGCGACGCCTCTGACTGTGTTCGGTTCAGCATAAACAAATAAAGGCGTCATAACGAGGGTTCGTCTTAACGACAGGATCTCTGTATAAAAGGGTTTAATAATTTCTACCCTCAGTGTTTCTGTCTCTCTGCTGCTCTTCTGTCAGTTCTCTCTTCTTCCCTCTTACATATTTACTCCCTGTCCCTCACCACTGCCCTCTCATGGTCAATCTTTCATTCATTCGCTTCACTAACACGTCTTCCTGTCTCATATTCTTTTTTTATTCTATATCTTAGACTCTATAGAGACTATCTATGGGTTGCTCTCTCTCTGTCTCTCTTTCACACACACTCTCACATCCAGCAAAGTGTACATTTCCTGAGGCAGTGTGCAAAGAGCATACACACAATACACTGGAGAGAGAGAGAGAGAGAGAGAGAGAGAGAGAGAGAGAGAGAGAGAGAGAGGTTGAGTGTGTTCACCACAAAAGGACACAGAGTCAGAGACGTCTCCTCATCGACAGCCTGCATCACCACGGCAGAGGACACACATGTATCGCACATGTTCGCGTGCATCTGTGTGTGTGTGTGTGTGTGTGTGTGTGCGTGTGTGTGTGTGTGTTAGAGAGAGAGTGAGTGCGGGTGTCACTCGGCCTTTTCTGGTCCGCTGCATTTGTCACCTCTCCAGGCTTTGGTGCTGCCGAACATCCATTAGAGAGAATTCAACATGTCAACGTGAGTTTATTCTCCAGGCCTCATCCATGTGTCACTGCACCATGCACACACTATAGATGGACTTTATCATTCTTTACCATCCACCCCTCTATCTATCTATCTATCTATCAATCTATCTATCTATCTTTTCATCTGTGCACACGAAGCACGAGCGTTTCTTGTCGCTGGATTTACAGCAGCTTCACGAGGACATTTGCTTTTTCAGCGACAAAACTGAGTCACTAATGGGACGTCTGTCAGGAGGGAAATGGAAAATCTGTCATGCAGAACCTGACAAAGACAGTTTTGTCTTTCATCTATTCAACTCTGGCAGGGAGCAAAGACAAAAGTCTGTTAACTCTGAATAAAGGCACAGAGTGACAGCGCTGGCAGGACATGAGGAAGATGAGTGATGAAAATAACCGTCGGAGCAGAGACAGTAGACGGAGGATAGTGACGGATTTAGATTTCAACAAGGTTTAAATCACAGAATCCCCGTCCCACTATACATTCACATACAGAAGGAAAACTAATAAAACATATACTGTGACAGAGACGGTGAGCAGACAGACGTCATTAAAGGAAGATAAGAGGTGATGGATGGACAGAGGAGGTGCAGAGGATGATGAAAGTCTATGAGAGAAACAGGCGGGAGAGAATAACAGTGTCAACCTCCACAGACGAACAATGTGACTGTGAGCTATAAAGATCGTGTTCATATAATGTTTGTTATTGCTGTAACATTTTCAGCTCAAGCTCCAAAGTCAATAAATATCATCTGAACTGCTGAAAACAGCATCCAACACGCTGCAGGTCACAGAGCGGCGCGGTAATGTGTGTTTATAGAAAAATAAAAAAGACCTTTCATTGTTAGTTCATCGTTAGTGAGTGTTTATTACTACCAGTTCAGAAAAGCAAAATATAAGTGTATAACAAGGACGTGGCACCTCGCCTGGAAAATAAAACTTAAACTGTCAGAGTCTATAATCAAATATTGTAAATGTAAATAAATCCGAACCAATGGTCCTGACGACAGACTCAATCCTCCCAACATCCTGAAGTACATCTTCAACCACCCTGTCACACACACACACACACACACACACACACACACACAGCATGAACATCTGAAACGCACGCCTGAAGCTAATGTGAGATACTTCACATATCTGAGGAGAAACTGGAAGTTAAAGGAATCAGTTACTGCAAATTGTTTCACTACAACTGTCTCTGCGTCTGAATCTTGGCACATGAGCTGTGGGTGTGTGAGAGCGTCGCAGCTGTCGTCCCCACAAACATAAGTGAACATCTTTAAGACGCAGCAACCTGCTGCTGAGGATCTCATCAATGTGAACTGAGTCAAACATTAAAGGAGAAACGACACCTGCAAGAACCAATCGAAAGCCGAAGACAGGACGTGCAACAATAAAAGCAACTCACATTGAGGAGCTGAGAACGACTGGACTGAAAATAAGAACTTCAGTTTTACTTCGATTTAATTGAAGAAAATTTGGAGACATCCAGCTGCTAACCTCGAGCAGACACTGGTGGTTCAATTTGAGAGATGTCGGATGAACTGCCCTGAGGGGAGAATATATAATGAAAGTAATGAATATAATGAAAATAAGATGGGTCCAGGAGTTGACCCCTGAGGCACACCACAGGTAAAAGGAGCACAGGTTCAAGTCTTCAACTGAGACAAAAAACTTTTTGTTTCCAAACTTTCCGAGACTACAGCAGGACGTGACACAGCTGCAGGCGTCTGGCAGCTTCGCCTTTGTGCACGACGAACCAAAGTGAACAATAAAAATAAAAAATCTGCAGTGACACTTCAAAATATAATGTTCTGAGCTCTTACCACGTAGAGCTGCTTCCACAGTAAGGCCCATTCCTGCAGCGTGGATGTCACCTCGGTGACGATGGGGTCCTCGAGAGGCACCACAGTCTCATGCGGCCTGTAGGAACACACAGAACCAAAACATTTACAAACACACAACCACCAATCGGAGCGTCTCACACAGAGGCTCCGACACTGACAGGAGCACCAAGACGGGTCTGTTTTACCCGGCTTCAGCTCGCCGTTTCTCCCCCTGCATCAGTGTGTGTGTGTGTGTGTGTGTGTGTGTGTGTGTGTGCAGCTACATGTTATGACATCGGTCCCTGCGGTTCTGTGAATCCTTTTTTAGCAGGTTTAAAAACACCTGCTCAGACCTGCTGATGTTAGTGTGAAAACAATATTAGAAGCAGCTGGTTTGGAAAAGTGTCACTTCAGTCTTTGTGATGTCGGTAAAGTCTCTTCTTTTGAGCTTAAAGACCAAGTTTACTTTATAAAGTACAAGTACAGGATTTAATTGCAGTACTTTTACTTTTAACAGAGTAAATTCTCACACTATATTTCTGAATTCATGTGGATGGGAAACTGGTCTCAGAGGTGACAAGACGTTTCCAACCTGAGTGACCTCCTGCAGCAGCTGAGGGGGCGGAGCCTCAGTTCACCTCGCTCCGTTGTTTTCTACCTTCTTTGCACATAATTTTGAACATCGCGGGGATGTTCACTAAAAACTGAAAGCTGAGTCACTGTCTCAGCCCCGGAGTCATGAATATTAGAGCGACTCTGTCTCACACACACTTCTTTATCCTCCCTCTCCTCCCATGCTGTCGCTCTTCTCTTCCCTCCCTGACTCTCTCTCTCTCTCTCTCTCTGTCTCTCTCTGTCTCATAACTGATTAATTAATAAAAGCCTGTGTGCTAGATTAGCTGATCTCCCAGCTGAGCTGTAGCTGGCGGCCGCCTGGTGATTTCACCCACATTAGTTACACTTGTATCTCAGACGCTTCTCCTCCTCTTCTCTTCTCTTCTATTTTTCACTCAATCTAATCTCTCCCTCCTTTTTCTCCCCTCCCTCGTTTTGCTTCCCGGCCTTGAATCGTTCCTCCAAGTTTTTTCTTCTCTCGCTCTGGCACATTTGCACCCTTCCTCTTCTTCTTCTCTCCCGAGCGCTCGTCCTTCTCCTCCTTCTCTCCCTTCATCCTCCACCTGAACTCACCTTGCCCTTGTCTCGTCTCTCTGGCGCCACTTTAGCTCCATCATAATATTTCTCTCTCTCTCTCTTCTCATGTATGTCCCTCTGTTATTCTTTATGCAAGTATTTTATTTTTAAACACACTTCCTGTCTGAAGAGTGATTTCTGGGGACTTCTCCTTTTGTCTGTGCCTCACAAAATATTTAAAGGCTACAGAGGCGTTTAATATTCTGTCTCTTGGCTACTTTAACTTT
The DNA here is from genome assembly GCF_002814215.2 of Seriola lalandi dorsalis. Classification (NCBI taxonomy): domain Eukaryota; kingdom Metazoa; phylum Chordata; class Actinopteri; order Carangiformes; family Carangidae; genus Seriola; species Seriola lalandi. Next base: position 200,220 of record NW_019525455.1, on the reverse strand, counting down.
GTTTTACTACAAATCCAGATTTAATTTATTATATTGTGGACATAACAGACAACCCTTTCCATTATTGTACCAGTATTCAGACTCCTAATGGATTTAATTATCTTAAAGACAGATCTAAGAAGCAGTTTGTCTTCAGCTTTTACACCATGAATGTTCGATGGGACAGTGTGAGAAATAAATTCTTCTTTATCTCCTAAACTACTGACGAGATTGATTCAGGCATCAATCTTTTATTTGCGCGCTGTTTAAAGAGGATGAGTCGAACTGATTCACAAACAGAACAGGATGTAAATATCAGTCGGAGTCTGCGGCTCGTTAAAAGGTCTCAGCATGACGACTCAAACAGCAGCTGTGATGGCGGCGCTGAATCTGATGTCATGTGTTTTCTGCTGCTCTGGGCTTCGATCTGAATTTCCCCCCACGTGTGATATCTATCATAATATAGAAAAACAACTTATTTATTTGTTATTAGTAAAGTACCTCTTACATTTTTCTGATAATAGTTTTGTACTTTCATGTTGGAAACAATTCGAGGGAATAAACATTAAACACTAACACTACTAACATGCCTGTAGATAAGATGCATGTTACGCAACCACACACACACACACACACACACACACACACACACACACACACACACACTCTCTCGGACTCTGGTGTCAGAGTTGAGTACCATCAAACTCCATATGCTGACATTAACCTGAGGGTCAAACACGGGGCCATGGTCATTTGACCACATTGATCCTAATGGGAGCTGACGGTCACAACACTGCACTGTGTTAAACACACACATTTACACACATGTTCACACACACACGTGGTGATTCTAATCATTCTGAACATTTCTCCTTCCTCTGTAAAGTGGGTGTAGAAATATTTCTTTTGTTCACCTGGAGTGTGGCCATAAATCTTATTTCCTTTCCTCATTAATGCACCTGTGTGCTTTTGAAAATGCCTGCCATCATCCACGTGTTTGTACAGTAACTGCATCCTCTTCTCCGAGTGTGTGTGTGTGTGTGTGTGTGTCTCACTGTGAGTGTGAATGCAGAGGTGTATTTGTCTCTTTGGGTGTGTTCCTGAAGTGCGGGGGTTGTTGTTGTGATGTTTGTAAATGTCAGCTCTTACAGTGGATTCATCCTGCAGAGAAGGAGTCAGCTGACAGAGCGTTCGGAGCGACTCCACGCGCTGCTGAAACTGGAGGCTGCAGCACGTCGATGTGCGGCTGTAGGACGACGTGATAATGTTTTCAGGACAGGAAGCAGAAAGATTGGTTTTACTTCCATAAATAAATATTTTTGTTTTAGAAAACTGTTTTAAAAATTCGTTTATCTAGAATCCTCTTTTTGGAGACTGAGCCATAGTTACGTTCTGTTGCTAGGCGACATCTAGTGGTCGTAGTAATGATGACAGGAGCGAAGGGAAACGTGCGGCGACGTCAGGAGGAGCTTGTGGTGGATGGATGAATACGACAGGAGCGCGATGTTCGATTCCCCTGCGAAACCAGCAGTTTATGTTGTTTTTATTATCCACGACCATTCGTTGTTATTATTGTAACCATGACAACAAAGATTGCCTAATCTTAAGAAAGTACTTATTTTAACCAAAACCACCAAATTATGGTTTTGTTATTTTATCCTTGTGAAGCACTTTTGTAATTTCTGATTTTGATAAGTGCTATGTAAAAATCTTTTTTATTATTATTATTATTATTATTACTATTATTATATCAGTATACTGTGTATTGATCCTCAAGGACCCACCATCTCTCTGTGATCTGATCAGTCAGTTGGAGCGAACGCTGAGAGCTCCAGAAATAAAACACACGCAGCGTCGTCTGGAGATGAAGTTGAAGTTGAAGCTCAAGGCACAAACTGTTGATTGATAAGTTACACGGAAACAAACATTTCTCGTGGATTATTTTCTAACATGAACGGCACATTTCTACCGTTCTACCTCACGACTGTCACAACACAAGAAAACAGTTATCTTCCTGTCTGAGATGATTAGAAACCTTTGTTGAGTGTCTGGTGACGTTCAAATGCTTTAATGTGTAACTCAAACCGGACGCCCTCAGTCACCAGACACCACAGCCATGTTGTCAGTCTGAATACCTGCTGAACACACACACACACACACACACACACACACACACACACACACAGGCTACCTCCAGACCCACTTGTTATTCGTCATCATGCACCAGCCTCCTTGATTCAGTAAAACACACTGAGAGTCTCCACTCGGAGCTCAGTCGCTCGTTGCCCTGGAGGTCTACTTAAAACACTAGATTCACTAATTCCAATTAATTTACTCTCTGCCTTTAATTAAAAAACTCTTACGCAAATCGAGACACGCTATGTAACTCTGATTAATCAGAAGTTAAGGAAAAAAGGAAAAAAAGGTTTTCCAATCATTATGCAAATGTATTAAAATATGTACTCTCGAACTTGGAAGGGAATCAAGAACAAGGAGCTTCATACCTTATTTAGAGAGAATGGGTCTCAAAAAAAAAAGGTCTCAACACAAAACAAGATTTCATTAAAATTACCCCTTAAATGGCTTTAAATGCAAGAAGAAGAAGAAGAAGAAGAAGCCTCTCGGCGCTGTGGCGTCATCCCAGACAGACGAGAGACATTCAGATCAGCGCTGCAGCGACGCAAAGATCCTGATAAACAACTTTCACAACACGAGGAGTTTTCCACAGATTCACATCGGTGAGAGCAGACGGGAGAAAAATGACCATGAACACGTTGTGATTGGCGGCTGCTGAGGCCTGTGAGGTGAAACTGATATGATGATAAATTCTTTCAAGGAGGGAAGTGAGCGATAAAAGGATCAAGCTGAAGAGGCCACGTTTATCTTAGAGATCAGGACCAGCAGTCAAATAATATCTGTGTGACGAAGACGCTTTGTCTCAGTCACTTGTTTTATTTCATCAGCGCGGTTAGCTGTGGCTGCCGTTAGCTTTAGTCATTTGTATCAGTGTTACTCACCGACAGGATGATGTTGGTCCTGTAACATGTTCAACATCATGTCGTCCATCAGAATTAAACTTGATGTGATGCTGAAACAAGCCATGACCTTAAGACTTTTAGGGGAATCTGCTGAGCAGCTTCAGCTATTTTTAATTTGGTGAACGTTTTGCTATTGCTACATAACGTTAGCATTAGCAGCTGTTTACTGTCCTGCCTGTGTTTACAAGGGCAGACGTTATGATCCGTCCTCTGAGCAGCTACTTCTTCAGGGCAGACTGGAGGCTACAGTGACTCGGTATCGGAAAGCGACTAGACGGGTCGACTGGAACGACCAGACGGGGGCTAGCTGGTTAGCATGCTAACTTCAGAAGACGAAAAGACGTGACAGAAATAGAAGCAAAACAAGAGCGTTATTTTCCACATCTGCAGACTGTTGGTGAGTAAAGGAATAAAGTTTGATGCTGAACTCACAAAGTTTATTCTAGACTGCTAAGTAAACAGCCGCTAATGCTAACGTTAGCTATGTAGCAAAAGCAAAAACTTACAAATAGCTCCTTAAAAGTTGAATCACTTCTTCACCAAAATCTCACATTTAACGGCTTAAAGTCTTCTGTCTTAAAAGGTGAATTTAACTTCACACACACACACACACACACACACACACACACACACACACACACACACACACACACACACACACACTCACTTCATCTTGATTTAAAACAGGTGATATTACTGTGTGTGATACAGGTAAGACAGGATATGAAAGGAAACGGGGTAAAACAAAAACAGAAAAGAGAAAGATAGTGGAGATATGAATGTTCTGTGTGTGTGTGTGAGTGTGGACGTCGTAAACTCACCCTCGGTTGGTGACGATGGCTTTCTTCAAGTGTATGTAGTTGGCTGGAAAAACTCCCTGGAGAGACAGAGACAAAACCAGTTCAGACAGGATCAAACCTTCCTCTCTATAACTCTGAAGATCGACTGTCACCACAGACGTTTCTTTATCATGAGGTAGCCAGCACACTGTCTACTGTCTAATTTACACAAAATGGTATTTTAGTTTTATTTATTTCTGTTTTATAGCAGTGAAAACCACATTGCCAGTTTCAGAGTAAAGTCATTTTGATGTATATTCGGTGAAACACTGCGTGTTATTTTCACATACGGTTTGTCTGAAGCTCGTTTGCTCTGGTCCGATTCAGTTGAGGAGTTTGTGAACTTGTAGGTTTGGTTTGTTTTCACAAGGAGAAAAATTAAAGTGACCCAAAATGCATCATTACAAACAAGGTGAGAAGGTTCACTCCTCTGATTGGTCAGATTGTCTGGAGCAGGAAAGTAAACGGGAACCGTCGAGCTCAAACAAGTTTGTTCACCTGTAGCTGAGTGCGATTTCTGTTTTCACACCTGCCCAAACGAACCGCACCGAGGGGGAAAACGAACCAGAGTTCAGGTGTGAAATCACCGTGAAACACTTCCCATCATGCATTGTATATTATACACAGTGACCAATCCGTCCTTTCTGCTCTTTCTCCTGATGATAACACAACACGAACCTGCACAAGTGGCAGAACATGGATGCTAATGGAAAAGTCAGGATTCAGTCTCTTTGTATTCAAACTGTCAATCCATCCATCCCTGTCGAGATGTTTCAGTCTGGAGTGAATGACCTGCTAACCTTGTCATCCCTAGAGTCATTCTGCTAAGGAGGCTAACAAGTCGGTAAAGTAACAGTAAACTGTCTTCACACACCGCTGCTCTCCGCCCGGTAACACTCACAGACAGAACAAGCAGCAGCATGTGTGAGTATGAAGCCCAGCGCCCTGTGCAGCGCTGCTACAAACATGTGCTGCGTCCCAGAGGTGCGCTGTTCAATAATTCATGGAAGACACTGTGAAGGTTATAATGGAAGCTGCTAGCAAGCTCGACATGTCGCTTCATTTGCTTTAATATCACTGGATGTCTTTTAACTACAACCGCTCACTCTTCAGCAGATGTACAGACACACGATCTGAACGTACTATGACTTCTTATATTTCTCCTCCCAATTTAATCAAAACAAACTGTGAAACGTTTCTTTTATCTTGATTTCTGGGTAATTGGAGTTATAAATAGCAGAGGGAAAAGCTGTCAGTAGTTCGGTATGGTACCAATTAGCTGCAGTGTCGCACAGGAGATTCAGCAGCTACATTTTCTACAACCACACTGTTTATAACTTCACTTTATCAGCACCATGGTCTCTGCACTCCACGGTCACTGCAGAGCAGACATTTTGATCCCTTGAACATTTGTCACTCTTAAATATATCAACTCTCAGTTTCTCATTAGATTCTGTTTTATTTTGTCTGTGGGTTTTTCAAAGATACTGGCAGCTATCCTACATTCAAACAAGTTCATTTTCCCTTTAAACATCCCATATTTTACACTTCTCTGGTGTTTGAAGTGTTGATCCATTAGAAGATATATTTGTGGTTTTAAGAACCAAAAACCATCTCAGTGTAGTTTTACATCTCCTCTCTCAGGCTTCTCTCTGCAGCTCTAGTAACAACAGGTCGGTGAGCCAATCAGAAGAGAGGAGGCTCTGAGCCTCTCTTCTGATT
>NW_019525455.1:177926-194519 GCF_002814215.2 Seriola lalandi dorsalis | reverse complement strand
GAAGTCCTGACGGCTGGTTTTAAGGCTCAGTTTCTGAATACAGGCTGTGTGCATTTCTCTGTGGACTGAGGCTTTGATACTTTCACAGTATTAATATAGAAGCTAGAGCTGATCTATAATCACACTACACATGGACACAGACCTTTACACTGGAGGAGCTTTAACGTTGCAACACAACAACAGATGTGAAGCACTGTGCAGCTCTGTGGCCGCCTTTACTGTTCAAGTGTAAAAGCGAGCACCACTTTTTGCAGTGGTGGTTATCTCTATTTGGAATGAAAGTCTAGGCCCTTCTGCTTTATCTTTACACACTGTAAATGTTAAATACTGAATTCTTTTAGAAGGTGATTAAATAAAATCTCTAAAAAAAAATTATTGAAACTGTGACTGCGGGAAAAAAAAAAGTGTAGCTGGTGCTGCAGAGGGAAACCTTCATACTGGAGGGATTTCATTCATATTCATATTCTACAACATGTTTCAGTGAGGAGAAGAAGAGCAGAGGCAGAGAGGAGGAAATCTATTTTAGAACTGGACATGTGTGTGTGTGTGTGTGTGTGTGTGTGTGTGTGTGTGTGTGTGTGTGTGTGGTTGGTTGTCTGTTCATGTATGAAAACATCCTTGTGTACACTACTGTACCTGAATATATGTGTGTGTGTGTGTGGGTGGGTGTGTTTTCTATTTGTGAGTCAGCCTGTACACCAACGCAGACACTGTACGTACAGTATCAGCTTAGGTGCCAGGATTTCTGCCTCCGTGTGTGTGTGTGTGTGTGTGTGTGTGTGTGTGTGTGTGTGTGTGTGTGCATATGTATGTCCTATCTGTACTCTGAAAGCGCGGCCCCCGGCGGTTTGGAGAGGAAGCCACCCTGTGCCATCATGCATAATAACCCAGCTGTCTTCAAGGCAGCGTTTCAGCTGCTGCTCCTGTCGACAGAGACGCATCCAGCTCCGCTCTTCCTGTCAGACGACCTCCGAGGGTCGGACGCCGCACGATGAAACGCAGCGGCGCACCTTCCTCTGCTACTCACAATGTGAATGTATTCTCACAAAGAGAGAGACAGAAATGACAACAGTGGTGCTAAGGAGAAACAGAGTAACTGTGGTTAGCCATGCATTTGGCGTCTCAATTTTATGCAACTTTTAACTTCTTCAGAATATTGCACCAGATTTATTTGGCAGCTGCTCACTCTTTACTTTACTTTCCTCTTTATTTAATATTTTACACACAGAGTTTATGACTGGTTTCTGCATCGTAGCTCCACATTATATTATTATACAACAACAATATAACAATACACTGCTCACAGCTGTTTTCCTGCATAATAAATAAGGAGTATTTCCACCCTGTTGTAAAAGTAGTTTTACTTCTTCCTCCTACAGTCGGGTCAATGTGAGTCTATAGAGACAGGATTTACACAGTGGTAAAGTTTCCCGCTCTCCAACTTTGGTTTGATTTAAAGAGTTTAACCCAGATCTTCATGTTATTAAAGTCGGAGGATTTGAGCTCATTTGAAACAGCTACTTGTTTAATGATGGATTTATTAAGAAAGAGAGAGAAGATCAGGAGCAAAGATCCCGCTGACACCTGATCTGAATAATGTGCTTTTAAGACACAAAGGACAATTTGACTTTGTCAAAGCAGGAAAAGTGGAAGTAATAACACTGATGATGGCTTCTTCTCATTGAGGTGAGCTTCTTCCTGTGCTCTGGTGCTGTGATGCTCGCTCACTACTGGCTCACTGGGACCAGTGTCTGCTGTAAAACGGGTCTGTTGATCACAGAGCGACATGACTGTGGGTGTCAGACTAATCCACAGCACAACTCTCTGTTAACTGAGGCTCCTGGATGTTTCCAGGTCTGGTAGAAATTTGACAACAGCTTCATAATATATCACAGATCAGTAAAACTCTTTATAATCCAGTGGAAATAAAAAATGATCACATCATCATCCTCGGCTTCTGTCCCCCTGCCAGACGCCTAGATTCACCGGCCTGGACCACAGACACAGTTCACGGTCATATGACTCATTTATTATAGATCCCACGATACGAGATTTTAATACAAACGAGTTCCAGTTTTATAATAAACTTATAAAAATGAGTGTGTGACACCAGAAACACAGGAGGAGCCACGATTACACACAGTTACACAACAAACAGAACTGAACTGGGTCTTCCCCATTCTGATGTGACGGTAAGTAAATATATAAAAGACATCAGATGTAGACCAGGTAGTACACACACACACACACACACACACACACACACACACACACACAGAGTACATCCTGTCCCCGCCTCGTTAGCTGCGGATGTTTGTTAACAGGTCAGTGCATCCAGAACACCTCAGGCACTTCTGTGATGCTACCTGGTCCGAAGTGTGTGTGTGTGTGTGTGTGTGTGTGTGTGTGTGTGTGTGTGTGTGTGTGTGTGTGTGATGGGCAGGAGGTCGTCATAGCGTTGTGTTCCTAATTTAGCCGACGTTGTGGAAGCACTGGTTCACTTAAACAGGTCGATTTGTTAGAGAGAAAGAGACAAAAATAAACTCATGTGTAGACAGAGACGGAGTGAGAGACAGAGAGAGAGACAGAGAGAGACAGAGAGAGAGAGAGACAGAGAGAGACAGAGAGAGAGAGAGAGAGAGACAGAGAGAGAGACAGAGAGAGAGAGAGACAGAGAGAGAGACAGAGAGACAGAGACAGAGACAGAGAGAGAGACAGAGACAGAGAGAGAGAGAGAGACAGAGAGAGAGAGAGCAAAAAGCATCATAATGATACAGAGGCAGAAATATGAGTGAACAGGGAGAAAACAAAAGAGGAACAGCAGGAAAACTGTCCTCCACCTTTGAATGATCCCCTCTCCCTCTCTGCACCGGTCGGCTGCAGATACTCTGCGTCACCTTGTTTTGACCTGTGCTTTAAAAACCCCTCAGACGCCAATCACTGTGACACAACAAAGACTCACAGGAAAGAAATAAAAATAAAAAAAACCCCACAGGAAACAAAGACGCTGAGTTATTAGAGAAAGAGAAATGTACAGCCGAGAATCAGAGACAGAAACAAACAGAGAGAGAGGGAGACAGTGGAAGATGATTATAATAGAGAGACACATAATTACACAGCCCTCTCTCTCTTCCTCTCCAGCCCATAACTCCCAACAGATGTTTACTGTTTACCAAAGACACATAACAGCCAATTGTTTGCTTCCCACAATTGTCCAGGAGACAAATCCAAGCAAATACAAATAATGGTTTATTATCCACCTAAATACCCCGACCACTGCCGTGTGATGGGCTCTATTGTTCATACAGCGTGTGTGTGTGTGTGTGTGTGTGTGTGTGTGTGTAAATGTGTGTCGGTTTATTCAGACAATACTGGCTCATATTCACATTTATATATCATGTTATATCCAAACTGTGTAAGATGAAAGCTTCAAGAACTCCAAGTGTTGATCCATGAGAAGATATATTTGTAGTTTAACATCTCCTCTCTCAGGCTTCTCTCTGGAGCTCTAGTAACAACAGGTCTGTGAGCCAATCAGAAGAGAGGAGGCTCTGAGGGCGGAGACTGCTTTGTTGTGACATCACAAAGTCACAGAAGTCCTGACGGCTGGTTTTAAGGCTCAGTTTCTGAATACAGGCTGTGTGCATTTCTCTGTGGACTGAGGCTTTGATACTTTCACAGTATTAATATAGAAGCTAGAGCTGATCTATAATCAAACACATGGACACAGACCTTTACACTGGAGGAGCTTTAAATTAAGGATGTCAGACGTCTGTGAGGTCTCATACTGAAGTTCAGCACGTTTGTTTAAATCATAAATTAAATAACTAAATAAACTTAACGTGAAATTAACCATCTGATCACGGTATCATCATGACGGCTCGTTTATTTGATCTTTTCAGGTTGTTTCTGAGGATCTGTGTGTAATATCTGTCGGCTCTGAAACTTTTACAGCTCTGTTGTTAGTAAAACTGTGAATGCCGCCCCAGAGTCTCCGCATGCGTCGCACAGGGACGGCTTTGCTTTAGAAAATCTGCTTTTTGTCATCTAACTTGTGAATTCCCTCTTTATTTCCAGCACAGTACAACAGTGCTCCAGTGACACATTGTTGGCTGCTGAGTACATGTTTCCTAATTGTTCCTGGTCCTCTGACACGAGTGAAGACTCTGCTGAATATATTATATGTTTGTCGGCTGATTTCTCACAAAATGACTTGAAGCAGAGCGAAGAGCTTGTTTTTTACTCTTTGGTGACATTTTTTTTTCAGGGTCAGTGATTGTGCTAAAGATAAAATCGTACGAACAAGCACCTCCTCGTGAACAGGCGTCATTCATCACGTTCAAAAAGCGCTTTACAGGAGAAGTTTGAGAAGTTTAAAGTTAAAAGAAGTTAAGTTTAAAGAAGTTTTGTGAATCAGACTGGAAACATTCGTCAGATCAAACCAGCAGAGATTTAGAGAAGATGAAAATGTTCTTTCCTGAGACTCAAGTGCACTGTGCACTTAGATATTCACTAATGTGCATCTTCAAACCTGCAGTATAGATTATGAGAGTGGCTCTAATATGAACTGCAGCTCAGACAGGTCCATTATGTTTAAATGAAGTTAGACAGGAAGTAGACAACGGTCGTCTCTCTACAGTTTGTTGTGAGCGTCCCTTTTCACTGCAGCTGTAAATTATTCAACGTGTCTCCATCTTTAACATTCAGCCCATCTGTCCGACTCTTCCTCCTCCTCCTCCTCCTCCTCCTCCTCCGACCGACATGACACAACAGTTTGGACCCCTGCTCCTCCCTCTCTACGTCTCTCAAAGCTTCCTCCTTCCTGCTCCTGTTTGACACCTCGAGGCAAAACACAAGAAGATTAAACAGTTAAAAGTCTCGTTACAGGACGAACAACTTCTGAACTCAAGGTGACCCACCGCTGGGAAACTCTTCCAAAAAAGTTTAATTACTTTGATGAAGAGAATTAGAAAGATAAAACAATAATCACTTTGAGTTTAACAGACTGGAGCTGTGGTCACAGATCGTATCAGCGGTGGACTCACTGGTGACTCGCTAATGTTTGCTTTTAATAAAACAGCAGCTTTTCCCTGATATCAGACCTCACAACTTCCCTCAACTCTCTCTCTCTCTCTCTCCTTTTCTTTTTCTCTTTGCTAGACCATTAAATAATTGATGGTCTTTGTAACCTAACTGCTGACCAGTGGTTTAAACGCTCCAAGTTATAAATGATTTAACTTTGGGTTTTTGGACACAGACGGCTCCAATAGAAAAGATGCTGATTCTGCTCATCCGCTCCCCCAGTCGTGAGAAACAGTTTATTTTTTGACCTGAAAATTGAGGTAATCAGGACGTCGGCTTCGATGCTACCAAGTGAATAAAAGTTGGAAAAATGAGTTGAATAGTGATTATTTGTAAACACTTAACATAACGTGCCAATGAGCTGATGGACGCTCAGGCTCAGATCATTTGTGCAGGATGATCCAGAAACTTTCATCATAAAAACTATAAATGATATAGTGACACATTCATTGTGAGACAAACCAAGCAGAGGTTAGGACTGTGTCAACAAAGGTCAACGCCATGACTGAGTGTTTCCCCCTGAACCAATGACAGTCTCATAGAAACAGATTCAGGGTTTCATACGTCACAAACCTCAGGAACCAATCCTGTCAGCTTGTGTGGACGAGGGGGCGGGGCTAAATACACCTGAAACCTTGTCAGTACAGAGGGAGAGTTAGCATTAGCACAACCGCTAACACTGAGTCAGCCACTGCCAGTTACAAGCTAACAAACAACATAAAGAAATAAAAGATGCTAACTGTGCTAACGGTTCTGACCCGTCTGCTAGTCTCTGGTTCTGGTCTCAGACTCCTCCTCTGAGTCTGGGTCTGACTGAGGCTCAAACATGAGGCTGAGTCTCTCTGATGTTTCCTCCTCTCACCATCTTCATACTCTCTGCTCTTTCACCTGTCCACCTGGAGCCAGCAGGTGGTGGGCGGGGCTAAAGGCCAGGTGTGTCAGTCAGGAAGAGGAGTTGAGCTTCAGACTCAGTTTTCCTTTTTTATGTGTGAAAACCAAGTTAGAGTAAATATGAATCATAGCAGAGTTGAACACACATCTGGAACTTTAAGAGATGATCTAATAAATATTAGTTTAGATTAGCATGAAGACAAAATGCACCTGCCGCCACCTCTAAAGCTCAATGTGCAGAGAAGTGGGACTCATCACTTCCAGATTTAATGCTTTACATGTGCAGCAGACAAGTCCAGTCAGCCTAATCTGAAGAGTGCAAGTCATTTCACATCTCCACGAGATTATCTGTCTAAAGAAAAGAAGAAAAGATGGTTTCAGTTCCTGCACAGGGACAGACCTGACGTAAATGCTGCCTCAAATTGACGAGGTGACTTCAGGAAACACAGCTCAGATATTCCAGCTTAGTCACGGTGACTCAGTGTTTATGTCCACACACACACACACACACACACACACACACACACACACACACACACACACAGTCTCCACAGGACGCAGGGTTAATCTGAAAGGTGGAGGCAGAGCTGTACCAGGAAGTGAAAGAGCAGCATGGAGTGAGAGAGTCTCATGGAGACGGTGGGCGGCGACCACCTCGCCGCAGCAGAGAATTAAAACTGTTTAATATTAAAAAACTCTGTAGAAATCAGCATATTGAGTTTGAAGCGCTTATGAACACGTATTAAAGCCAGTGGAGCACACAGCTTTCAAACACTGCGCGTTGAAACAGAGGATTCAACACGACTAAAATATTATTTTCTGTTCTCTCCACCTTCTTCAGATCAATCTGTTTTACTCAGGTCATAAAGGTCACAGGTCATCAACCCCTTTAAGCTTATTCTTCTTCCTCCTCTTCCTCATTTGGCCGCAGCCATATTGTTTTCGTGTTGTCCGACCGTCTGTGCGTCTCGTTCTCGTGGACGCGATATCTCAGTGACGCCTCGATGGAACTTCTTCAAATTTGGTACAAACGTTCACGCGGACTGATTAGGATTTGGCTAAAGGTCAAAGGTCAAGGTCATGATGACCTCACAAAACGCTTTTTAGCCATTACTGAAGACTTCACACGACAATTATGAGAAAATTTCACACAAATATTTAATATTTTCTCTGACTCTGGAGAAACAGGGAAGTGACCTGGAACTAGTCTGACCGGCGGAGGGATCCGACCTCGAGGTGGTGATTCGAGTTCTTATGACAATCATACACTACTTTCTCTCTCTCTCTCTCTCGTTTCAGTGTCACTGGTTTCCTGCTGAACAGTAATTACTCTCTTTTGTCTCGGTCTTATCGCACCTGCTGATGAGCTCGTGATAAACCGTCACTCATTGTCTTCACAGCTCGAAGCTCCTCTTCTCCTCTACTCTGCTTTCTTCTTCTACTGTCCTCAAGGAGTTTATCTCTTCACCCTAACCCCAACCCTCTCGTCTATTCTCTCCTCTTCTATTCTCAGCTCGTCCATTGTGTTCTGCTGCGTTCATTGTCCTTGCTGGAAGGAAGGGGGGGGTTTGTGTAATTCCCACATACAGCTCCATGCAGGATCATAATGTACTCCCGCTCTATAATTTCACACACTGGTGCTGACTCGGCCTGGATGATAAAATAACAGTGATTACATCACAACTGCACAAGTGCACGACTTCATCTTTTGTTGTTTGATTCTGCAACAATGAGAGTCTGAGGAGGAGACGTTTCCACGCGGCGCCGTCAGCTGCATGAAGAGAGGAGCGGCGCTGAAGGTGCTCACATCCTGTCTTAGCTTTCACACCTTTTCCTCTCCATCTCTTTATGTGAGGCTGGTTTCACCTGGAGACGGAGCTGCTGGATGTGTTTCACATCGTCGTGATGTGAACTGACAGCAGAGTCCGACGGACTCACGGTCTGAGGAATAACAAACACACATCGGCTTCTCTGCATCTTTCCTGGTGGTAACAGTTTGAGCTGCTGTGACTGAGATGTTTCCAAATGTTTCACTTCCTGTCAATAAGTTCTTACATGTTTCTATGTTTTTGTATCACCTCATTATCTCCTGTATCTCTTGAGACTGTTGTAAATTTATTGCCGTGTCTCTTACCACCAGTTTGTCAATCAATCAATCAATCAATCAATCAATCAAACCTGATTTGTACAGCACTCTTCATTCAGGTTACTGCAGTTCAAAATGCTTTGAGGATGACTGATGAGCAAACAATGAAAAACAACTAAACTAAACTAACTTTAGCAACAAATAAAAAACATAAGAAAATGAATAATAAAATAACAGATAAAATAGAATTAAATACAATTTACAACATAGATACAATAAAATAAAGTGAAGTAAAAATCATATTTAATTCAAAGCCAGACTGAAGAGGAACGTTTTAGTTTTAGGGTGCTGAGCTGCTGTTGCCTACAAACTGAACTGAAAACCGTCTCAGCCAGAAATATATCCGTCGTCTTCGGTGAACGACTTTATATCCAACAAACTCTTTCGGTAACATCATGTGACGTTGACTCAGATTAGACAACGTCACGTTACACACGACTCATTCAGCCTCGGCGTGAACGATCGTGACCTTTCACTCACAGTGTGAAGACGTTTTCAGAGACCAGGTGACCTCCGGCTCTGCACTGTTGACACTTTCCATCTTTATATTCACACATTCTTCTGCTTTGTGTTTGTTTGTCGTTGTCGGGTCTGATTTGGTTCTCACCCAGAACAATCTGCACGGTGGTGTCAGTGTCTTTTTATTCACCACAGCGTCGGGGTGTGTGTGTGTGTGTGTGTGTGTGTGTGTGTCTTAAATTTCACACACTGGAAAGTATTAACCTTCAGTTTCAATACTGTCCCTCTCCTCTCTCTTAGAAGAAGTCAAATCAGTGTAAACACTTCTGAGTTTGAATAGATCCCCGTCCCTCACTGAATCACTTACAAACACACACACGGTGAGATGCAGACGCCGTTGTCTAAAGCTGACTCGCATTGTGCCAGGTGTGATCTCCGAGCGTTGTTCCCTGCAGAGCGGAGCCTTTAATGCCCGCTGCGTGAGGCCGTGCTGAAGAGCTTGACATCCCAGTGTGATAAAACCAGCCAAACACACACCGACACACACTCAGATTAATCTCCCTTTTTCATCTCCATATTTTCAATATTTTGCTTTCAAACTGCGACACATCAGGATTCAGAACTCCGACCTTTTACCTGCTTCGTGTTTAGTGCTTGTGACACACATTATCATAATACTGATGCTACAGGAAAATGTGAAGTGTATCAGCTAAATGCAAACGACCACACACACACAAACACACAAAAAGATACCCAGCAGTCCACACATCCAAGATCACACTCAACATCTGACGTCTACAGATCCTGATTTGGACAAAAATCTTGTGGAATAAGTGTCTGGTGTGATGATGCAAGTGAGGCCCTGCTGATTGTGTTTACATGTGTGCATGTGTGTGTGTTTGTGACACTCAACCCTGATTGGTTTAATCTCTGCTGGAAGGTGACTGAACAGGAAGTCGCTTTCACTGAACTGAGCCAAGCACGCCATCGCACACATGGTGTTTAGGCTGGATTTCAGTGGGAGAGACAGATTGCGGTCACTTCTCTTGTGTGTGTGTGTGTGTGTGTGTGTGTGTGTGTGTGTGTGTTTACACCTGGCGTAGAGCAGTTGGCACTCAGGTGTGTATTCAATTTGGCAGAGTTGATCAGCAGTCACCTCAAACACAAACGTAATGTCCTTCACTGTCCTGCAGTAGGAGATGCATCAGTGACACACACACACACACACACACACACACACACACACACACACACACACTTCTACATGTCACGTCACATTATGTCATGTTATTAATTACTGTTGTAATTTAGTTAAATAAACTACTTTTACAATAAGTTAAATAAAGAACTGTTGTAATGAAAGGAATCGAAGCTGAATCACTGGTGCTTTTATTCTGAAGCACCAAGCTGTGAACCTGAAGCTTCCTGTAAACAGATGGTCGGACAATAACAGTTAGCAGCTAGCTGTTAGCAGTTAGCGAGTTAAGCGGTTACCTGTCGGCGGTGCCGTTAAATATGAGGATTTATTCACTGGTTTACGCACAGATGCTATCAGGCTAACAAGCTAGCTGCTGGGCTAACTGTTAGCTGCTAGCTGGTATTACATTAGCTCAGAGTAAATAATACAGTAAAAAACGTTTTCCTCTTTGTTTTTAGTTTTGTGTGAGTTCTGATGAAAAGCAAAAACAAAACATCTAATCCACGACATTTAGCACTTTAACACAGGAATCCTCAGTCGCATTTCAACTGACCTCAAACACAGACGGGTTTTCCTGTTGAAGTGTGACGGAGGTTTCTGTCTATAAACTGAACCTGTACAAGCTAATGTATAATCCAGTTTAATCCACTGCAATCCAACAGAACAGCTGTGTGATAAATCCCACTTTTATGAAGTCAGTCATATTTGGTTTTGGTTGAGACCGAGTCAGACGTTCTGTGGTGTCAGTGCGGTTACAGAGCTGTAATCAGCGGTGAGGCAGCGACTCTCTCGCAGCTGTACAGCGCCGGCTGATTGGAGCACACGGCTCTCATTGACTGCGAGCTGCCCTCTCTGTGGCCCTGATGGTCTCGGTAATGTGAATGCTGATGAACCTCAGAGTGCGGAGTTCTCTACAGAGCTGCTGCTGGATTAGTGACGAGTCGGAGCAGGAAGGCATTTCCTGAGGGAGACGTAATGATTCGTCTCGACCAGCGAAGCGATTGTGGAGAAACCAGGTGATTAGGGTGGAACTAACAGGATTGGGCTGATGCCACTCTGCTGGGAGAGAGAGGCGAAGGAGGAGACACGGCACACACACACACACACACACACACACACACACACACACACACACACACACACACACACACACACAAGCGCGCATAGTATATGATTACGTCATTTCTAAGACATGTGACCGATGTCCATGTCAGGAATAAAAGTTTTTAAAGTGGCGGTTCAGTCACTGGCTGACGACGTGAGCGCTAACAGAACTTACCTGGACCAAAACAAACAAAAGCAAAGACTTGAGAAGATTCAGACAGAGACTTCCACCTGCTCATCAAGGTGAGCGACATGTTGGAGGAGGAGGATCGGCGAGACAGCATCACCACTAGCTCGAGGTAAACATTCACCTGACGCACCGCTAACGCTAACCTTTATTTCTCAGCAGATAGAAACATGAAATAAAAACCATTTGACACCTTAAACCTTTGGCTTTAATTGTAAATCATTTCCTTTACTCTAATGTTCATCAGCTTTATTTATATTAAATCTAT
This sequence comes from Seriola lalandi dorsalis, assembly GCF_002814215.2. Lineage (NCBI taxonomy): Eukaryota > Metazoa > Chordata > Actinopteri > Carangiformes > Carangidae > Seriola > Seriola lalandi. The sequence continues at coordinate 183,184 of NW_019525455.1, read as the reverse complement.
AAATGTTAGAAAAACTGAACTGAGAATGTCGACGAATGAGCTTGTTTTTTGAGCCATATACAATTTCGACTGTAAAGCCAGTGATTAACAATAAAGTCAAAGGTTTAAGGTCTCAACTGGTTCTTACTTCCTGTTTCTATCTCCATCAGAGGCTGAGAAATAAAGGTTTTAGTGAATGTCTCGTTTTTTCAGAAAACCCTTAATGGGTTAACGATTCAGATTTATTCCCAATAACGACTATAACAGATATATATAAATATATAGTCTATATATATATAACACATCCTGTTCGCAGGCGTCTGCACCAGCCGCTCGTTCGTCACTTCCCTGAGGAGTTTCTACTCTGACGTTCATTGTGTCCTGCTGCTGTTCTTCGACCTCTGAGCCCGACAGTGGAGAGCGACGGGGCTCTGTGGCTTTTGATCCATCAAAGGTTTAAAAAAATAATGTGAACGGAGATTTAAAAGAAGTAGTTTCGACGTGTCTGTCTGAGTCCGTCATGCTCTTCTGGGCGTCTGTTGCAACTACAGTGAAAGAGCGCGGCAGAGCTGGTGGTCAGACGCTCCGTCTCCTGCAGCGCTCTCTGGTTCCCTCATGTTGGAGCTGCATGAGGAAACCTGAACTTTCCTATTATCCTGCTGTGCTGCATCCCATTGCCCTCGCTGTAACCTACAGTAATGAATGGCAGTGTGCCGCCCACAGACAAGCTGAAGTTATGTTAGTCCACTATAAGTCGAGGTTTTCTCTGGAGGTTCTTGGAAGCTCTCGACAAGATCTAATTTCCACCAGCGAGCCAGCTTCTCTTCACGGCAACAGCCTTCAGCCTGTCTGCCTACCTGTCTCAGGTAACAACAGCTTTATAAAAACACTTCTTCTGTGTCTCTGACTGTGACAGAGTCTGACAAATGTCTTCACACACACGTCGGTATCATGTCCACATGATCAAATGTTTTTATAGTCTGTTTCTAACATCGACAAACCTTAAGAAGGACCTGTTAAACGTCTCTGTTTAAAGTTAACATATGTAACTTCTCCGCATTAAAATGACTACACCTACGTTATATCTGTGAAGACAAAAACTCCCATGATCCCACGCTACTTCCGTCGCGTTTGAAACTTAACGCAGAGTCGTCACAGGACGGTGAGGAATCGTCCCACTTCCACATTCATCTGATGCTGGGGAGCATCCTGGAGCTGTGTGGTTGTCATGGAGATACAGTACAGCTCATATATCAGGCAGCAGCACCGCACAGCACAGAGGGGCCACATGGAGACAATCCTGTTTTATTTTATGGGAGCAATACATCTCATCTTATTAAAAATATGTAGTTTCAACAGAAGGGAACGTGAAGAATACGTCTTCACTGTAAACCAACTCCTGTGAGCTGCACTTCAGCGTGTCAGGGAGATGCTGCATGTGTCAAACCTTGTTTATATCACCAATAAAATGTTAACGTTCAAATCCTGTGTTTTCATATTTTTCCAGACGTTGATATTATTTAATTTTTACCGCCTGATGTGAAGATATTAACGCACAAACGTGGCTTCACAGGTCATTTGTTTCTGAGAGTGAAGAAATTAAAACCAAATCAACGACTGAAAGTTAAATATCCTGCAGACAAACTGAGCAGCCGAGCGTCTCGCCATGGCAACAGGTGACAATAGTTTCTGCACAAATATCTACAAGTAATTTATGAAAAGACAAGGTCTGTGAGAAAGATTAAATGTTACTCCTAATGAGTGTTTTTGATTTGTTGTACCGACAGTTTGCTCCTGATGTATTTAACACAATCTCCAGAGGTGCCTGTGTTTTATTTTCAGCATCACCTCTTTCCTTTTTCCGCCTGAGACGAAAATACAAAACACAAAGCCCCCGGCAGATGATCTCTCCGGCGTTAATGCCTCTCCTATCTAGAACACAGAACACCCGGCCGGACACCAAACAACAGCTCCAGGAAACGCCGCTGTCTAGATATAGTAAAGCTCGACAGCAAAGCCTCTTATATGGAGCAGGATGGAGCAGGATGGAGCAGGATGCAGCAGGATGCAGCGCAGCAGAATGAAACAGAAGGCTGGTGCATATGGAGAATGGGACAGAGCAGGACCAAACACAAAAGAGCTTTTTTTTTTTTTAAAAAAGACTAAAAACCCAGAAGCCTGTTAGCTCCTGATCCAGGCGTGGTGCTTAAAAGAAGAGATGGATATAAAGCTGTTAGCATGAGTCATAACCAGCACAGGGTCAGAGAGTCTGCTTCAATAAAATCTGCTCAGACACTGATGCACCGCATTCATCAGACATAATACTCATCCACTGCAGTGCTTAAAGTCTGCGTCTGTAAATCACATCGACTTTCTCAAACATAATCGGACTGGATTTCTTCCAGCACACACACACACACACACACACACACACACACACACACACACACACACACCCCAGACTCAAACGTCACGTTCTCTAATCTCACAAATGCAACTTTATAAACCGCATGAAATGGACACCTCCTCCTATATTCCATGTTCCAGTCGCTCGTTATCAAGACGTTTCACAAGATGAGCTTCCACTTTGTTAAATAGGGCGCACGCTGTAGGTGCTGCTGTACATATATATATATATATATATGATAATAATCTACAACCGATGGACATTAAAATTTATAAACCTGGAAAAGGCTGGAGGTTCATTTCCCTGTGAGATTATCTGTGCAACACCCACAGACGGAGCGGTGAGTCCGTCTGGGTAAAAGCATTAACACGGTGAAATGTGTCAAAGCTGCAGATCTGAATATGAAACTTCATTATATTTATTATATTTTATACATTTAATCAGAATATTTTACCGTTAGTTTCTATGAGGGGGAACATAATAAGCGACTGGTGGTTTGTGCAACATGTTCATCAGAAGGTGAAAGTGTTTACAGCTGTTACAGGGTGAACATCTGGCCGTCACCGAGAGGGACGGGATAATTGTTTAAAGCCACACACTTTCAAACAGTCTCTCCTGGATTAATTTCAGTTTAAATTTCAATTAGTTTTAAGGCAGGTTTGTTCATTTAGTTTAGTTTTTATTATTTTATTTTGAAATGTTTTTAGTTTGTATTAGTTTCAGTGTGAGTTGGAGTTTTTTGTGATAAGAGGTATTTGTCAGGGGCAGATTGCTGCAGCTCTTTGACACATGATTGCTGTTCATTCACAATAAAATCCTTGACATCATTAACACAGTGAATGTTTTGGACACTTAAAGTCAATATGTGAAGATAGGTTTCGTATCCACCCAAAATACTTAATACATTTTCTCTGTGACTTTAGTTCGTTTAGTCGTTCTGTAAACACAGTCGTCTAGTTTTTGTTATTTCATTTGTTTTAGTGAACGATAATAACCTCGAACATTACTGTACATTATTGTTCCAGTGAGATGCTGCAATACTTTGCAACTAACTCATTCCTGTAGTTGATGTTGGATCAGAAACATGGAAGTTCGTGTTTTCATCATTAAGACCGAACAGAGTTCTGCATTGAGGCGGTTTGACAAACATTATATCAAAGATTTCTCCTGTTCAGTTTTTCCAGTTCAGAGATTCAGAAATAATTTTTCTTCCCTTCATTCTTGACAGAATTGTTTCCAGGTATCTGGGTTTCATCCAGCAGCAGCGGGATGTCATCAACTGCAGCTACAGGCGAGTTTCTAACAGACCAGAGAGTTTCTTTGCAGCTATCGCCGTGTCACATTGTTGTCGTAGTTACTGTGATGCACAGAGCATGTAAACAACATACGAACCGCCACCGGCTGTGAGATCTGACCTTGCGCCGGGTTCCATCAGACAACAGACCATGTTCCTGCTGTTACTGAGGAGCCGTGCGTCGTCTGCTGTCGACGCCACCGCGAGCAAATAAACATGTTTACAATCAGAGCGGCCTGAAGACCTGCGGGCTGTTGGAACGCACCAGGACATCACACGCCGCGTCGACTCCAACGTCTCACTCGTGAGTCATGATGAGTACAGCGAGTAACATCTGTCGTCATGGTGAGGGTAGAGTAACAGCTGTGGGGAGTAAAGGTGTCTCCTGGTTCACGTCACGTCATGATCTCATTTCCTGTCATCAGTCCAGTGTCCAGCATCAACAAAGGCGTAAAGTTCAGTCAAGTGAAAATGCATCAGTGGAAGAACTACAACGATGTGTTGGACATAGTTTTACATCTTAAGATACTTGGCCAGTTAATAACAACTCTGTTAAATTCATCTGTAATCTTCCCTGCGACTTCTGTGTCGAAGGCTTCTGACATTTTTTACCCAATTACTTTATTCAACAATGAATTTGCTTTAGACATTTTCTTTTTGAATGCTGACATTACATTACTTCATCATGCTCATTCGATAATGTTCTCTCTGCTCCTTCATTTACCTAAATATAAAAAAATAAAAGCACGTCATGTGCCGCGTGGCGGAGATGACATTTAAACGAAGATAACAGGAAACGTTGTTATTCATGACTGTTTTTGTTTAATTGATCAGATACGGGACTGTTTTCTTTTAACCATGTCAAAAAGCTGCAGCTGTAAAAGAAAAATAAACTGCAGGATCAGACAGAAACTTCATGTTATAAGTTTTCATTAACGCCTGCAGACTCTCTCTCTCTCTCTCTCTCTCGTGGCCTCAGAGGTTTTTACTGTACATCAACAATAATATATCTATATATATAATAATATCTGGAAGTCAGATTACTTAGATAATCTTTTTATTCTTACAATATCAGAGTTACAGCCCCACGTTTAGTTATAATGTCCAACTGGAGAATCAGAGAATCGACCCTCATTATACTGATATACAGTCTGTGCACAGCTCCCACAGCAACACCTTCTCTTTTTAACGATTTTAAAAAATAAAAGCGTGAAACAGTGAAGCAGCTATTCTTTATTTCGAGCTATTGAGAGGTTTAATTCTGAAAGGTTCTGACAGGAAGTTCCAAAGGTTCTGATGCTTTCTTGACAGACCTCTGGAACAGTGACATTTATACAACAGTTAGTTCCGACCGAGGCATCTGATTGGACGAGAGGTATTCCATGAGTGCTGATACAGAGTAACAGCACTGGAACATTTATCTCTCCTTCCTTCATCACTCCAGGAGAGGATGAAGGAAGAAGCCTGGACACTTCAGAAACACCTGTGGTAACGTGCAGACGGAGTAGCAAGCTAGTGTGCACTGTGCAGGTCAGGACAATGTTTATGTGTTGCTTAGCAACAGTCCAGTACCAGTCC
>NW_019525455.1:155426-172926 GCF_002814215.2 Seriola lalandi dorsalis | reverse complement strand
TTAAAATTGTAATATTTACCAGCAGCCATCTCTCTCCTGGTCGTCCACGCTAACAGCATTTCGCTGTGGAAGATGTGTCACAGCTGAAAAGCCTCTCAAAAATAAAGAGGCAGTCCTCAGCTGAGACTGCAGGTGCTTCAGTAATGCTGACAGTGCGAAGAGTCAAAATCTCACACTTTAAAACGCTGCTACGCCCCTTAATCGAACTCTAATGCTTTTTCAAGTGTTATGTCTGTAATCTATATCATATTATAAGACTGGAAGGTGGGGATTGCATTCCTCCACATCACTGACATTATAGTCATTGAGCTTCTGTCAGGGGAAGATAATTTGGCGTCAGTGCAGCGAGAGAAGTGGAAGAAGACGGGGACGGACAGTTTTAAGAAAGATCTTCCCTGCAGCTCGAACACTCAGTGTAAAAGCTCTGCAGTGTTTCTGCAGCAGCTGGATTGGCAACGATGACACACACACACACACACACACACACACACACACACACACACTGTTCATCCAGAAGACAGAACTCAGTAAAATCCACAGACAAACTGATCGTTGGTGACATTTCTTAGTCAGCACCACTGGGTTTTTGTTCGAAACATATTTCATAAAACATGTTTTCCTCAATATAAATATCTAACAATAACATTAGCAAACATTCTCCCATGAATATCCTCATTGTTGGAGAGTATTTTTGTTAAAATGCTTTTGCTTGTTCAGATAATGACAGGAGCTGGGGAAATCTTGAAGTTGCCAGGGGGCTGTTGGACAAAAGCTAGCCGTGGTTTGCCCAGATAATCACTGTGTGCTAAGAGGAAAGCTGTGATGCCAGCTTGGACCACAAGGGCTCAGATAATCGCCCATGTCCCTCGCTGTAAGGGCTGCATTTCATAACAGGAGCCAATTATCTGCTGATTGGATCTGAGTGCGAATAGAAGGAAGACCAGACAGAAGAGGAGAGGAAGATGTAGAGGGAAGTGGAGAGGAAGGATGAAAGACAAAGAGGGATGACAACACAGGAGGAAGAGGAAGCCATTTCCTCTTCTCTCTCTCTCTCTCTCTCTCTCTTCCTCCCTCTCACTGGCATTTACCGCCTCAGGTAAAGAAATCTCCCATCAGCCCCTGGCAGGGGATCGATGGCAGCGGCCTGCCCAGCTGTGGCTAATGGAGCACGTACTCACTCATTATCTGCAAAAGACAACGTTTCACACACATCCTGGTTTGAGCTGCTAATTTCCACCAGTCAAACTAGGGATAACAATGGGGGCAACACTGTCTAATAAGTTGGGCTCTCGTCCAGTCCCGCGCCGGGCTATTACAGGCTATTTGCACTAATTATTCCAGAGAACTATGCACCATGCAGCAATGAGTGTCACTTTGTTTCTACTGTGTGCGTTAGTGATAACGCGACCGCGGCAGCGTTAATGTGGAAGCTTTTCTTCCCTGATTCACTGAGGCAAAGAGCAGGAGACGAGTCTGCTGCCGCTGCTGCTGCCGCCAAACACAGGAAGGAAAAATACAAAGCTGTTGTCTTTTCAGAAGAAAGAGGAGTCGAGCAAAACACATATAACCAATATTTCTGAATTACTTAATGTGTTTCACACAACTACACTTACTAACTCAGCAGTTTGTATTTACAGGGGCTCAGGACAAAAATCTTTACTCAGGAACTACTCTCAGGATTTTCTTCTTCTTCTGTGGTTTATTTGAAGTGTTGATCCATAAGAAGAACCAAAAACCATCTCAGTGTTTTCTGAGTGATCCAATAAAAATACAGCAGGTTTCAGGTAAAAACACTCAGAGAAACCAAATCCTACAAGGTTTGGATGGTGGGTCCAGGTGGGCGGGGCTTGGTGACTGCTTTGTTGTGACATCACAAAGTTGCAGAAGTCCTGACGAGTGTTTGTTTCTGAAGAGTGTTTAAGATTTCAAGAAGAATTCATTCCCAGTTTTCCAACCTGGATATTCCACTTCAAAAACGTTGCATTTTTGTTGCATGACACAGTTTGAAACTAATAAAAACTGAGTGAACTACAACTGTAAAATCGATGTTTTCCGACTGATTCCTTCACTGGCGCTTCACTGATGTTCGAACAGTGATCGGGGACATTATTGGAGTAGCAGCTCCTCAGGATCTTACCTTCACATTTCTCCAGAATCTGAACCGTCTCTCCCACCTCCAGAGCCAAACCCTGAGTCACTGATCCCCGGAAGCTGCAGATCACTGCGGAGGACAAGAAAAGAGGGAGAGGAAGAGGAAGGTGAATTATTGCATGTAATGAATCGCAGCCGTTTTTACTGAAATCTGTGGAAAACAGTGACAAACACAAACAGTGGCAACATGAGAGACTGACGTCAGGCGGCGACTTCTTTCATCTTTCATTAATCCAGCAATATATATATTTTAATTCTTCAAAAAGATTCAACAGAAATTTGATTTAAAGTACAGTTGCACATGAATCCCAAAGCTGTGCCCTCATCTGCTTTCATCCCTTCCTCCGTCACTTCCTGTCCCGTGACAGCAGCGTGACGTCAGCACCAGAGCCTGAGCCGATCCACGCTCCGTGATGCACCAGGCGGCGTTGATGTTAATATTCCTCATGACTGCACCGGAGCAGGAAACAACAGAGCTCTGAGCTTCTTCACTTGGCTGCTGCACTCACTGTGTGTCACTGCGAGCAGGACGAAAATATGAAATACTGAGACGTCACACGAAGCGGCCGAGACGCTGCTCTCATCCCTCGCCGTTTCTCTTCCTGTGTATTTCTACACACTCTTTACTCACAGCTGCCTCACACCGAGATGCTACGTTCAAAGCCTGTTGGATTTTAAATAATGTGTAGCACATGGAAGAAAACCCTTAAACAAGTTGTAACGAGAAGCAGAATGTAGTTCATCACAACGCAGCAGGTGAACATCAGAAGGGAAAACTGCTAAATCACTGAAACAATCAAGTCCACGTATCCAAAGGTTTCATAAGTGTATGTAAATTGTTTCTATTTATTTTTTTCTATAATATTTCTTCACATTTTTATTGTAAATACTTTATTTTACTGTTAATCTTTTCTCTTTATATTCAAGATACCTGACCGACAGTGTTTGTTTTATCTTTGTTTATTCTTCTTCTCTTCGTACTATGTTTATTGTCATGCACCGAAACACCAAAGCAAATTCCTTGTATGTTGAAAACCTACTTGGCAATAAACCAGATGGGTGTGAAAAATAAACAAGAAATGTGAAGGATGAAAATATGCAAAAAGTTAAATGTACATTTTTTGCAGGGTTGTGCAAAGGCTTCATTGAACACAATGTGCTCGACAAGGCTGAGGATAAAGGTCAGAGGTCAGAGTCTCCCTGTGATGGACGGGGCAATAATGCAGTTTAACATTGATTTAGTTTTAAAGCTGAGGACGGCGGGAAGTTTTTTGGCGTCAGTGAAACAAAAACTCTATAATTATCTTTCAGCAAATTGTAAATCAAGAAGTCTTAGAGGGAAACTAGACGTCTGCTCCTCCTCCAGGTTCTGTTCGGCCAATCACAGGTCTTGAGAGAGAGAGCGAAGAGAGAGAGAGAGAGAGAGAGAGAGAGAGAGAGAGAGCGTTCCTATTGGAGGCAAGGCTTCTAACTTCTTCCTGTGATATCTAAACGTTGGCTACGTTGAATGTTGCTAACGGTTTAGCCGCTTGCTAACTGCAGCTAAAGGTTCACAGCTGCGTTGCTTGTGTTGAGTGTGTATATCTGTGTGTGTTTACAGCAGCTTTATAAGTTTCTGAAGAGTGTTTAAGATTTCAAGACGAATTCTTCAAAGTTTTCCAACCTGGATATTCCACTTCAAAAACAATGTTTTCAAGGTGTAAATCTCCAGTTCCATCAAACACATCGTAAGGATGTAATCATCAGAACATACTGTTGTACACTGAAACTGTTCAGCAGGAAGTCAGAGGTAATTCTGTGTGTGTGTGTGTGTGTGTGTGTGTGTGGAGAGGCGAGCTCGGGCCGCGGCTGCAGCTGCAGCTTGCTCTGAATGTCGAGCACGAAGTGAGACGGGACCAGATCTTAACTCTCGATCTTTGTCTCTCTCACCGGCTGTTTCGATAAAGTCTCTTTGTGTTTGAAGACCGCACATCTTGAGGTCACGGCGTTTTATTTCCAGTAGTTACTTTCTCATTCACTCTGCGGTCAATCAACCTTCGGAGACAAAGCCAACTTTATGAGCCGGACGCGATCGCGCTCCTCATGACACTCACTCTCCGGCCGTCACTGTGTATCTACAGAGCTCAGCTGTTACTGCAACTGCTGCTCCAAGAGTTTGCTTTAGTTTACTTTCTCAGTAAAAGGTAGTAAAACAGTTTTGCGGTTGCAGAACGAGCGTGTTCCAGCATCAATAATATTTTAGTGCGCTCATATAAAAAAGAGTAAAAGAAGCGTGTAAGAGCTGTTAAAATGCTGATGGGAAATGACGGTTGATGTTTCTCGAGTGACAGAAGATAAAACTGATTCGTAAACAGCAGCTTTGTGAAAGCTTTAATGCTGCTCTAATTCCTAAACAGACAGAAAGTGACAAACAGCAACACAGACACAGACTCACACTCAAAGGTCCCGTATTCTAGAAAGTGAGATTTCCATGTTTTGTTTTTAAATGATCATAAAACAGGTGAAAGTTCTGTGTTAAAACTGTGGAAGTGTTAAAGTGTTTAATCCATGGAGAAACACGTGCAGCTGTTATTCAGAAGCTGCGCCTTAAAACGAGCCATCGTCACTTCTGGAACTTTATGATGTCACAACCGCCCTCGGCCACGCCTCCAGCACAAACCACCTGACTCCTGTTTGTTGTTTTAACTCCTATTAACAGCCAATGGCCCGGACGCAGCCCGCGGTCATGTGTTGGTGTGTGTGAGTGTCCTCTCTCCCCCGGAGTCGCATCACAGCTGGATTAATTTAATGCTAACGCTAACGCTAACTACATCCGGCTGATACAGGATTTTTAAGGCTGATGCCAATTGCGATGTCTGCGGGGTTTTAAAAAATAAGTAAATAAATCAGATAATGATATATTGGCAAATATTCATTTAATTTTTGATGAGGATCCTTCACATTTAGTTATTGAAGAGTTCTGACCAAGATATGTTCAAGGACAGGATTTTATGCAGTTGAAAAATAAAGTTGCAAATTCACTAAAAGTAAAAAATAAAACAGTTTTCCTTTACTTTAATTTCTTGTTATATATCAGTCATTTATCTACAGTTAGCTTAAATCAGCTGATATCATTGGCCCACAGACGTCTACGTTTAGACTGATGTTGTTGAGCTTCTCCCACGATTCAAGACAAGGAGGCAAACAGAGTTCAAGAGGTGAAGGGATGTAGTTCATGTTGTTTTCTTTTTCCTCTACTTTAATAAAGACAGCTGCTACATTTAAACCGCTTCAACTCAAAAATGCTTTAGTAAAAACAAACGATCTGATCACCTGCTCTATCTCATCAGCATCGGGCTCTAAAAGGAACCAATCAGGAACTGTATCTGACGCCATGACGACAGCTGAGAGAGGAAAGAAGAAATACATGAAGATAAACGAGAGGTGATTCATGAATAGATGTATTTTCTATTTACAGTGTCTCCTCATCAGAGATCTATTACCTGACGGCAGACAGAGAATCAAAGGCTTTTCCAGCTTAAAGACTGAAATTATAATTCATGAGAAGATCTGATATTGATGAAAATGTTCTACATTTATGCCACATCTTCCAGATTAAGTTTAATCCTGGTTAAAAACAACGAAACAGAATACAGATGTGGACAAGCCGGTAATCCCTCAAAGATCTGATTCTTTTTTTTTTTTTATTACATAAAGTGCTTTTTATAAATATGATTCTCACGTCTGGAATTAAAACCTGTTTTTTTACGACACAGTTTCACTCTTTCACCAAACTTTTGGATTCGTTTGCCTCAAACTTGTGGTGAAACACACGTTTTTCTCCCTCCAGCGAGACTGTGACAGAAGCTGAGAGCCCCGCAGAGACAGGAAGAGACAGAGGAGGGAAACACACACACACACACACACACACACACACACACACACACACACACACACACGGGGATTAGCGTTGCTCTATCCGGCTGGTATTGGCATTTAGTTTATCCAGTGGATTGGGTCAATAGTCTGACAAATGACTCACATCTGTTAGGCCAGTCACACCGCTTAGCCTGTGGCCTTTATGTGTGTGTGTTTGTGTATGAATGTGGCTGTGAGAGAGAATTAGAAATAATGGATGTGTAGTGTGTGTGTGTGTGTGTGTGTGTGTGTGTGTGTGGCACTTGAATGAGTCACTTTCCCCTGACAGGATAATTCAATTTAGGGTGCGACTTCAAAAGCTTTGTTTCAATATTTATTTGCCGCTGCAGAGTTCAACCCAGACACCGACTGAAGAGGACGTTTGACACAAATTTAATGGCTGTGAATTATTCAGAGAAGCGACGTTCAGGTACAACAAAGTTTGTACTTTCAGAGGAAAGATGCTTTTAACCAAAAGCCCCTTGCACTGCTGGTTAGTGCACGCGCTACTTTAACAGGAGATTTTCCAGGTTTTGTGTAAGTGCCACAGTCGAGTTACGACACAGTCACATGAAACTGAAGCCGACTCGTCATCTCTTATTAAACAACACCAGGCTCCAAACAGCAGCGGAGGAAAAACTCATTTGAAATAGTTGAATTTCCATCCCCAGAAGAATATTAAGAATCATGTTCCATTTCAGCAATTAAAGTAAATCCACAGGGTTTCAATTAGAGGGAATGAGATGATCTCGTCTCTCGCAGACTCACTGTGAGACTTTAAAGTGTGAAGTCGTAATGATTCTGTTAATGACAATCATTAATACGGCCATCTGTACGGCGGGGCGTGGTGACCCACCGTACTGGAAACGCTCCTCACATGTTTATGGAGAGCGTCAACACACACACACACACACACACACACACACACACAGACGTCAACGCCACCGCTGTAGTAACGTCTTGTTCCCAACGGACAGGAGGGAGAAACAGCTGCGGGAACGTGGCGCTAAATGCTAAATGGTGTGTGAACATCTGGGAGGTCACTTACTACAACGTGAAGCTGGTGAGAAGTTTTACATTCCTCCTCCACCTTCAGGAGGTCGGAGGTTAAAACAGTCGTGACAAACCATCCACCAAAAGACAATATTTTACATGTAAACTGTATAAACGTTGAAATTAATGTAATATCCATGTAAATGTACAAGATGTTTATATTTTCCATATGTAGTAAATACGGGGTCGAACACTAATCGGAGGGTCGTGGACTAGAAACCATTCACCATCATTAGCTGCAGTATTTGTTGTAAATATCGAACAGTAAAGGTTCTGGAGGAAGAACGATATCGAGATGTTAAACTTCGGACAGCCGCGATCACACAGAGAGAGAATCATCACAGAAGCAGCTTCGATATCAAATTATCCACTCACACCGGAATCGTTAGTCTGCAACGTAATGAGGCCTCACATGTAGTTATTTTTAGTTTTAATTATTTCTCCTTTACACAGGAAGCAAACATCAGCAACAAGCTGATTCCTTTGTCATTAACACAAAGTAAAAGTTGATAAAAGTAGAAGAAGACACGTGGGATTCAGGGACCAGCAGCAAAAATGTCAATTATTAGAATTCATGCAGTAAAATTTGTGGTTTTCTGACTTTGTTCTAAGTTAAATGTGTGTGTGCTATTCTGCTGGATAATAACATTTTAATGGGCTCTTTAGTTGTCGAGCACCGACATGATCATCGTTTGTCTTTGTTAAATTGGTGAGCTGGTGGTGTTTTTCCAGCAGGAACAGTCGCACACATCCACTGACGGTCGGAGAAGGAACTGCTGCAGCTTCATGTCAAAGCTTTTCAGAAATGAGAAAAACATGTGAGTGTTTGATGCGAGGCGGCGGCCGGTGCTCGGCCTGGAAATCTCTCTTTACGAGCTGCGTCTTATTTAATTTGGAAATGCAGAAGCACTCTGCATAAGTCATCATCTGTGGAGCCATGAACCACATTAACAACAGTTTCAACTTTAAATGAAACCATAATATGTGACATGTGAGGAAATAAAGTGAGTAAAAAAAGCTGCATAATTCTCCTTTAAAGCCTCTTAATGGATTTCCCTCTCGCTGCAAACGGTCTAATGCGTATCATGTTGCATTTTGTGGAAGTTGTGCTCATGTATTATGTATAATCTGCCCGGCGCTGCGATACGCGGCCGACTAAGAAACATATTACACGCGCATTTAGTCGTGTGTTCAATCGACGCGCGCATGAAAGGGAATGAATGGGAATCCCTCGGGTGTGTGAGCCGCGCTGCAGATCTGCTGCAGATCAACCACCGTTCTGCAAAGAAAGAGGGAAAGGTCAGAAGAGGAAGGATGGTGCGGACAAGTGTGTGTGTGTGTGTGTGTGTGTGTGTGTGTGTGTGTGTGTGTGTGTGATAGAGGAGGATTAAACATGGTTGACTCTCAGGTCTGTTTGAACACGGAGAGAGAGGGAGAGTAAGAACAGAAGATGCTCTTTAATGCTTTTTCTCTATAAATGAGTTTCTATGTACATGATTGTGTGTGTGTGTGTGTGTGTGTGTGTGTGTCATCATGCCCCATGAACAGATCTCATCCTAATTAAGACATGAAGCTTGTCATTTTAACATCCTCCTCGATGCCCACAGGCACATGCAAAGTCTCAAGTGCACTCAGCACTCCAGCAGATGGACTGTGTGTAAGTGTGTGTTGCTGCGTTTGTATCTGTGTGTGTGTGTGTGTGTGTGTGTGTGTGTGTGTGACAGAGATTTTCCCCATACCCTGTAGTTACTGCTGCTCCACAGCTGATGGGGAGGACGAGGTTTTCTAAGTGTGATGAGGTGAAAAAAATCGGAGGGAACACGGAGCAGGAGAGAGAGGAAAAGAGATTCAGATCCAAAGATGGTGATTAGAGAAACACGCAGCTTTTCGTTTTCTTTTACATGTGTTCCTTTATTTATTTATTTATTTATTTATTCATATGCATGTGCGGTGACTGTGTGCCAGCGTGCACGCATGTGAGGCAGATCTCCTGTAAGCTCTTAAGCTGCATAATAACAAACTGTAAGATGAGATGTAAGACAGGAACACTGGGTACAGAGGTTGGCGTGGGGAGCGCGGTAACGGAGCGGGGACGTCTTCCTCGGCGCCAGGCGGCGAGCAGAACTAGGCCACCTCTGTGAACCCACAGTAGTGAGCGGGGCGGCACAGACGGCACACACCAACCCACATTCAGCTAAGATCAACTGCACCGCACAGATGGGACGCAGATCTCAGTATGTCACATCGAGCCTGGAGATCTGCTCCCCCGCTATTAATAGGCTAAACGGACAAACTACTCGCTTGCACTTTACCCCCCGACTGCTCAACCAGAGACGTCTCAGTAACCGACAGTCAGGGTGGTGGATGCTGGGCAGCTCCCAGGAGACGACTGTTGTCCATTTGAATCAGAGGAGCGTTCGTGCTGATGCTGACGGGCACAAGAGTCTGAGTCGTGTGAAGCGCCTCCGTCCTGCAGCTCCGGTGCTTAGACGTGATATACGAATACGAAAACAAAGACATTTCAAGAACCTCATGAAAAGTCCAGGTGCTCGCTGTCGATAGTATCGAATATCGCGATATGTAATATTTGGTATGTGAGAAATAAAACCGCATCAATGTGTCTAAAATATAAAATACAATAATATAATTATATGAATTCCCGTCTCGTGGTTGAACGTCTCCGTTAATCTCCCCTTCCTGAGTTGCAGCATTGAATAAACAGTCAGAGGTGTTTTTTTATGATGTCACAGTGAAGATGACCTTTGACCTTTTGGATATAAAATGTCTCGATTTCCATCCCTAGAGACATTTGAGTTAAAGTGTGTCTTAATTATTGCATGAAATTCGTGAGTTATGGACCAAACCGCGACCTTAACCTTTGACCTTTGACCACTAAAGTCTAATCAGTTCATCCCTGAGCGCTGGTGATTGTTTATGTCAAATTTAAAGAAGTTCCCTCAAGGCGATACAGAGATATCACGTTCACGAGAATGGGACGGACGGACGGACAAACCGAAAACATAATGTCTGAATGTCGCCAGCGCAGAGACATAAAAACACTTGAAATATAAAATATAATAATATAATTGCCGCACCCACAATAATATTGTACATGGCGATATTTGCGCTGGTCTGCATGGAGATATTAAATTCAGGATATCACCCGAGTGTCTTCATATAGCACTGAGAACGGTTTAATGGCGAATGGACTGCATTTATATATCGACCGCTCCAAGAGCTTTACAGTGAACGTCTCACACATTCACACACTGATGGCGCAGCACAGACGCTCTCAGGGGTTCGCTGTCTGGCTCAAGGACACTTTAACACGCTCTCCAGACGGCCGCGCCGCCTCCTGAGCCTCGCCGCCTCCAGAGAGACCGTTAGTCAAGTGGAAACCCAGCGAGCTGTTTCTGGCTGAGAGGCGTTAGCTCCAGGAAAGTGGCTTCGTGGGAAGTTAACTTGTAGCTTGGTGACAATTTTTTTTTTTTAGCTGTTAATTCAAGGGGAATTCAGAAGGTTTGGAGGTTGTGTTTGATTGACAGGTGTGTCAGCCTATCGTGATTCCAGGACGGAGAGCGCTGCCTCCTGCTCATCATATCTCAGCTACAACCAGCTCCCACCCCACGTTTCACATTTCCACACCACACAGCATGAACACATGGTCAACAGACCGTTTCAAATTTAAAATGTCAACTCATCATTGTCATTATGTCTGTGCAGATAAAGGCAGAGGTTCGGCTGGATGAAGCTGCTGGCAGAGATCACACACCTGCTCACATTTCTCCCTCTTTCATGGAGGTAATGGCTCAAAGGAAACAGCATTTAATCAAGACGTTAACACAGCTGTGAGGGAACGAAGTGTGGCTGGAGTTTAAAGACGGTGTGATCACTGCTCTCCAACTCAACTGAGCTGAAACCTACAATAATAACAAGAGGGAGGCAACAGTGACTCGCTCCTCCTAACATGCTCTCAGACACGTCATTATTACACCTTCACTCCTGGTCCCTGTAGTCCAGAAGTTCAGTTTTCATTTCAGTCCTTATTAATAATTATACATTGTATATACAATACAATACACTGAGCAATAAAACAGTCTGACGCTCTGAGCTACAACTGACAAAACTTCCCTCTATTTGTTTACATTTTGGCAACATTAAACTCTGAAGTTTGAATTAAAGTTCCTCTCAACTAACTTTGTTTTCACATGTGTCAGAATCACAGGAATCAGAACCTTGTGTTAGCGGTTGTGCTAATGCTAACGCGCTCTCTGCACTGACACGGTTTCAGGTTTTTTTAACCCCTTAAACCTTGAAAAGGTGATGATTCTCAGGCCGGTTCTGCAGGTATAAATGTCTCTTTTCCAGAGGTTTGTTTTTGCACGGACATTGTAGATCATGATTTCCTCCGGCAGCTTAAGTCACAATAAATCCCAAAATATCTTTATCATGGCTGCGTTCACATTTGACTAGGGTTTAAAGTAAAGTACCTTAATTTCCTCCACCAGCTGTGTGTCACAGCCACCGCTGCCTCTCTGAGCGGCGGCCATGTTGGTAAGCAGCCGAAAACCTCTGTCGTCTATTAAAGAGAATAATTATGTAACAGGTGAACCGGTCGACTACATTACAACATTACACGAGGCGTTTCCCTGAACACACTGTCACAGAGAAACCTGAACCTCCATCATCCTCGCTACAGTTCTAAACTCTGGATGCTAACTCTCTCAGTGAGGAGGTGCAACAGCGGCCGGGCTTCAGGTAACGACCCCCGAGTGGCTCTACTGGAGCAGATGATGGAGCATCACTTTCATTTTCCCTGCCCTGGTTTTTCCGGTCCGTCAGGGAAAACGTAACACGCTGTGTGTCCTGCTGGTCACATGTCCACTCCTCTCACTTCCTGGTTACTGCTAAACCATATTCTGTAAAACGGCAGTGAGGGCTAAATGTTCTTTGAGGTCGTGGCCGCCGCACACGAAGCCACAGGCGGACACACGCGTCTCTGAACAATGTCAACGTCGTTTCACATCAACACCAAGAGTTTATTTATACCAGCACAACAGATAACAACAACAGCTTCATTCACCGCCCAGCAGGGACCGTTAGACTGAAGGGTGTGTCAGGATGAGGTGAGGTGTTGAAGTCTCACTCCATCAAAGATCTGTAAAGTGTCAACAGTGTGAAGACGCAGCGTCCTTCTTGTTTCTGGTTATGAAACCTGAAGTCTGAAGGTTGAAGCTGATTTGTGATTTATGGACAGAAACAACACGACGTCCATCCAGGACCGACTGGACTGAATCAACTGGGATTATTAAAGTTCAGTCCAGGAGATTTGTTTTTTTTTATTTATATATTTCCAAAAAATATTTATTTCTTTTTTGTTTTTGGACAAACACAACTTTCCGTTGACGAGATTACGGCTGTAACCAGATTTTAAAAACACGCTGCCGTCTCTTTCCTTTGACAAGATTATTGCTGCAGCAGATTTTTTCTAAAGGCTGAACATAATAAGTGTTTTAAAGAGCAGAGCTGCTGCCGGCCTGATTACTGAAATCAAATGCCACCAATTAATTAAATGAAAATAATGACAGACGACATCTAAGGGACAGTGGGTAGATAAGAGACACAAAGTTGTTGTTATTATTCTGTTTTTATTTGAAATGTAACCTGTTGACCCCAAAAATAATCTGCTGCTTGGTTTTCTAAATAATGCTATGATAAGCTAGTTAGCCGAAAAAGCTAATGTTTGACGCTCGCAGATAAATTCAGTGTTTATTCTATTCTTTGCACTAATTGTTCTGGAAATTATAAACAATCAGTTTTTTACAAATATCTTGTTGTTTATGAGAAGAAGGACTTCCCTCCCTCCGGTGGCTGAATAATAGCGTGTGCTGTTTTACTGCATCATTGAATTAGTGTTGAAATCCCAGTCAGCAGTGTTGGACTTTCTGTGGCGTGTTGTGTGTAAATAATGGTTAAAGCGCCGTGAGCGTCTGTGACACGATACTGTGGATGTGAGTCATTTATTGACCTCGTAACATCCAGGACGTCCTCCACTGCACAGATGGTGACATCTGCTCGGCCCCTTTCTACACACACACACACACACACACACACACACACACACACACACACACACACACACACACACACACACAGCCGAAGGCTCTAAAATAAAATAAAATAAAATAATTTGTGTACAGTGAGGGAAAGTGAGGTCCGTGTTGATGTCACTTCCTGTTCCTGAGACGATCTCTCGTGTTCGCCTTCCGGCTGAAAAGCACCGAGCAGAGCACGAACCTCCGCCCACGCCGGCGCTCTCCGGCTCAGGAAACGGGAGCCGACATGAGAGTTTGTTGTTTGTTTGTTTGTTTGTTGTGGTCTGAGTTTGACAAACTGGCACATGCAGCTCAGAGCTGGTTCTCAGACCTTTGCTCCAGTGGAATAAAACCAATCATGCAGCAATAACAGCTCAGCACAGATCACCTAATGAAGGAACTAATAAACCAATCTTCTGTCCAACAGAAGACAAATCTTTTTTGGCTTTAACTCTATTTAACTAAAGCCAACAACTATTTAGATTTTTATTCTGATTTTTCAAAGAGAAACAGTGAAAATATTCCCAGCGTCTCGTGTGGAGGGATGTACTGGTTTCACTGGTCGTGCGTCACTGTGAGTAACTGGGAGCTGAAGAACAAAAGGAGGCGTGTGAAGACGTCACCTTGTGCTCTGGGAAGCTGCGATGGGTAAACACCTCATCTGTGTGTATTCAGACTAAATGTTTAATTAACTAGTTAATAATTAAAAGTAACCTGCTGCTAATTGAGCTGCTGTGAAGCTTCTGCTTTGTCAGTCCATCAGAGGCTCAGTGGTGTGACTCTCTGTTGAGTCTCTGTTATTTCATAAAACCTGCTGCTGTTAATGCTGCCCCCCCACCACACACACACACACACACACACACACACACACACACAGTGTCCCTGCTGTCAGAGATAGAGCTACAACAAAGAGCCTCGATATTGTATTGACTATAATAACCTCAATAACATGAACATTATTATCTTATTACTGTGAAGCTGCAGCACCTTCATCACGTGTCGCTCTCTCAACATCACAATATGAAAGAATTAGAGATGAGAGGGTCGTTAGTGCTTCGTCTGTAATAATCTCCAGCAGGAAATTCAGGCTCTCGGGCTTCAGCTCGTGTAAATGATCATTACAACCATCAACTTTCATTACACACAACTCATTTGTGCAGAGACACACAAAACCACAGCCCACTCGCACGCTAACGCTGTGCCTGCTGTAATGCTGCGGGGGATGACACTGATGTGGCCACACACACACACACACACACACACACACACACACACACACACACACACACACACACACACACACACAGTGTACCCTGGTCTCTGGCCTGTCTCCATCTTGGCAGCACTCAGTCCAGTGGGCATGATGTTTGCAGCAGCATTTACTGCTGAGAGTATGAACACGTCAGTCGAGTGTGTGTGTGTGTGTGTGTGTGTGTGTGTGTGTGTCTGCGCTGACAGAGGAAACACTCTGGAACACACACACACTTTCTGTCTCATTTTCACTCTGTGTGTTTCTATCTGTTTTATCTCTGGGTGTTGTCTCGTTCCCTTCTTCTGACTCTGCATAAAAGAGTGTGTGTGTGTGTGTGTGTGTGTGTGTGTGTGTGTGTGTGTGTGTGTGTGTGTGTGTGTGTGTGTGTGGGCATCTGTTCCTATTTTATATGTTGATTTTTGTCTCTGTTTGTTTTGTAACTGTCTCTGTGCATCTACATCATCTACATCTGATTTTTGGCTTTTGCTGAATTTGTGCATATTTCATTTGACTTTAACAGACATAGATAAACAGTAGGGGCTGTTTGTGTCCCGGGGGGGGGGGGGGTCACTATGTTCCAGTCACATTACTTTAGAATAAAAACAAACCTAAATTCAGCTTTGATACACAGATTTTCTGATGCCTTCAGATTCACCCTCCTGTCCGTCTCCACAGAATTAAAGCTCACGTACGTACAGGACGTCCTCTGGATATACAAGCTTATAGGTTTATAACCTATATGAAACACCTGCAGTAAAATATGTATATGTTTATATATATTGTTTATGTTGCAGCCATATATCTGAACAATATATATTGAATTTATATACGCAAGTTCAAAACAATATACATGTACAAATTCTAGAGACACAGGAGACGAAAGAACAAATGAATAAAACAGAGCGATGAACACAACACAGAGAGACAGAATGGAAAGACGTGAAACGAGGGAAGAGAGAGAGATGTTTTCAGAGGTGAAAGACGAAGGGAGAGAGAGATGGAGGGTGAAAAACAGGACGTGTACAGAGCTAATAACTCTGAGCCGTACAACAGAAATAAAGTTGAAGTACAAGGGCGACTGAAGAGAGAAGAGACGTTTCCGGCGCTTGACAAAGAGCTGATCGATGTAAAGGATCGAAAACCAGAAAAATTACCAGGGATTTAGACGTTGGAGGAGACGGGGAGGGAAAAAAAAAGAAAAGAAGAGGAAAGGATGGAGGGATCGGGTGATGAAATGATGGAGGAGCTGGGGGTGAAACGAGGGCAGGGAGAAACTTATGTGTGGGCCCGAGCGGTGAGCCCATGAAAGTTGATATACAGTGACAATATCGTTGGGGAATTAGATGCCATCGGGACGAGAGAGTGAGCGATGGAGGGGGATGGGAGAGAGAGAGAGAGAGGGGGAGAGAGGGGGAATATATCAGGAATGATGTGTCATGAGAAGGGAAGAGAGGAGGGGGTGAGAGGGATGGGGGGATATCAGATAAAATATGTGCAAGGTGAAGCTGAAACACAATGACTCAACACATCAGAGGACAAATACAGCAAAGGGAAGACGGAGCGAAGGGGGGGTTTAGATTCGACACTAAACAGTGAGTGAAAGAAAAGAAGAAGGAGAAGAAGAAGAAGAGAGGGAAGAAAGAAGAGCAGGGAGAGAAGTGTTTTGTGATGGAGAGTATTAAGCTGCAGCTGCTGCTATCATCAGAGAAATTTATCCTCCGACTGTCTGAGACAAGGTCGTACATGTTTTCCTCTCCTCTCCTCTCTTCTCCTCGTCACTCCTCTCCTCCTCTCCTGTCCCCCCTTCCTCTCCTCTCTCCTCTCCTCATCTCCTCCTCTCTCCTCCTCTCCTCTCCCCCCTCCTCTCCTCATCTCCTCTCCTCTCTCCTCTCCTCATCTCCTCCTCTCTCCTCCTCGTCACTCCTTTCCTCCTCTCCTCATCTCCTCTCCTCTCCTCGTCACTCCTCTCCTCCTCTCATCTCCTCCTCTCCTCTCCTCCTCTCCTGTCCCCCCTTCCTCTCCTCATCTCCTCTCCTCCTCTCTTCTCCTCTCCTCTCCTCTCTCCTCTCCTGTCCCCCCTTCCTCTCCTCATCTCCTCTCCTCTCCTCCTCTCCTCCTCTCCTCTCCTCTCCTCTCCTCCTCTCCTCTCCTCCTCTCCTCTCTCCATCAAAAGTCAGTCAGGAAGCCGAACACAGCTGCTCTCGGCCACAAAGCTTCAGCCGTGAGATTAAAGTTCAGCATTGAAAACAAAAACTGAAACTGAGGAAGGAAACAAAGGCTCTGAAACACTTGTGCTGGAAAAAGTTTGTAGAGACACTGAAAAATAAACTTTAACTGTCACTATTTCTCAGTGTCACTGTTTTTCAAAATTCAATGTCACCGTTCGAGCCCCTGAAGGACGGAGGAGAGAGAGAGAGAGAGATGAAGAGAGAGATTTAAGGAGAGCGAGGAGATGGACGAGGGAGAGGAGGGGCGGGGGGGTTGATCGGCCAGAGGACACGTGTACGTTCGTTTGAAGTAATTGAGCTAATTGAACGTCCCGGAGATGAAAATAGACGAGTCTATATACATGATCGCAGTGGGAGAGCAGAGAGGGAATATAGGATGAAAAACCAACATCAGGCTGAAACGTCACAGAAATATGTAGCGATGGAAGCAGAGACAGATGGAGGAATACGCTGCCGTAGGAAGGGAAGATAAATAAAATGCAGGAGAGAGAGAGTGGAGAGAGGGAGAGAGAGAGAGAGACAGAGACAGAGAGAGACAGAGAGAGAGGGGGACAGACAGAGAGAGAGACAGAGAGAGAGAGAGACAGAGAGAGAGAGGGAGAGAGACAGAGACAGAGAGAGACAGAGAGAGAGAGAGAGACAGAGAGAGAGACAGAGACAGAGAGAGAGACAGAGAGAGAGAGGGAGACAGAGACAGAGACAGAGAGAGAGAGAGACAGAGAGAGAGAGAGAGAGAGACAGAGAGAGAGAGAGAGACAGAGAGAGAGAGAGAGAGAGATGAAGAGAGAGATTTAAGGAGAGCGAAGAGATGGACGAGGGAGAGG
>NW_019525455.1:151403-154682 GCF_002814215.2 Seriola lalandi dorsalis | reverse complement strand
TCAGAGATACCTGCAGAATTAGGACAGAGAGAGAGACAGAGAGAGAGAGAGAGAGAGAGACAGAGACAGAGAGAGAGACAGAGAGAGAGAGAGACAGAGACAGAGAGAGAGACAGAGAGAGAGAGAGAGAGAGGTCTAAATTCACAGCTGCTGAGATGGAGAATGACAAGACAAAGCTGCTGCTTCAACCAGCTGCTGTTCAGGAAACACCGAAGTCGAAATGTTTTCACTCTGCCTCACAGATGTTTCCCTTTCTGTCCAGACCGTGTTACATTCATTCATTCATTCATTCATTCATTCATTCATTCATCCATTCATTAGTGATGCCGCCTCTCCTTTGTTTCGGGTCGCTCACTTCCTCCTTCTACGTGTTAATATTGTTGTGAACACATCAGTGAAAAAAGGCTTGAGCAGCTTCATTAGTGAAACCTTGTTGTGCAGCCTGTTACAACACGATCCCACTCACTGAAAACAAAGAATAAAGTCAACTGGACACAGAAACAAAAAAAAAACACAAGGTGGAGATGTGTATAAGAGACAGCCAGCCAACACAGCTTCCCAGCAAAATGCCAAGCCTCGCCCAGGGGGGGGAAACATTTTGTTTGTGCAACAACGGAGCCGGACCGAGGCCACGGCGCCCGACAGGAAGCTCCCACTACACGCCGCAGTTTGGTGACATTTTCACGATGGTGACGTGGTGGTTTGTTCACACCGAACTGACCGACTGGCCGGTTTATCAGGAGGGAAAACTCCCCGGCTGCGAGCAGCGAAGGTCAAACCGTCACAGAAAATAAACATTGTGTCAGAGCAGAACGGAGGATAATCTGCATCAGCTGCAGTCTGCAGGTTTCCATCTCTTCCATCTGGACGATGGAAACACACTTTCATGTGCATTTTCTGTTAATAATTTTCTGCAAATTTGGCTAAAACTTCATTTAAACTCCAGTTGGACAGAAACCTGGGAAATCAGAACAAGTCAACAACAGAATCTCAACATTTGTTTTATCCCGTCATCAACGCTTCAACGCTCCTCCAGCCTGAACAACCGTATCCAACCCTGCGCTTCCACCCATAGGAGCGTCTGCTGATACAGCGCCCCCACGGCAGCAGGCGTACCGGCGCATGGTTGTCGTGGTTACAATAATAAACACACGGACTGTACCAAGAGCGGCGTACCTACCTTTGTCGCCATGGTTACTATGATAGTGGTCATGGCTTGGTTAGGGTTTAGGAAAAGATCTTGACTTAGGTTAAAATAAGTACTTCCTTAACATTAGACTATCTTTGTTGTCATGGTTACAACAACGACAACGTGGTTAACTTTGTCGAACGGTCATGGATAACAGAAACGCCATAAACCGCTGCTTTCACATGGGAATCGAACACACGGCTCTCCACCACCACCTCCTCCTGACGAGGACTCTGTCTCTCTTTACGCTACGTCACCGACTCTCTCCCCTCTGCTCCTGTCATAGTTACTACGACCACTAGGTGTCGCCTAGCAACAAAACGTAACTACGGGTCACAATAACCTGCTGCACAGACGACCTGTGTGCTCCTTGTTTACGGGAGGACAGTGTCTTACTCTGTACTCTATATAAAAACTGCAAAGACACTGTTTTGAACAAATCACCTGCGGGCTCCAGGCCGCTGACATACATCACACACCTGTGGCGACCACAGACGAACTAGGAGCTAGGCGTCCAACCCCACCCCCAACCCGACTGAGCCTGAGAGGACCTGAAGAAAAAACCCAAACCCCGGTGTGGAAAGCTTGTGGCATCACATCCAAGAGGACGAGAGACTGTGAGTGAAGGGGTCTGAAGACTTTCTGAACGCACTGCAGATGAAACGAGCGAGCCGAGGCAGACCGATGGTTCTGATTGGTCGTGCTCTCTTTGTTTTCATATTGATGATGTGTTTTCCTCCATGTCACGCAGAGCTTTGCCTTTTTTGTTTGAAAGTTGCTGAGCGTGCACGCTCCTTTTTCAGCTTCTCGATATTGATATTCACACAGTGACACACACGGTTTTCTGCTGGGAGACAGATGCTGAGCACAAACACAACCTCAGACCATCCGTCACCGAGCGGCGACGGCCCGGCCTCGCACTGAAGCCACTTTAATGATCGTGATTGTGTTTTGTTTTCAGCTCCAGGCAAACTCTCAACACTCCTCCAGAGTTTAACTCCACATATTCACATTAACGGAGGCTGATGAGAGAAGACATGATGTATGTCTAATGTTGTATGTGACTTCATGATATATAGTATATATATCGTCGTGTGCTCCGCCACGTAACCAGATCCATGTGTTGTAATTCCTACTTGTGAACAACAGAGGTTTTACAGTTACAGCTTGACCAGAAACAAAAACATTTTCAGTTGATTAAATGACAGACGATAAACCCTGATCTGTAACCAGAAAAACAGAACTGCGATTAGGGACAGGTCATGATCAGGGTCATTGGCAGGTCAGTGGGGTGGTGGTGGTGGTGGTGGTGGTGTGTGTGTGTGTGTGTGTGTGTGTGTGTGTGTGTGTGTGTGTGTGTGTGGTGGTGGGGGTTTCACATGAGGATTATGACTGGAACAAATATCTGTGGTTACGGGTCGATTTGTAGAGACGTTAAAAAATAAATTGCCAAACTGTGGCTGGAACATAAGCTGGTCTTGGGGCCACTGGAGGGCAACAGGACAATTTTGATGAAAAATAATAATAATAATAATAATGGTTTTACATATTTGAATGATCTTTAAAAATCTTTAAAAACTAATTTTAGATTCAGATTCAGAAAACAAAGCTTGAGCTTCCTCTGCTTCCAGTTCAGTCCCGAATGTTCAATCATTATCATTCAAATAAAAAAGAGCATTATCTGGCCTTCATACTGTTAACGGGCCGGATGTGGGCCGCCGATAATTACTGAACACTGAGTTTAACTGAAGCTGATGAAGGTCAACGAGTTCAAACTGTCACTGAAGCAGCGGATGAGGAGGAGAGGGATTACACAGCCAGTGAATTCAAACACTATGGATATATAAATATATAAATATGTTCTTACACTGAATATTTTCCTTTTATCCTCTGTTGTATTGTTTCTCCCTCAGAGATAATACAGTCTGCTGTGTGAGGGATTTGTAGTAAAATAACGTCCATGTATAATATGACAGGCAGCACAATGAAACAGTGGGACGGCTGCTGTATTGTAAATCTGTCTCGATTCATTTCTTCATCCCGCGCTCTGTCTCCAACTGTAATTGAATTTTCTCACAGCTCCCTCCCTC
>NW_019525455.1:144926-151383 GCF_002814215.2 Seriola lalandi dorsalis | reverse complement strand
TCCCCCTCCCTCCCATATCAGTAGCCATTATTTCTAAAGCCCAGAAACATGTTAATCTGTGTGTGTGTGTGTGTGTGTGTGTGTGTGTGTTGAAAGTGGGTTAGGGGCCATAAGCCTGTGAAACCTTTAAGCCGTCAGCAGTGAGTCAGTCTGTCCGACAGGCCCATGAACGCCACACTACTCGACCCTCACACACACCTATCGGCCAGGTGAGTTACTCTACTCCTCTAAAGATAAATGTGGAAAAAGATTCCTGGAACAGTGAGAGTGCAAATCAGTAAAATAAATAAATCATGGTCGGAACAACAGAACCGCAAATAAATAATGATTCTCTTGGTTTGGCTAAGAGAGGTGGGCTAAAAGGTAGGGGCATTAAAAAATCAATGAGTTTCTTCGAACACTGCAGACAAGTGAGGGTGTGTGTGTGTGTGTGTGTGTGTGTGTGTGTGGGGGGGGATTATTTATTTCATATCAGCCATCTGGAAAAGTCAGTGAAAGCAGAAACCTCAACACTTGGTGAAATAATCGTTGCGCTGCAGGACTGAAGCCAAAAAGTCTTCTTGTTCTGTTAATGCATCGAGTTCGTTCCAACAGCTGCATTGATCCACTGCAGATGTGATGCTCTGCACCGACACAGCTGCCTGTGTTGGTGGATTTTGGGGGGGGGATTTGTTTTGTTTTTTTTCCACACATATGCCAATGGTGGATCCGTGTTTCAGTGTTTCCCACAGAAGTAGATTCAGTAGCT
The DNA here is from genome assembly GCF_002814215.2 of Seriola lalandi dorsalis. Taxonomy (NCBI): domain Eukaryota; kingdom Metazoa; phylum Chordata; class Actinopteri; order Carangiformes; family Carangidae; genus Seriola; species Seriola lalandi. The sequence goes on along the minus strand of NW_019525455.1, from coordinate 150,635 downwards.
GGGGGAGGGGGGGGGGGATCTTTAATGTTAATATAAGACGTGTAAAGTTTTTCAGTTCATTATGAAACCTTGACTTGTTGTGGTTTTAATCCTCTGGGTTAGAGGAAAACAAAGATTCCCATCCTGTTATTTTATCTATAAATAGTTTCTTAAAGCGAGAGGAGGGTTAGCTAAGCTGTTAGCAACATTCAACATGACCTTCACAACCAACCACGACAACACATTCAGATATTACAGGAACTGGAAGTTAGCAGCCTTTTCCTTTTGTGGAACAGCCAATAGGAACGCTCTCTCTCTCTCTCTCTCGCTCTCTCTCGCTCTCTCTCGCTCTCTGAAACGACCCCTGATTGGCCGAAGTCTCCCGTCCCGAGTTACAACAGAGTCTAGAGGAGCAGCAGACGTCCGGCTTGATTATGGAAGTTTTGCTCATTGATCCCAAGAAACTTGCTTCCCACCTCAGCTTTAAATGAACGACAGCATATAGACACACTATATATCCTATCACTATGGCAACACAAACCCACACACATACCGTAAAGATTTTTTCCACAAGCTATCTTCTACGTTCACAAGTTGAATAAAAAAAACAAACAAACACATAAATGTATTAATTCATTGAAATAAATGTCTGTTTGATTTTTAAGACCTCTGACGTAAACACCGTCTCGTCACCGCAGCGACATGCGTGTTGAGAATCACACGTTCCAGCCGTGTTTTTATCATTTTAGTCCATTCTGTCGCGTGGGGATCAAACACTGTCCTCGTGTCTGAGGTCGACCAGCTGTGACGCTGCGGCCATGACACTGCAGCCTCATGTGTGTCTGTTCAGTGTGTGTGTGTGTGTGTGTGTGTGTGTGTGTGTGTGTGTGTGTGACAGAGAGCTTCATCCAACTGAGAGCAGAGGATTTGATGAGTGAAATTGAAATATGAAATGGCTTCATAATCTCTCTGCCAGACAAAGACAGGAGAGCTCGAGGTCAATCCCAATTCACACACCCTTTGTCGGCAAAGAACAACTCTAATGAAATTCAGTCCGTTAAAAATATCGTTACACAAAGACCACTCTGGGAAATAAGAGTTGGACGATTGAATTCTTTCGTTCTGCTCCAGCTCTGGAAAACCCATCTATCCCTGTAGAGATGGATGGAGGAGAGAGAGAGAGAGAGAGAGAGAGAGAGAGAGAGAGAGAGAGAGAGAGAGAGAATTAATAAAGCAGTGCCCACAGACCGAAACGAGGAAGGGATGAAAGAGAAACTGAGAGAATTAGAAAATCAACAGGAGGGTGGAAACACCAGGAAAGAGAGGAAGAGGAGGGAAACTACGAAATGCAAAGCAACTGAAACAAGTGGGAATCGAAGAGATAAAGATAAGAGGAGTGTAAAGATTAACTGATGCGTATCTAGAAAACAATAAGAGACCCAGAACTGCAGACTAAAAACCAAACTCGTGTGTGTGTGTGTGTGTGTGTGTGTGTGTGTGTGTGTGTGTGTGTGTGTGTGTGTGTGTGTGTGTACCGGGACAGTGGTGAAAACAAAGTGATAATTAATAATATAGCCTGAATATAATTGTGTGATAATATAACAATATAATAAAAAAAAAATATATATATTTTATATCATTCGATATCCTCTCAGTGTAACAGTGATATATCTTCTATCTAACAAAAATATGAGAATATAAAATAGTATATAAAATAATGTGATTATAGTGTAATGACACTATGAAAATATTTTATGTAATTTTTATATATTTAATATAATATAATAATTTTAAATATATTATTATATTATAATAATATAATATACTAAATTATGTAATACAATAATTTACAATATATTATATTATGATAATATCATAATATAAAAATGATAATGTAATAAAACCACCGTGGATGCGAGCTACGGGATCCTGAACACACACACACACACACACACATACACACACACACACACACACACACACACACACACACACAGGGTATTACTACAGCAGAGTGGCTGTAAGAGAAAAGCCACAGCGTAATCACCTGGTTGTGTCAGAGAGCAGAGCTGCCTCAGGAGACTTAAAGAATGACAAGGATAAAGAAGATGAAGAAGAAGCAGACAGCAGGATTAAAAGAGAAGAAGAAGAGATAGAGCTGCGGGGAAATGAAATGATGGATCGCTGGTTAAAAAGACAAGTGTTGAGCAGCGGAGAAATGTGTTTGAGAGGAGACAACACAAAGAGAAATCGATGAACATCACACATGCGTTTTGTTTTGAAGGCAGAAGATTTTCAGACGTCACGCTCACGGCTCCGTGAACCGACCTCCACATCTTAGAGCCTGGAAGAACTTACAGGAAGTAGTTCACATAAAAAAAACTTTTTACCTTATTAATATTTAAATTTATGCAGCAAGGTGCTACAAAGTCTAATTAGATTTTCAACTCCACGGGGGACAGTGTGAGTACGAGGTTTCTATTATGTATTGCGTTTAAGATATTGTGTTTACAAGAACGTGGCCACGCACAGACAGACACACAGACCCCGTCACAAAACCCTCATCTACTGAGTCACCTGCCATGAAGCAGAGGAGGAGGCACACGAGCCGAAGTGGCTGCGCTCGAGTCGAGCTAAAGGCCACAAAGGTTAAAGATTTAAAAGCTTCCTTCACTGCGGAGTCTGTGAGGACACAGGGAGGTTACAGTCGCTCCAGCAGCAGGGCCGCGCCGCCAAGCCCCATGTTTCTCAACAGGGAGACATATTGCGTGATAATGTGCTGTTTACAGTTCACATTTTCTCTGCATGAGCTGATTCGTGCTTTGGAGAGATGTGAGGTCATGTTCTGTATATAAAAAATAAAAAAAACTGCATCTTCTGATTGGATACTGTTGTTTTTCCTGCTGATAAACATATGCTGCTGTTTTTTTTGTTTTTTTTTCCTCCAATGATTTGCATCCAAACGTCTCAATAAGCAGCAGATTACTCTAATTTAGCTCCTAGATTCCAGCACAGAGTTTATTATTTACACCACATGCATAAACGCCAGCTGTGATTACTGTACTGCCAGTGCTTGTTCAGTATTTAGCATACATTCACACATTTAATTAAAAAGTACAATGTCAACGGGCTATTTAGTGTGAGTAAATGCCTTCATAAATAAATGAGAAAGCAATGGGGCCATATTTAGATTACAGGACGACAGTAAATATCCATATTCCCTCACAGCTCCATGACTGCTCTATTTTTACCCCTTTGTGGAAGTGTCAAAAATCAGATTGACACTGACACATTTATTTTATATTTATATTAAAGGTCCATAATTTAAACTTTCCCCTGTGTTTTATTTGGAAGTTTTGATATCGATAAGAGGATATATCTCAGTGTAGTTTTACATCTCCTCTCTCAGGTTTCTCTCTGGAGCTCTAGTAACAACAGGTCGGTGAGCCAATCAGAAGAGAGGAGGCTCTGAGCCTCTCTTCTGATTGGCTGACTGTTTTCTGAGTGATCCAATAAAAATATAGCAGATTTCAGGTAAAAACACTCGGAGAAACCAAATCCTGCAAGGTTTGGATGATGGGTCCAGGTGGGCGGGGCTTGGTGACTGCTTTGTTGTGACATCACAAAGTTCCAGAAGTCCTGACGGCTGGTTTTAAGGCTCAGTTTCTGAATACAGGCTGTGTGCATTTCTCTGTGGACTGAGGCTTTGATACTTTCACAGTATTAATATAGAAGCTAGAGCTGATCTATAATCACACTACACATGGACACAGACCTTTACACTGAAGGAGCTTTAAACTTCCATGTTCCTGCTCGTATTTGTCATTTTGTTGGTTGTGTTTTCTCAGCTCACAGCTACGAGGGCTTGATGGGACGACTGGGATTTTCTCTGTTTCCTGTCATCCGGAGCTCCCACTAAGCCTTTAATTACATTTGTGGCTCAACTGGGTGGAAAACAATAATCACAAACAGCAGTTATGCAACATGTTATTAAGCATTTGAGATGTGATTGAGCAGTTAAACAACGCCGCTCTGTTAATCGTCGCCCTCCCCAGGAGAGCGTTACAAGTGAGAATCAACAATAAAGTAACAATAATCAAAATTTCATGCAGCATCTTTAAGTTTTAATACAATAATGTCGACTTTTAGTTCAACAGGTGTAACGTTCACAAATCGCAAAATACTTTCTTTGGTTTGAAACTCATAATTTAAAATAATGAAAAATCTTTTTTGGACTCAAATGAAAATGCTGCAACGATCTTCCATTAAACAATCAGTGTTAATTAATCTCAAGCAGGCTGATGGTGCACAAAGTATCAGTGAACTTTATACAGTGTTAGTAAACTCCCTACATGACCGGGAATACTGAAGTGTGTCATTGAAATGCACACGACTTCACTGCGATGACCTCTGCGATGACCAGTGATGGTCGTGTTTGACTATCGGATGACTGAGTCAGCACTTTGAATAAAACATGTGATGTGGGGATTGGAGGAGCCTCGGAAGGACACTGTGACATGGATGAGTACTTCACCTCTCTCTCACCCTCTCTCTCTCTCTCTCTCTCTCTCTCTCTTTTGCTTTGTGTTTGTTTTACTTCTTGCTCCATCTCCACCCTCCCACATTTTTCTATTATAACTGAATACATCAAACCGTGGGGTTGTAGTTTTCTTAGACATTTCTTCCAGATCTCATCGGCAGCCAGTACTGAACATGAATTATTGATATATAATAATATATATATATATATATTGTATATTTTATCAGAAGTCTTTTTATTCTGAAAAGCTGGATCTTGTGTCCCTTTTCTTTTGAGGTAAACAGACATACTTCTTCAAACAGATACATCTCACAGACCATATCCATGAGCTGGACTGTTTATCAGCCATCAACAAAGAGGATCGTCTTCACAACAGTACGAGAACAGAGATATTTTATCCTTTCATGTGTGAAATCAAGGGATGCCAAATCTTCTCAAATTCCCAGAGTTTGTTCTTAAGAATAAATCTAAGTCTCTGTCAACTCGGTTTAACTGTCGGCACCAAAGGAGAAGAAGTAGCTTCTAAGCAGCGAGAAGTCCGATAGAGAAGAGGCGCTGTTGAGCTACTTGCAGTCAAAGTTCATCACACTCACACCATATGAGCCACCGCTAACATCTGCATCATTAGCTTGTGTGTGTTTTTATTTCTGCCGCCACACGACGCTGCGTTTATTAGCCGGGAGGGAATAAATGTATCCTGACCCAGACCTCTGACCTGCATGTGGAAGGAGGCCAGTTGAAAGACAATTCCCCTTTATTGGGATCAATAAGGTATCACATTATCATTAAAGGAAGCATCTACAGAGCCGTTTTTTCTTCTAATGGCTGCACGGTGTGATGTTCTTTTAAAGGCTCTGGCTCATAGAGCAGAGGATAGTGATTCATATTAAGTGGCTGAAATCTGGAGATCCCTGAGATAAATGACGCTGGATGAAAAGAGCAGCGTTGTCGTCAGTGAAGAGAGAGAAAGACGGGGCAGATGCTAATGTACCTCACGGCCTGATGAAGCACTTCTAAATAGATTTTCTTGCTGATGATCTTCTTTTGATTTTAATCTTCCTGGGAGTTGTTGTGTCATTAATGGGGCGGGAGTGGACAGCGATGATCCATATCAACAACCAGAGTGGCTGTTATGCTGCATTAATATGTCATGTGGCCCTTTAAAAGGAGGGGGGGGGGGGGGGGGGGGG
>NW_019525455.1:142833-144906 GCF_002814215.2 Seriola lalandi dorsalis | reverse complement strand
GGGGCTGTCTAACTCAAAAAAACAGATTAAATAAAAAATGAATTGCTGATTTTTATGTTTGTGAATATGTTTTCTTCTTTTTTACCAAAACTCAGAGGCAGAGCACAATCACCCATCACCACTGTTTAGTTCAGCTGGTAGCTGCTGGTGTTGTATTGAATCATTCATCAGTTTCTAAATTTGCTGGCTACTGTAACCCATGGCTCTGCAGGCTTTGTCTTTTCCATTTGGGTCAGAGTAAAGGCCTCTCTTACGTAACCCCAGCCACTTCCTGCACTGCGGAAACAACCCAGGGCGCCGTAGTGCGAGGAAAAGCAACACGGTTTAGATTTAGTATTTAGCTTTTATGGAGTGGGAACTCCACTTCTCTCGGCTCATTAAAGTTCTTTTTCTAAAGGTCTTAGCGTCTATCTATCCACAGTAACCAGGTGTGGGTGTAAAGACGGACGAGAAAAGCAGGTAAAGAGACGCGCAGTAAGATGAATCGAACCTCTGCAGTTGCATAAGTGCATTAAGAAGACTGAGGCCTCGGGATGCCTCACAGAAAACACAGAGCTGCATTGTGGTCTATAAAAATTGTATCTTAGTGCCATTGAAATGTTCATATGTTTTTGTTGTATTTATTTACTTCAGGTGGCTCTCGTGGCATCGTCCGAGCCTTCTGGTCATGTGTGGTACCGCTGCATCGAGAAGTAAAGTTACCAAAGTTATCATCTCCTGTACAAAGTGACTGACAGCTGGCAATGCGAACACAATGAAATACCACTGAACGATTGTAAAATATCACACTGTGACAATCTGACATTTGTTATCCTCCATCAACAGAACGCGTTAGCTTATGTGGCTAACTTCAGCTACAACTGGAGCTTCTACAGAGCAACACACAGCAGCTTAACAGGTGCTGGTTTGTGAGACGTTTCAACCAGCAACTGCTGTTTTCTGTTACCTAGAAACTACTGGAGCTAAGTCCCGCCCCTCGGCTAGTTATCTTTCTATTTAGCATCTTTCTGAACAGCTGTGTTACGTATCTGGGGTTTTGTGTTCAAATTCTAAGATGAATGTGTATCTATTTTACATTCACAATAAATGACAGTGAAAAGGGAATATACCAAAAACAAAATTAGAGGTGGGCGATCTGGCCAAAAGATCGTAAGACAATCTTTTTAAGTAGAATCACAATCCACGATCTGAATGACGATCTGCTTCCATTGTGTCACAACCAATTGCACGTTGTTCATATGGAGTATTCATCTTGACAGTTCTGTTATCTATTTATTCATGAGGTGCTATGTGTAAGTATTTTAATTATAAGTTTCAGTGGTTGCTAACTAGCTAGCATGTTTCCCTGCCTGCAGCAGGTCACTCGTCCCGCAGGCGAACTGTAATACCAAAGTAAAACTACTTCCTGTCTTCTAAGATTTTTCCCCAGAAAGACTTGCATGCGTGAAACTTGCATCAGTCACTGGTGTCGTGACAAAAATTTAAATTAATTCGTATAAAAATCGAAGAATCTTGCTGCGGAAAGTTTGCTCTTTGATCAATGTGACGACACGTCGCCCTGATGAAGTTTATGTGCTGACACAGAAACCAGATGGTCCAACAAGAACAAGAACAAGAACAAGAACACCAACTCAGCTCATTAATTATTTGTCATTAGCAAATGGCACAACAGCTGAAGAGGACCAGGATTACTAGTCCTCCCTGAACAGAGTAAAAAATTAAAAAATAAAAGCACCAGACAGATGCCATTTTGTGGTGTTGTGGACAGAGCGGGCTTTGATAAATCTCCCTCTGAGGGGCTTAGACGCTTCACTAAATGACTGTGGGGAAATTATGTGCGTTAACACATCAAATGAAGCTTCGCTGTGGCCACATACGGGAAACTGACAGCGACAGCAGCACAATCTTCTCAGTGTTAGTGACAGAACATTTCAGCTGTTTAGAGGCTGCTGATGATTGTGATTACGTGTGTGTGTGTGTGTGTTTGTGTACTGTATATCTAAATGTCTTAACATTAAACATTAGTGACTTTGTCTTTCAAGCATGATTAATTCTCATTTCCTAATCCCCCCC
>NW_019525455.1:131438-142813 GCF_002814215.2 Seriola lalandi dorsalis | reverse complement strand
TGTTTGGTAACAGCAGCGGTGACCGTCCGTCGATGTGCGGCCGACTCGTCCTGCAGTAATTGATTCGTTTGAAGTCAGACAGGAGGAGACTGGCGCTCGCTGGTGATGTGTCTTTGGACAAAAGAAGCATTAGCCTGGATTAATCGGGATTAACGAGGAGAAATTCTGATGGACAGGACCCCCACCCCCCCCCTTCCACCTCCCTTAAAGAAAGCCACCCCTTTACCCCACAGGCTCACTGTACCGCTCCTACCCTCTAAACTCATTAAAATTTCACTGGCACTAATTGGCAGGTGGAGACGACGACAGAGAGGCTTGTGTTTCTGTCTGTTAGTGTGTGTCTGCATGTGTGGTCCTGTCACGGATCATCTGTGTGTGTGTGTGTGTGTGTGTGTGTGTGTGTGTGTGTGTGTGTGTGTGTGTGTAAGTGAGAGTAAGAGAAAGAGTATATTTCCAGAGAAAAGGCCTCCACCCTCCTCACCGTCCACATGTGGAGTCATCAAGGCCACTAAAATCAACTTCTGTTGCAACACTGTCTGTCTCTGTCTGCAATATCTTTCAATAATCTTGATGAAATCTGGTTAAAGTTCGTCTTCTGAGTGAGAAACCAACTTATATTCTCTCTGAATCAGGGCTGAAATGATCTACGCTGATGAAGACGAGATGAAAACGGAAAGAGCAAATGACAGAATATATGACAGAAGTACGATGGTAAGAGAGTAAAGGAGAGGAGGAGAGAAGTGGTGAAGCAAACTGATGGAGAGAAAGACGTGATCAGGTGGAGGAGAAAAGAAGGGAAACAAAGAACAACAACGTACAGTCACTTCACAACTGAAGGACGTGAGTTTCCTCCGAGAATAAAACCTGCATTAGTTCAAAGACTGAGGCGAGCTGACTGATGCAAACCGATGAGTAAAAGTCCAATCTGAGAGTCCTAATCTCACGGTGACATTCATCTCAATCCCACCATTACTGGAATTAACAAAGCAGATCTCAGACAGAGAGAGAGGGAGAGAGAGAGAGAGAGAGAGAGAGAGAGAGAGAGAGAGAGGGAGAGATCAACAGAGATTTTAAGTGTGACAGATTGAGAAAGAGGACAGAAGGAGAGGATGGGGAATAAATCAGAAAAAGAGGGGGAGAAGAGCGAGAACGAGGGAGGTGAGAAGCGAGAGAAAGAGAGAGGAAGAGGAGAGGGTGAGAGAGAGAGAGAGAGAGAGAGAGAGAGAGAGAGAGAGAGAGAGAGAGAGAGAGAGAGACCCTCAGGCGACTGTTAAACTGACTTAATCAGATCAACTTACTGACCTGGATAAACTCTGCTTGACTGAATACACAACTACTCACATAACAAACCGCCCCTCGAGATCTCGCATAGAGCGTGTGTGTGTGTGTGTGTGTGTGTGTGTGTGTGTGTGTGTGTGTGTGTGTGTGTGGAAATTAAAGGGAAAAGTAAGAAGACACGTGGAAAGACAGAAGCCCACACTTGTTCTCCATGGTTAGTTACAGACGAGGACGAGAGGAGGAACATCAGAGATGAACAAAAAAGAGGAAAAGTTAGAAAGAACAGAGGAACAAAGAAAAGCAGAGACCGACAGATAAAAGAGACGAGGGAAGTTTGGTGAAATTAAAGTAAAGTAAACTGACACAGTATCGATCAGACCGACGTATTCTGAAAATCATTCGCTTGAACTTTCGAGTCCTTCAGTTCAATTTCAAGCACGACTAAGAGGCTAAAGTCACGCTAGTGGCTCCATGAGCTTCAACACAGCAGGGCTTCGGTATGAATGCTAACTCTAGCATGCTAACAATCTCTGAGTGACAGTGCTAACTTGCTAATTAGCACTTCACACTAAAGCTGTGTGCCGATTCAGGAGCCGCATCCTTATGGAGGGCGCCATCTACGAAGGTGTGGCCTCCAGCGACCGCGTTAGACTGCTTTTTTGTTAAGCGCTAATTAGCATGTTAGCACTGTCACTCAGAGATTGTTAGCATGCAAAAATTAGCATTCAGCTCTGCTGTGCTGAAGGTCATGCAGCCGACAAGTCAGAGGCCCAACAAACTGTCTCCATGAACGTGTGAACAAATCAAACCATCAGGTAGATTTTGAGATATTTTATTGGAGAAAACTTTGATGCTGCTGTTGATGCCAGAGGAAAAGTCAGAGGACAATCAAAGTTATTATGGTTCATCCTCTGAGGATCATGGTGCGAAATTTAATGACGGCTCGTCCAGTAGCTGTTGAGATTTTTCAGTTTGGACCAAATCTTGCCGACCAAACTTTGAAAGCTTTACTTTATTTTTCAAAAAATGCACAAGGTCCAGAGGAACCCAGAGGGCGATAAAGAGAAGAAAAGACGAGGTAAGGTAAAGTAAAAATTAGCCTTGAAAAAGCAGGAGAGTATATCTGACACCGCAGATATGCTGCGCTCAGCAGAAGCTTATTGACGGTAAAATGTGCTGACCCGAGACGTCCTCTGAACCCCGAGCTCGTTTGTAAAATAAACCAGAGTTTTGAGGGAGGCTTTCCTCTGATGCAAACACACTTTAATTTGCCCATCAGAGCAGATGCAGCACTGATGTTTCCCTCCAAACTGTCAATGACTTCAGGCCAAACCCTGAGAATGTGCCGTCAGGCTGGGAAAAAACAAAATGCTGGGATTTCATAAAAACACAGAGAGGAGGAAACAAGGAGTCGAGGAGAGGAGAGGAGAGGAGAGGAGAGGAGAGGAGAGAGGGGATGAAAAGAGAAATGTACTGTCCTAGGGAGGAAAGAGGACAGGCAGGAGGAGGAGATCGGAGGTGAAAAGGATGATGGGAAGTCTTTTCCTCAGCTGAGCCCGAGTTCACCGGGTTCTCGTTCGCTCTGTGTCTCTCTCTCTCTCTCTCTCTCTTTGCCTGCCCTTCCTTTGCAGCTTACATACATGATCATGAGCTTTCATGGATCAATGCACAATTGTGTGTGCATGTGTAGGTGTCAGATATTTTGTGTCTGTGAACACATGGGGGGGGGGGGCAGAGGAATGTGCCTGTTAAGCATTCCTCACGGTGTTCAGGCCCGTTGTGCTGCTGCATTGTTGCAGGACTTTTCCTTTGTCCGCGACAAGACAAACAAGACAAAGACAAACAGACCTATTTATACAATAACACAACAACACAGACTCTCTGGCACAGAGTTACATCACGTGGAGTCATCAGACCGCAGCATGATGAACACTGGCCTGTGGTCTGAACCAGGCCAATAACAGTTTGTGACAGGGTCATCCACTATATGAAGCAGCAGCTGCAGGATCTTAGTGCAGGACAGTGCAACAGTGACATCAGTTTAAAGCACAGACTGCACTTCACCCTCTCCCACCAAGACTTTTAGAGTGAATCCAAACTGTCTCTCACAGAGAAAACGAGAAAAAAAGCTGGACTTACTGACTATCCAAGCAGCAACCTCCAACTGAAGTGAAGCCCACACTGCAGTTCCTCTAACGACCACTAGAGTCTGGCTCCAGCAGTGAGTCAGTCCCCATAGACTCCCATGTTAAAATGTTCAACCTTACAGCAGAAATAAACATGTTTACAGCCTTGTAGTCTCTATAGTTAACTGTCTATATAACCCACCTGTTTACATTTTATTAAGGACTAAAGTTTGACATGCAATGCTGAAAAAAACCTTTATAAGAAACAAGATTCACCTGTTTGAACAGCCTCAAAACATCAGGGTGGATTTCCTCTTTGGAGGAAATTCCTTGAGAACAATTAGCGCTCGTTTGCACTTTGCTGATTACGATACAGCGGCACCTCATCAGCGTAATCTTGCAACTGCAGTTACAAATGACAGAAACCTACTGAGTGCAACTGTTGTTAGAAAATAGTTTTTCTTACATTTGATGAGGTGTTTGCCTTTCAATATAAAGTATAATAAAATGGCAGCTGTGTACTGTGGCTTCAAAGTCATTAAATATCTGTGCTGCAGCAGTCTGTGGAGTTACAGTAGAAAAACAAAACAAAGAAAAATGACTAACTTTTATGTGTTCAGTGTGTTTTGTGGAGAAAGGAGATAATCCTATTATTTTGTGCCCTCTGTGCTTTTTTTTTTACTAAAATAGCTCTGAAGCTAGAATCCATTACTGTGACACAGTCCTGCTGTGTTCAGGTAACCTCACGTTGTGCACATATAATCAAGTCAATTCAAGGTAAAATTAAATTAAAATATCTAATTGATGCTTGTGTGGTTGAAGATATTTCTTCCAAAACAAAATGTTCCCGATCTCATCCGCCACAGAAGAAGCTGCTAACTCGTTACAGTCAGTCAATGGAGAAGACCTGCGTTATCACAAGTGTCAGCACATCTGGAACCAGCTCCTTTATAATTATACTGACACGACAAATGTGTCATGAGATGATCTGATGCCGAGGCCGTGACACACTTCGTTAAAGTGACTTTTTCCATCCGTGGCTGGTCTGTGGTCAGCACCAGCAGAACCGGTGAAACCAGTCAGGAGATATTCACTGAAGCAAAGAGCAGCTTCTTATCTGCATGTTCATCACAGAACGAGCCGCAGCACAACACAACACTCTCGACCAGACGCACGAAATGAGCGTGATTTACCACGACACAGGACAGACCCGTGTCTCCCAGAGGACATACAGAAATATGGAAGAGGCATTTACACATGCTGCCTCTGGCTTCAGTCACGTCACATCGTGTCAGCACGCCGCCTGCAGCCCGTGCACATGATATTATTAGTTTTTCTCTCAAAGCTGAAAACTGTTCGAAGAGCTAATATTAAGACACTGAGAGCGGTGACTCATTTAGTGACGAATTTGTTTTTGTTGTGAGCTGGCTGAGAGATGACTCTGTCTGTCCGTCCTTGAGGGGTTGATTACATTGAATTGAATTGAGTTAAGAAACGAGGCTTTTTGCTTCCCACACCTCCCACATCAAAATCACCTGCACTAGTTTCTGATAAAGGTTGATACAGGTTTTTCTTCTTTAAGAACATTTCAGCTTTGTAACCCTGGGCACAACCACAGACCTTAAAAATAAAGATGGACGTAGCCTCCGTGACGTCACCCACAGGTTTCTAAAGCTCAGAGCAGGCTGCTCCACCATTTCCATCTTGGCAGTGCCTGACTCCGCCCCCTAACTCCCGGCTAATCCAAAGATGGTCAAAGAGGACGGGTGTGTGTGGAGCTGAGACTTCGGTGTACGCCGGTTTGTGTTAAACATACGCTGACCCACCTGTCACTCAAAGAGGCCACGCCCTCAATCCTCCATAACTTTAGTCCTTAATAAAATATAAACAGGTGAGTTATATAAACAGGTGTCATGAAGGAGGGAATTAGATTAGAGACCAAAACAGCTCTTGTACCAGGCTGTAATCATGTTTATTTCTGCTGTAAAGTTGGACATTTTAACATGGGAGTCTATGGGGACTGACTCACTGTTGGAGCCAGACTCTAGTGGCCGTTAGAGGAACTGCAGGTTTTGGCACTTCAGTCTTGGCGTAATTTTTTAGCTGCTTGGGAACAACAGGTCAGGTGACGGGATGTGGTATCATCCTGTTCAGAAACCTGTGGATATAATCTGTACATCAGAGAGGGAACCAGATTTAAATGTTGCAGCAGACGCAGGTGGAAGTGGAAGGAAACAGGAGAGAAAGAAAGAAGTAAACTGGTCAAATGAAGCCATTTTTATACGTGGAGAAGAAAGAACTCTCCACGGGAACCTTCACGTCATCATGAAACGTAGGAGAGAATCACGATGGTATTTTTTCTAAGCAGCTCTAAGGCATCTTCATCTCCCACCTTCCTCCTGTGTGTGGGCATCGCTCTGTCACTAACTCTCCACCACACCCCTCCCTCCTCTCTCACACACACACACACACACACACACACACACACACACACACACACACACACACACACACACACTCGTAGGCCTGTTAATGCAGGAGTAATGTAGTAAACTCAGGGGAACTCCCCGAATGGAATCTGCTTTCAAGAATATCCAGGAAGTAAATTTATAATAAAAAAAAATCCTACTACAGCGCCAAGAACACACACACACACATGTGCACACATGTGTGTGTGTGTGTGTGTGTGCATGTGTGTGTGCATGATTTGGAAAAGAAAAGAAAACCAAACAAAAGAGGAAAGAAATCACAAGCGAAGAGAAACTAATCTAATCCAGAAAATGAGGGGTATCATGGGGAGGGAGAGCGTGGTTGGTGCAGAAGCCCACCGGGTGAACACAGATGTAATTGGCACCAAAACTGCAGAACACAGCGGGGGGGTTACAGCTGTTGCCTGTAGGCAAAAAAAACAAAACACAAGACACAACTAACGTAAAACCACACAGTGCTCTCACAAGTACAAAGAATTTTAAATGGATTTGGATCAGTCTTATTCCTGAGTGAAACTTAACACGACACGATCGCTGAGCAAAATCTCACAGCGAGTGCAGCAGCGGTGAAGAGGCAGAACTACGAGAGGCTGAGCAGCAGGACGCCGCGTTACATTACAGAATATGAAGAAAAACAAAACCACTATAAAGTTTACAACGCGGAGAGGAGGACGAGGGGATGAAGGGAGCTGAGAGGTTCAGGGGAGGAAGATGTAGTCATAACAAACATCAGCTGACTTGTAGTACTGCAGTGGGACCTCGCCCAGCTGGTCTTACATCATTACTGCTGTTAGTACTTTCTGTACCGTCATTCAAGATCACCAGAATCCATCTGTGTGAAGCCTGACAGTGTAAAATAGAGCTCAATATTGATTTTTATTTATTTATTTATTTACTTTTCACACCAGGAGTTGGTTGCACAGAACCTTAAGTTAAGATTTTCATTAAAGCTCCATGTTTTCTTCTTTTTCTGTGTTTTATTTTGAAGTGTTTGATATAAGAGAAGATATATTTGTGGTTTTAAGAACCAAAAACCATCTCAGTGTAGTTTTACATCTCCTCTCTCAGGCTTCTCTCTGGAGCTCTAGTAACAACAGGTCGGTGAGCCAATCAGAAGAGAGGAGGCCTGTCTTCTGATTGGCTGGCTGTTTTCTGACTGATCCAATAAAAATAAAGCAGATTTCAGGTAAAAACACTCAGAGAAACCAAATCCTGCAAGAGTTGGATGGTGGGTCCAGGTGGGCGGGGCTTGGGGCGTTGCTTCAGAGCGGCATTACCATTAACGTGCTAATGCTGATGCCTGCAAACAAATGGTCTAATGGAAATGCCTTAAACTTTTTCCTTAGCTAAGGAAACCTGTGCAACACTCTAACTAGTAACTAGTAAAGAAATTAAACCTTAAGAGCCGTACTTAAGTAGAAAACCTAAGGTGTTTGTGCGTCCGGCCCAGTTCCCCAGGAGAAAAGCAAACTGAGGGCAGAAGGTACAGAAACCTACAATGAACACATCACACTGACCCGGACGAGTGTGTGTCTGTTTAAATGATTGTGAGAGACCGCAGTGGACAGGGGGATAGTAAGAATGGTAGAATGAAAATAACCCAGATGCATGATGGGAGCTTCCACAGCGGCAAACCACCAGCTCAGATATCCAAATGGTGCTGTTATGGAAGTGAGCTACTGAGAGAGCGGTCGGGGTTGCATCCGCGACATCTGCCAACGGCTGAAACAAACAGCAGGAAGAACAAACAGAGTTTCCTGCTGCTTCCTGCTGAAGGTTATCTGAGCTGCTGGAAGGCGGCGGCGGGTACAAAGCTGTGCACACACACAAAGATGCTGCTTCTTAAATTGAAAGTTTTGAACACACACACTGTAAGGGGGGATACATTTTTAGCCTCGACCGGGAAATAAAACGAAGCTTCGCAGACAAGGCCAGGTGCAGCTCCACTCTGATGGTGAATGTTATCGTCTTTGCAGGGATTCTTTGCTCGACTGGCAAAAAGGACGTTTTACAATGACACATGCAGCTGTTGCCATTAATCTGTATTGGTGTTTACACTGTTCGACAACAGCATAAAATATCAATTTGATAAGCGGCCTCGGCGCAGCAGCAGCAGGAAAATGTTAGGAAGTTTTTTTGTTGTGGTGAAACTAGTTTATCATGAAGAGCAGGAGGTGACGACATGAACTTTCCCAAAGAAACACTGGGAGATGAAAGAGGAGGTTTGGCCATTCTATCTTTTTGTTATTTCAGAAGACTTCACAAAACATGACCTGAATAAGAGTGACGATGTGCGCAGGATGAACACCGTGTGCTCGACTTGTTCTTTAGCAAACCGTCACTAAAGCTGAAGAACAAGCGTGTTGTCCTTTCACAGCTGAACGTCTCCGGAGCTGCGCTAAAGGCTTACATGCAAGGTCAGGACAGCCTGCTGTTGTATTCAATTTGTGCAACTTTTAGATTCAGGTTTCGGCTGCTGGAAACTCTGGCGATACATGGAAGAAGAGCATGACAAAAAAAACAGAGACACAGCTACAAAACTCAACATGTCTTTCTGAACTCGTGCTTTCATGCTTCTCTGTGTTTTTGCACCAACTCTCGACTCTGTTAGAGCTTCACAGCAAAAAAAAATTACACACAAATGGAAGCAAATACAAGACACACAGACTCAAGAGAATACGGTTCACACACTGAACTAGCCAATTAAAGAGAACACAACTTGCTGTTATTCTCACATTTCTGTGATAACAATATAACTTTGTTTATATAGAAGACAACACAGACTAACAGAGCACTGTTGTAAAATACACAGAACCAGGTCACTAACTTTCTCACACTGCGCTCTTTCTAACTTATACTCACTTTAACTTTGCATTGCACAGAGACGAGTCCCAACTCAGGAACACCTTGAACTCTAGGATGAACTGATTAGATTTTAGTGGTCAAAGGTCAAAGGTCACTGTGACTGCACAAAATACTTGTTTGGCCATAAGTGGAGTGTATGTCAATAGCTGTGTCCCAATTCAGGGGCCGCATCGTTCGGCGGTTGCATTTGAAGACTGATCCAACAGGCGGATCCTCCGCAGCCCAACGTTTCCCAGGATTCATTGCGCAGCCGTTAACGAAAGCAAAACAACACACGACAGAGAGCCGGAGGATTACACTTACACTTATCATGTAAGTTATCGTCTTGGTTATGAGATATTCCAAGGCCCATGGTACAATACATGTTTAAAACACAATAAAGATATGGTAATTAAAGTTGTACAACCAAATCACAGCGTCTCACTCATGCTGCGAGCAAAAAACCCGTCCCAAGACTTCTTAGAGTTTTCACCTTCATTAATTTCACCTTTTTGATTTGTTCATACGCTGCTATCTCTAACACTGACTCCATCCATGTTTTAAGATCGGGAGAGGAAGGAGTTCTCCTCGGGCGGCCGTGATGACCCCGACCTTTATCACTGTAAAGAGATATTTTCATATGTCAGGCGGTTCTAGGATTACACTTCGAAATGATTGGGTGTTGGGTTTGAGGTGAGTTCAGCAGCTAACGGTTACGAGTTGTCGAGGGCGGGCGCGGCTTCGTCCGTAGACCAGACCGCCTCAGTCCTTTCCACACCTTCGTAGACCACAACCTCAAAAGACAGTTAACACCTTTTATTAAATTCCTTTAAAGGTTCTCAAACGTTTTTACATCCAGGACTTTTACTTTGAGATGTTTTATAACAGAAAAGGTTTGAAACCTATGAACAAAAATAGTCACATGTTCTGTCATTGTGTTGCTTATGGATTGAATCATATTCAAAATGAATCATTATTCCTCTTTTTCCTGGGGACGCCCGGTAACCTCCTCACGCGCTCCACTTTAAAGCGTCCCACTGAATGTATGAGTCTGGACAAACATGCATGTAAACTAATACAACTACTATTACTTTTTTTATAGTTCAATATCATAAACTTTCCAGTAAATTCACACCTTCACACTGACTAACGAGATAAGAGAAGAGGCAACGAGAAACCCTCAGGCTGTGACAGAGTGACCTGCGTTCACTCCTCCCTCCTCTCCTCCACTATCCTGTTCCCTGTTAGCGTCTCTTCGTTCGTCTCCTCCCATCGTTTTACTCCACAATCTGTCAGCTCGATGAGCCGCACGACAAGACGGAGGGAAGGAGGGAGGGGGGGGTGGGGGGGGGTAATGAGGTCAGTAGCACTTATCTGCGGAGGCTGAACGAGGGATGAAGACGATGCTCTGGGCTTTCTCTCTCTCTCTCACACTTTCAGCCACTCACACAAACTCCCCGTTTTAAATTCACCCTCCTTCCCTCTGCTCCGTTTCTGTCACCTCATGTTACATGTCACTTTCCATCTCTCTCTTTCATTTTTTTTTTTTTATCTCCAACACTTTGGGAACCGTTTCCATCCCGCCTCTCCTCCATGTTTTATCTTTAATAACTGACTCCAGAGCGTCTCTTTGCTTTCCTCTTTTGTCGTCATTAATTTGTCACTTCTTCACACCACTCTGTCCCATCATTTCCTAACACCTCGTAGACGTCCTTTTTCCTCTTCTCCTGTTACGTGTCCTTTCTCGTCTTTTTCTCCTCCATCTTCATCTTCATGTAAAGTTTCTTGCAGCGACTTCTTCTCTCTTTTCCTGCTGTTGCTGTCTCTCCTCCTCCTCCATTGTCTCTCATTTAACCTCTGTCCATTCATCCCTTTATCTTCAGTCCCTCTCCGTTCTCTTGTCCGTCTTAGTCCACTCTTCCTGCAGCAGTCCTGTCTTCCAAGGTCGCGGCGTATTGATTTTCAATCGACTCAGTGTGAAATATAAATTGAAGCTGTAATTCACGAGCAGGCAGAACTTTTCAATCAACCTCCTGAATATGTTGCATTTAAAGTGAAGTCAAAACTTCAGTCTCCGCTCTCCATCCTCCTCCCTCCCTCCATCGGCACGACATCCATCCATCCAGCTGTCAAGCACATTTTTACGCAAACTTTTAAAATGTCACTAAATATGAAATGCGAATCAGATGTGTTTCCACCAGCTGGGCCGAGAGAATAAGTCGAGCTCTGCTAAATGTCAAGAAGCTCATTCAGGAGAGAAATGGCGCGGATCTCTCCGGAGTTCGTTGGGCAGCTTCTTCTTTGGAGTCAAATCATTTTGGCGTATTTCATGCTCTCGCCCTGAAGGAGAAAACTAATGGATTCTAATGCACCGAACGGTGGCATGTCAGACAGCTGCTATGTTACGACTCCGGACTATTAACTTTTTATTTTTGGTGAAACAGAAGCTTTTTGTTATTTTTATATTCATATTTTGACTTAATAAAAGGGAGAGAGAAACTGAGAGAGAAAAGAAGGAATTTATTATATTATATTTATTTATTTTTCATCCCAATTGGCTGTTAGGGCTCAGTGGTTTCTTTTTTTTCCCTTCCTCTTTTAGGGTCTAGGCAGGAAACAGGTACTTGAGGTAGGGGGT
>NW_019525455.1:118922-129590 GCF_002814215.2 Seriola lalandi dorsalis | reverse complement strand
TGACATCACAAAGTTCCAGAAGTCCTGACGGCTGGTTTTAAGGCTCAGTTTCTGAATACAGGCTGTGTGCATTTCTCTGTGGACTGAGGCTTTGATACTTTCACAGTATTAATATAGAAGCTAGAGCTGATCTATAATCACACTACACATGGACACAGACCTTTACACTATATAGGACCTTAAAATTTTTCATCTACTGAATCTAAATATTGCTTCTCAAACACGGAGCCAAATATCTGTTTTGTGGTAAACAATGATGAATTAGCGTTTGACCTTTTGGTGAGAATTATATTTGTCTCATGGCAGGTCTAATCTGCTGAGTCTGTCAGGAGGACTCCTGCCCGCTGACTCCTGTCCAACACTTTAGTTTTAAAGTTATTAAGTAACTGTCTGCAGCCATCTACTCTTGGCAAGTGTGTCTGCAGTAGCGCACATCAATTAACACATTAATGAGCATAGCTGCAGGTCAGAGTGGAGAAACGCTGCCACGGGGAAACACCCGCCTGCACTGCGGGCACTGTTGGCAGAGAAAAGAGCTGCTGGCACTGCCAACCTTCATCTGCCATCCAATTCAATGTGTGTGTGTATGTGTGTGAATGTGTATGTGTGTGTTGGCTTGTGTGTGTATGTGTGTAGGGCATCCCCAGGTGCCAAGAGCGCTCTGACATCTTGGTCTGGCGGGATGCAGCGGCTCCATCACGCCAGTTAACCAACAGATCCCGGAGCTCCGAGCTCAGACAGGTTGGTGTCACCTGCTGCGTTTGATAACTGATAGACTAAGTAGACTTCACATTACTGCTCACCCAAACACACACACACACACACACACACACACACACACACACACACACACACACACACACACACACACAAACTTCAGCTCTGCAGATAAGAAAGGCTGTAAAGAGAGAGAGAGAGAAAAGACAAATAGCTTCAACTCTCTGCTGCACAATGAATACTGAGTTTTATTTTATTTTTTTTTAACTGTTTTCATGAACAGATGCAAATAAAATAAAACTTAAAAATCCAAACTCAAGCATGTGAACTTATAAATCTGCTCTTTCCTCCGTTTCTGCTCATTTTCACTCTGTATTTCCATCGTCACTCTGCTGATTCAGCAGGTTTAGACCTCCCTGGGTGCTGATACACACCTCTGTACGCCAGTCACACACACGCACACACACACACACACACACACACACACACACACACACACACACACACAGACCATGATTCACACTGTGTGCCACCTGTCTTCGCCTCCAGCTGTCTCTGCGGGCTTCTACTGTCCTCAGCTCTTTGTGTGTGTTTGTTCATCTGTTGACTTGAACCAGCTCTCACACATGAACCCATCGACTTCTCTCCCTCTCGCTCTAAAGATGCTCTAATCAATACCAATCCATAGTTTTCATGAAGAACGGATGGACTGATAATGAGCTTCTGCGGTTCGGCTCTGCGGCCTCTTGTAGCTTCTTTCAGCTCATTGTTTCACTGTCACAGACGGACACAGTCAGAAACCTGCTGGAGCATTTAGCAGCTAAAGAGCCACAGATTTCCCTCAGGAGCTGGTGGAGAGTAAAACAACAACAACATCATCATCACTGAGTTACGACAGAGCACAGGGACAGTTCACACACCATTGAGCATCGATCAGAAAAGGCCACTGATCAGCCAAGAGAGGAGGTTTCTTCCTCCCACTCATCCGTCATGTCACCTACACCTGAAAGTCAAACTCCTCAACACGGATTATTCCTCCTCCAGTTCAGTCTCATTCCTGATAAGACGTGTGTATTTTTACTTAAATAAATGATTTATGACAAGTTTTCCTGTTTTTTCTTCCTCATCTAGTGAAGAGTCTGAATCGTCGACACTGTGTTTAAATAAACTCTCCTCCTCCGTGCGACTGTGTGCGTTCATCTTTGTCGAACATCAATACCACCGAGCGAGTGTGTGTCTGACTGTTCTACTTTCCGGAGCTGTCATTGTTAATTTGCTTCTTTGTGACCCAGTGGGAAGTTAAACCCTTCATCTGCACGTTGTGAAGCAGATTGTTGCATATTACAGGTTTAATAGTCTGCTGTGTCTCATCCACAGACAGCAAGAACAAGACAAAAAAAGCTTGGTCAGCTCAGTGATGTCACCTTTCATTTGTCCTTCTTCCCACAAGGCACCGCAGCTGCCGTGCGCTTCTTCGGGGGGGGGGATGGATGGGTGTCAGGTTACACATCTCATTGATTGTGAGCAGCTAGCTTAGCGGTCACAGATGAGTCAGCTAGCGGTTTCAGGATCGGCGAGTCATCATTCATCCAGGAACTCGGCTCCTCGAAATAAAGGCCAAGGTTTTAGAACTGAGAGGCCGGACATAAATTATTTACTGCTCTGTTTTTATGTGCATGTTTTATATTGTCCTTTCATGAGCACAGGAGCCACTTCCACCTGCCCTCAGACCTATTACACTCATGAAGCACCTGATGATAGAGTGATGTAACCCTAACTCCACACGCCCTCTGTAGTCTGGCTTCACACTCGCCAAGTTCCTGTTGCAGTTTTGCACAAAATAGAAAAGTTGAGAAATCCCCAAATTGCAAATGAAAATGATTTGTTTGTCAGTGCTGTTTGCTCGTTCCGGTGGTTTTTATTTCTGCTTCGGAAAGTCAGTTTAAAAATAACTCTTGCTCATCTACAGTTGTCTTTTTGTTGTATTTGGTGCTTTGAGTTAGCAGCACTGATTTGCCCAGAAAAAGTGTCTTTCACTTTAACCATCTTTAACAGGCGACATCAGAAACAGCGGATTCATAATTTTGAGTTTTCGGGGGTTTTAACTCTTGATGATTGATTCGTCCCCACTGCTTTACATGTGGTGGGGAAATGAAACATTCAAAGCTCCAGCACTTAAATCAGATGTTAAGGAGAACTTACTGGGCACCACTTAAAATAAATCATGTTTTAATGGAGCTGAGTTAATTTTAATGGCCTGTGTTTGTTTTGATGAGCGTTTCCCTCTTTGATGGGTCTGATTGAACGCAGCCTCTTCCTCTCTGGTGGACTGTGTGTCTGCTCGGCCCATAAAGACTACAGTCAAAAAACAACCTGCTGCCCATTTGGTTTTACAGTAAAAGGAGGGTAATGGCTGCAGCATAAAATATTACCACTTCAATGAACTTGTGGTATTTTATGTTCAGATCTGACTCCTGCTTTCACTGCTGTTGCTTCTTCTACTTTCCAGAGAGGAACACATTTGATTTCGTTGCATAATTTCCAAGTATTTACTTCAACTCCTATGACAGCCAGTGGGTCTGAAGAGTTATCGCAAACACGCTGCCAACACTAGAAGACTCACAGGGAAGCCAGAAATACATCAGTATTATACTGTATACATTTATATATATTCTCCCTTGATTCCAATAAAGTTGTTCTTGAATAAAATGGCTGGATCACAATCCTGTGTGTCTGAATGTTCGTCCTCCGGTCCCTTCCCCCTCTCTTTGGATATTTGTAATAATTAAATTTTGCCAAAAGACAAACCAAAATAAAACGCTACGAGCTAGAAACTGTAATCCCGCTGATGATGTTTATCTCTTAAGAAGTTAGAGAGACGATTGAGTCATCTCTGCGACGGCCATCTGCTCCACACTGCTGTCAGCGCCACTCGCACGGAACCACCAAACACAAGCAGCAGTGCTTCAGGGCTACATATAACATGAAACTACATGAACCTATCTTCTCTTCCCTGTCCCGTGAACATCCCTGTGTGTTTTAGGCCTTGTGTGTAATGTAGTGAATGTAATGAACAGGACAGATCTATGAAAATATTGTATTTTGATATGATTTTAGCATCAGTGTGACGATATTTCCTGTTTGGTGTTTTTTTAATCGATCAGCAGCTTCTCAACAGATTTTCCAGAAGATTTAGTCACATCAACATTAAGACAAACACAACCATGCATAACAATGTCTCACTCTCTGTATCACACACACACACACAGGATAAAAAGTAGAGCTGGGGTAAATCCAGCCCGCAGCCTGCAGCTTGCAGCGGGGCAGCAGACACAGGGTGCGTCGCCTGTCGACTGAATGAACACAAATAGGCTGCACACACTTCACACTGTCACGCAATCCTGGCAAAGCTCACAGTTTCTGTTCATGTGTGTCTGTCTGTAAAACAGAGAGACTGTGTGTGAGCTGGAGACACAGGGACATCTGTGTATACAGACAGGGACTGTGTGTGAATGTGTGATAACACATCAGCATGAATGAGATTTTCTTCATTCATCCACACGAGGTGAGTGTGTGTTAATCTCACGACACGCTGTAAACACAGAGCAGACAGCGTCCAGGTCAGTTCATACACATCCAGCTTCCAGGTTTACGTACAAAGATAACATGAAACTGTGAGGAGACATTCTGATCTGTCTTCTTGTGTTTGTATTAGCAGGCAGATTCTCCAACAAACAATCTGCTCTGAAGGTATTAAAACAATCAGCACGGGGCTGTTTAGCATGAGGACAGAGGCAGAGCTCACTCTCTCCAACACGTCAACAAGCTAAGTGCAACCGTCTCCGCTCTCATGCACGAAGCAAACGACCAAAATGTACCTTTATCTGCAGAAGCAGAATCATGGGGGAATAAAATTCCACAATATAATCCCATTAAATCGACTCATGGTGTTTAACTGGCCACTGCAATTTATCAAATTACTGAAAATCCAATATACTACAGATACAACACAGTTTACATGAACAACCAGTCTGGTGAAGTTAATGTTAATGTAAAAACCTGGAAACATTCGATGCTGATTTGTGTTAAATATCTCAGCACACTCACACAGGGGACTGCAGCTTGAGAGACACTTGGCAAACCAACTAAGTAATGTTGGATTAGTGCAGTTTTTTTCCTATTGAAACTGCTGTTAATTGACATTTTTATATTAGCATTGAGTTTTTACACATTACAACTGTAGGTAATTATTGGCTGATGAAGAAAAATCATCTAGAAGCAACAAACCCAAATATTGGGATCGGAGACCAAACCAGAGCTGAAAGGAAATATTGGTCTTTCGTCAAGCGGCGGGAAACACAACTCCAGTGTTTCAGTGCACGTGTGAGGAATCATCTACGGTGTGTAGCATAAATCCTTCATGCAGACACGTACAGTCTGTGTTGATGCTTCCTGACCCCAACACGCAGGAGGACTTTGTCTTTATTTATAGTTCCTGCAGTCACAGTGGTTCACTGCCAAGATCCATCCAGATCTATGAACTCTACATGACCTGTTGTTTTGACATCTGTCACTTTTACTATAGCACATATAAGCACACAATTGCAATGGAATAACACACACACACACACACACACACACACACACACACAGAAGTATGGTGTTTGAACTAGATTAAGATCCTGATCCTGGGTTTTACAACCTCAGGAGGGATCTGACTATTTTCTGGTGTTTACTTGAGTCAAATTGCCAGTTAAATGTTTTCTAAATGTAATTTCATGAAGACAGATAAATAAAAAATGGAAATAAACAACAATGGCATATTTATTAAAATGAAACTGTTTATGATGCCTGAGGTGAAAAACTATTATCTGCTTGAACTCATCAGGAGGCAAGAGATCAGATAAAGATCAGCACTGGTGGGGATTCAATCAAGTTTTTTTTTTCCCAGAGGATTTATAAAGAGGAGTTATCTTCCATATCAACCCTAACCAAAATGTATTTAATAACATTCACTACCACTAACTGAGAGACCAGAGATCAGAGATTGAATTGAACTGAAAAATAAAAAAATGAAGTCAGTGTCCACAGACTGTTCAAATCAACGTCTGGTTATGGAGAGCTTTAAGCTTTACGAAGCTTTATGTGGCTCCAGTAGCAGCATGAAATTTAATAAAATGCCCCAGAAGTGGTAGTTAAACAACATTGGTTGGGGTTTGAGACGACAAATTTGAAAATGAAAGAAATCTGGGTGTGTGGAGTCCGACAGAGACAGAAACCGGCTCTGCAGACCTCTGTAGTCTCTGCTGGAGGCTGGAGGCTGGAGGCTCAAGGCTATTAGTCACTGATATGTGGTCAGGCTGCACTGTGGGTAATGTAGACGCCAAGTTTTGCCACATTGATTATGATCTCTTAAAGGTCTGTGTCCATGTGTAGTGTGATTATAGATCAGCTCTAGCTTCTATATTAATACTGTGAAAGTCTCAAAGCCTCAGTCCACAGAGAAATGCACACAGCCTGTATTTAGAAACTGAGCCTTAAAACCCGCCGTCAGGACTTCCTGTAACTTTGTGATGTCACAACAAAGCAGTCACCAAGCCCCGCCCACCTGGACCCACCATCCAAACCTTGCAGGATTTGGTTTCTCTGAGTGTGTTTACCTGGAAGCTGCTATATTTTTATTGGATCACTCAGAAAACAGTCAGCCAATCAGAAGAGAGGCTCAGAGCCTCCTCTCTTCTGATTGGCTCACAGACCTGTTGTTACTAGAGCTCCAGAGAGAAGCCTGAGAGAGGAGATGTAAAACTACACTGAGATGGTTTTTATATCTTCTGATGGATCAACACTTCAAATAAAACACAGAAGAAGAAGAAAATATGGAGCTTTGACTGTTCATCATGTGTCCGACAAGTTATTGGAGTTCAATACTAAATCAATCAATTGCTTCACTCTCTCCCTTCTCCACTCTTCTTCTCTGCCTTTAAGAATCTAGCAGGTTTCTACTTCTTTGTAATCCTGTTACACTCAGTATATGACGGATGAGGTTACCTTGCAGGAGGGTTTTAAAATGTCAAGGAGCCTCAGAAATGATGTGTGTGTTTTTAATCTCCAGAGAAGCAGCTGGAAGTAACAAGATGCACAAACACAACTAAGAACATTTACACACACACACCTACACCTCGTAATCTACACATGAAAACACTTAGAGAATCACTCATGAGATATACTAACACACACAAAAAGTGTGCGCATATGTTCACAACTCTCTCTCACACACACACACACACACACACACACACACTCTTCTACAGCCATTACTGCCAGATAGGCCGGGCCTAATCAGGTCAATGGAAACGTCCATCAGTCCATCAACTGGAATTAGATAGGGAGGGGTGGGTGAGGGGGGAAAGTGTGATGGGGTCAGAGAGCGAGAGAGAGAGAGAGGGAGAGAGGGGAATTAAGATGGAGTGAGAGAGAGTGAAGTTAGGCATGACGTGAAGAATGAAGAACACACTGATAAAAGATTTAAATGTGAGGTCTATAATTTATGTTAATTGATGTTAATTCTGACCCTGTCTCTCAGGCTGCTCTCCTACACGCTCATCCTCGCTCTCGTTAACACGCACGCCGCCGCAGCAACTCCAACTGTCGCCACTTGGGAAAGATACACGTCGGCTTTGACGGAGAACACTGATGGTGTCCATCCCTAACTGCATCCAGGGCATCATGCTGGTATGTTTTTATTATTTCACTTTTCGTCTGTGATTTTTCAAATAATTCTTTTCAGATTAAAAACAAGAGCTGTAAAAAAAAAAAAACACCTGACTGAAATTATCATCATCATCGTCACGTTCCTGTAGCACTGTTTCGTTGTTCAGATCAAATACAAAGTATAGACGTGTGCTGTGTAGCTGAAACAAGGAGGTCAAAGAAACCAAACAGCACGAGATCATTTAATTCATCAGAGCTTTCATTCTCAGTTTGATTTAGCTCCATCCAGTGTAAAGGTGTGTGTCCATGTGTAGTGTGATTATAGATCAGGTCTAGCTTCTATATTAATACTGTGAAAGTCTCAAAGCCTCAGTCCACAGAGAAATGCACACAGCCTGTATTCAGAAACTGAGCCTTAAAACCAGCCGTCAGGACTTCTGGAACTTTGTGATGTCACAACAAAACAGTCATCAAGCCCCGCCCACCTGGACCCACCATTCAAACCTTGCAGGATTTGGTTTCTCTGAGTGTTTTTACCTGAAATCTGCTATATTTTTATTGGGTCACCGACCTGTTGTTTCTAGAGCTCCAGAGAGAAGCCTGAGAGAGGAGATGTAAAACTACACTGAGATGGTTTTTATATTTTCTTATGGATCAACACTTCAATTAAAACACAGAAGAAGAAGAAAATATGGAGCTTCAAGGTGAAGGTGTTAAGTTAATGGGGAGGAGTTTACAAATGATAACAGCCTGATTAGAAACTGAGGATGTTTCACATTTAACTGAGTTTTTCCTTTTTTTGTGGTTTACTTAAGGTGCACTGAAAAAATACATTAGCTTTCAGTGATGAACAATGTGTGATCGCAGTCTAAGGACTCATAAAAAAAAACTTTAATCCATTTATTTTTCATTTTTATCTAAACAGTGTTCCGTGACCGATAATACAAGTTGAACCCGGGACAGACTCTGACCACGCAGGCTGTTCTTTCTCTTCACTCGACCTGCTGACACACAGAAACGCCTCCTTCAAACACCCAGCAGTCCATTTTTCACCAACATATCCTATTTCCAACAGTCCACTAAGCAGAACAGCTATTTCAGATAAAGCTTTCACCATTAGCCTTGATGGTACTGTAAAAGCCATCTGACCCGTAGATTGTGAAACCTGTCGGCTACAGAGCTGCACATTGACCTCTGGCTTGTTCCTGGTCCCTCATCAGCCGCAGCCACTCAGTGAGGCCCATTACCAGCCCATTATAGTAATTCAATGAGATGTTGTATGCATTGTAGCCTGCAGCTACCACACATACACACACACACACACACACACACACACACACACACACACACACACTAAAGCCACTCCACACATGCCTATTCAGACATGAATGTGTATAATACGACATTTTTACGTGTGGAAAATGGATAAAAGTCTCCAAACAACAATATATGAACAGTAAAAATACAGATGTGTAACAAACAAATTAATGGAAAAACCAACATAAAGTGTCTTAGTAAGATGTTGTTCCACCCATCTCAACACAAAACTAAAACATCCCTAATTTTCATGAACCCATTCAGCGAGCCCCTGTTGTGTCTCTAGCATGTTACATTATAATTTGAGCTTTAAATTGTTACTTTATCTAATAACTGAATCTTGTAATATAGAATTAAATCATCAGTTATTTCATCTTTATTTGTTCGTTTTAAATTCACATATTTGTGTCATTTTAATACATATATTTTTAGATGTTATTTTTATATTTTCATCTTTAGTGCTAGGTTACCAAGGTAACAACACAACTACATAGAGTCCATTACCGGGGGAACAAGTCAGACCGAGCTTGTATCCCCCAGGTGAGTGTGTGACTGTTGAATGATGATCTGTAAATATTAATATATTCATTAATCTGAGAGAGAAAGTGATCACATTGAATTGTTTTATTGAGACCGAGCTTTTATCCCCCAGATCCCACAGTGCTTAAATTCAAATAAAGAAAGTCGGTGAATCGTCGTGGGAGCCGTCTGTGTCTCTACGTCGGAGTCAACTGTTACTTCAACGTCGCCTCCTGCACACACGCAGAGACTGTAACCGCCATGTTGAAAAAGAGATTTAACTGTATATTCAGGAGCAGACTGAACCCCGTTACAGAGGCATCACTCATTTACTCAAGTCTTTCCTTCAACTTGTCGCCCATCTGTTCATGTAAACCTCCTCACACACAAACTGCACCGTCTGCAGAGTCCAGTTAAATCCTCTCTACATACAGCACATCCACCAGACGCCGAGACCGTACACGAGTCAACAACTTCGAGACGAACAGCGCACACGAAGAACCAACTAACAGACTAAAGGACAGAGAACAAGTGATGGAATTAAGTGGCATAAAATAAAAAATACTGCTGCCACTATAATTCCAACTCATCAGGAAGTTTTACTGTTTGAAGTGCTTGATGGAAATACAGCCACTGCACATGTTGAAGATGGAATCACTTATATTTATGAAGTAGTGGCAGATGGACGCCACATATTAATTGTGAAAATATACTTGAGCATGAAAGGATTGAAGCCCGTCTTCCCCTGCCTCCAAGAGGGAACTGGGATCAGCTCCAGCCCCCCACCACCCTGCAAAATACCTCCGCCCATATGATGGAAGAACAAGTTTCTTCATTTCATTGAATAAAAAAACATCCTATAAAGTACGTCCCAGCACTATTAAAAACATGCATCATTATAATACACTAATTAACATTAAAAGCTACATTAACTGTATTAGTTAATTGTTTACATTAGCCTGTGAAACAGCCCAGAAAGGCCTGTTTTTAAAATGTGGGGGGGAAATGAAAGTAGCACTGAAGAGCTAAAATGTTTTCCCACATATTAAAGCCAATATTTATCTTTTGTTGTGAATGTTGCTGTGTCTTTTGGTTTCATCAGCAGTGTCTCCAAGGTCCAGTTTGTCTTTGTGAACGCCAAACACACACACACACACACACACACACACACACACTCACACACTCACATACTCACACACTCACATACTCACACACTCACACACACAACAAACACACATGAAAAGTTGCAAATGCTCATTCGCATGCCTAACACACTCGCTTGTCTGGTGCATGTACACACACACGCACACGCACGCACGCACACACACACACACACACACACACACACACACACGCACACACACACAAACACACACACAAACACACACACACACACACACACAG
>NW_019525455.1:96782-118902 GCF_002814215.2 Seriola lalandi dorsalis | reverse complement strand
AACTGTATTAGTTAATTGTTTACATTAGCCTGTGAAACAGCCCAGAAAGGCCTGTTTTTAAAATGTGGGGGGGGAATGAAAGTAGCACTGAAGAGCTAAAATGTTTTCCCACATATTAAAGCCAATATTTATCTTTTGTTGTGAATGTTGCTGTGTCTTTTGGTTTCATCAGCAGTGTCTCCAAGGTCCAGTTTGTCTTTGTGAATGCCAAACACACACACACACACACACACACACACACACACACACACACACACAACAAACACACATGAAAAGTTGCAAATTCTCATTCGCATGCCTAACACACTCGCTTGTCTTGTGCATGTACACACACACACACACACACACACACACACACACACACACACACACACACACACACACACACACACACAGAGTGAGGCATAGATTCAGCCTAACAAAACCCATGGTCAAGCATGCATTCTGCATGCACACTGCCATCCAATTTATGTGACTGAATGAGCAGGCAGTGGGGTGAATAAGCTCTAATAGGTTAAGGGGGGGGCGGGTGTCGAGAGCTCAGAGCCTGGGAGGTTTACAGCATTACACATCCTGACTGCTTACAGTGAGAGGAGGCTCTTTATATATAAAAGAAAGAAGAATAAACCAATGCGATGCCAGTTGGGCAAAGAGAAGTTTCATGTGAATCATGGTTTAGACACACACTACTGAATAATAACTGCCTGGTTTAAAAAAGAAGCTTGTTTTTCTTCTCGCTCTGACATTAAAGAACAGCCTGCATGTTCACAAAGGGAAACGCTCTCACAAACTGGATTTTAGAGACACGTGTTTTGCAGAAAATGAACTCCTTGTTGGAGCAGAAACTAAAATGCAGACCCCACTGTGCTGTAATAGTAGAATACGGTTGTAAAAAATTGGTTACAATATCATAAACTGCCAATTTACTTTTTCTTAAGTGATTGGCCTGCATTCAGAGAAAAGCTGTGGATCAAGGGGCCAACCAACCCTCGAGCACAGATGGTAAAATTAGGCCTAACTTGCATGATTTCATACTGTTTGTGTGGAGAGCGGGTCCAGGGAAAGTCGTCAATGGGC
This sequence comes from Seriola lalandi dorsalis, assembly GCF_002814215.2. Taxonomy (NCBI): domain Eukaryota; kingdom Metazoa; phylum Chordata; class Actinopteri; order Carangiformes; family Carangidae; genus Seriola; species Seriola lalandi. The sequence continues at coordinate 117,825 of NW_019525455.1, read as the reverse complement.
AATTTAAAAGCTGAAATACTTGGCAGCTGCTCTTTCTACTAAACAAACGACCTTCTGTCATATAGGCCCTGCTCATGTGGAGGAAGGAAGTCGGCACAGTAAAGAAACCTTAACAGAAAAGAGCTGCGTTCGAAATCCCATCAGATCAAATCAGCGGGTGAAAAACGTTAATAAAAGTTGATTGGTGATAAAACAAATTAAAGTGAACCGTTTATCCTGTTATTGGTGATCGAAAGAAAAACGGCTTTATTCCGAGAATTGATGATAATTGAAAGTGACATGAAACTCAACCTCAGCCCGATAACGACGGAGTAAAACGTGCAGATGAGGAGGCTGAGCTTGATGGCTTGATGGATGGACCGGGGGAACGATGTCACATCTATAAATAGCATTTCTGTCTGAAATATTCATTAGACTAAGTGAGAGATAGATGGAAGGGAGGGAGGGGAGGCATGTGGGGAAAAACAAATACAGCTTTCAATGAGAAATGTTAAAGAGAGAGAGGTTAACAGAGAGTGAGAGGAAAATACAGACAAGAGGTAAGAACTTGGAAGAAACAGGAGAAAGAGAGAGTGAAAACGAGGCTAAGAAATGAGGGAAAACAGACAGATAATTGGGCCATGGTGTCTGCCCCCCGGCCTCCGGTGTCACCCACCATTTGTCTCCTCTCCCATGCAAAGAGAGGGATCGAGGCTCAAGGCAAAACACTGCCAAGACAAAAAACACAGAGGTAATCTTCCCTCCGCAACACAGGAGTAAATATACAAACACAGAATAAATGAGGAGGCGTTCAACTTTCTTCACCCCGCTGCCTGAATAAGTAATTGTGTTTTCTCACCTTGGGTCTGGGCTCATTAAATCGCAGCCCTGGCTTCATATGTGGAGGCTCTGTCAAGCGTGAGTCATTGTGGAAAAAGCCAGGGAATACATGGTGGGCAGTGAACCAAAAGGTAACGTACAGTAGGCGTCGGGTCATGGATCATCTGTCCGACAGGGGTATTTCATGAACTAAATAGAAAACAATTACACCGACGTTTGTCTTGACATTTAGATTTTTTTTTTCCTTCTGAGCTTCGGTGATGATTTATGACTTATTTTAAAGATGAACCGCATCTCTGTGAAACTCTGGGCCTCTTCTGTTTTATGTGTTTTTGAATGATCTGTTCCCATCACGAATAATTAAGAATTAGATCACAGGAGAGAAGGAATCTGAGAGAAGGAATTTGTTGACATTTGGAAAAGTGTAGGACTGTTGAACGCACTTCAGGACCAGCTTCAGGCCTGCAGACCTCCTGAGGCAGCAGACGACCTTTTTTAAGCACTAATCGATAAGTACGGAGACAGACAGGCTGGCATCGCATTTCAGGAAACTCAGAGACAGCTGACGACTCTTTTCTATTCTGATCACAAGGAAGAAAAGAGAGTGGGGGACTGAAAGAGAGCAAGAGAAAGAAAGCGAATGGTAGGAAAGAGAGAAAGACACAAGATGGGAAGAAATAGTGAGGATGTAATTTGTCACAGTCATGGACGAGAATGTCAAAGTTGATTTTGAGAATTTGTGTCGTGACAGACTTGTATTTAAAGATGAAAGTTGCACAACAATCAACATAAAAATCTTACAGAAACAAGAGTAAGTCAAGTCATTCGAAAGCTTCTGAAAAAGTCAAAAATCCACGACGTACACGCAAAAGGCAGCAGGTGAGCGGCCGACTGAAACGAGTTTCTGCTGCTGTGCCTTTATGAAATTCGAGGCCCAGTCAGCTGGTCACCGAATCCACCTCCATGATCCTTCATAAAGCATTCAAAGACTCTGACGTGTTCAGTTTGAAATTACAGATCAACAAACAAACTCACACACATATACACAAAGTCACTTTTGCCAAATACAGTTGTTCAGTTGAGAAGAGATAAGCAAAAACAACTTCTGTGGCTCCAGACAGTAATTTCCACTAAGTGTTTGGAAACTGCCCAATCAGAGGCAGCAACGGCCCGAGGGAAGCAGGATACTGACTGGGAGATTAGTTTAATTTCAGACTAGCTGGAAAATGAATGAGAAACACTCTCCTATCTCGTGCAAAACATTTCAGGCTTTAACTCACTGGATCGCTGCTCCCTTCCATCTCCAGCAGTAACAGTCTGTTTCCTAATCTTAAACAACTGTTTTATTATTGTAACAATAAAAATTAATCTTCTCTTATCTTAGTGAAGTCGTCATTTTAATCCAAACTACAATGTTCCCATAATTTACTTACTGTAACCTGTGAGAGAGAGATTTTTTTAAATTATAAAACAGGTCTAGGGTCTACTGAGGCTTAAAATGAGCCGTCAGGACTTCTGGAACTTTGTGATGTCACAACAAAGCAGTCACTGCCCTCAGCCGTGCCCCAAGCCCCGCCCACCTAGATCCACCATCCATAGTGTTTTTGTTGTTGTTTTAACTTGTATTAAAAACACAACAACAAGCGTTCATTAGCTAGCTGCTAGCAAGTTAGAAGACAGTGGCCCAATATATCAGTGCACAACATTCCCAATGATGGTGACATTAGAGACATGTTTATTTTTTTCAAAATAAGTTTTACCAAGCTACAGCAGTAGGCTACAATCTGTTAGCTGTGATTGGCCTGGCTGTGCATGACTCAAACACTCAGCCAATCAGAAGAGAGGCTCAGGAAACGACACAAAACACCCTGCGCCTGCTGGAGCTTCAGAGAGAAGAGAGGAAACGAAAAACCAAATCAAGAAGGTTTTGAGTCTTAAAACTCACAAATACGTCTTCTTCTCTACCAGAACTTCAAATACTTCACTGGTGGTTACTTCAGCTCTTCCACTTACAGACAATAAACAGAATTATTATGCAAAATCATTTATGTAGAGAGTAACACTGACTCTAGCTCTACCTTATATCCCAATGACTGACTGAAGTTATATTGTTTATTGTACCTCTGGAGTTCCCTCCCGGAGTCTCTGGTCATATCTGTATTTTTAAGCAGGTTAACGTGTGAGTGTTGTCAGTGTGAGACGTCGATCAGGGCTGTTCATGATCCTCCTCCCTCCTCTGGAGGGAGGCTGAGGAGTTGGACCGTTGTTATGGCGATAGTGGAACCAGTCTTGCCAGGGTGTCCGCGGATACCGAGTGTAACCATAACAACGACGGAACTCTCCTCTAGAACGCTGTTGTGTTTAAGACCCTCGAGACACACACAAACACACAAACACACACACACGCACGCATACGCCTACTGGCTGACGGCCAGCTAGAGATGCAGCCCACATCCAAACCACAACTCAGCTCACTGAAGAAGCAGGAAAATAAAAGTTTTCCCTGACCCGTGCACCACAAATGAAAACTTTATGACTGTTATTCTCTTTCAAACTTAACTTGCTCTCCTGGTTCAAAAGATAAGCCACACTCTTTGTGCATATAAACTAGATGACAAGTCTCTGCTTTGACACAAGCTCGACTCACTCTCAACTCTCCCAAAAACCAGAACCACGGGGGGTAAAGGGAGGAAGCAGAATAGAGAGAGGAGCAGTCAGAGAGAGAGAAAGATCGTTCTCCAGTAACTTTCAAAGCCATTCCCCAGTTGCAGTATTTTCAGAAACAGATAAAACTGTGTCACAAAGTGTGTGTTAACCTGTCCAAGTTACAGTTTTTGGTCTAGATTTGAACATTAACATGATATTATTCTATATTATATTCTGCTGTGGTAAATGAATTTCCCAGTTGTGGGATTAATAAAGTTAATCTAATCTAATCTAATATTAGTGGGAGACTGTGAAGTCATCATCTTACCACACATCACAATGACAGAGCTGGTGTTTCTGGCTGTGACTGTGATGTTATTTTAAATGAAGGCCATTGGAATAAGATCTAAAAGGACACTTCTGTTTCAGAGACAGGCCTGGAAAATGTGGGATGAAGAGTGCAGAGATGGATGTATCAGGAGATTGTGAGTGTTCAGATAAAGGCAAATAAAGACAGGAGGAGTTACAGATGGAGGCGGCAGACTGAGCTATAGAGGGAAGAGGCAGAGAGAGGCAGCCTGACAGTGACAGGGACGGAGATTAAAGTCTCAAGTCTAAAGAGATTCTGAGAGAAGAGTAAAAAAGAAAAAAAAACCCTCCAAGAGTCTGCGGGGGGTTCCTGATGTCAAAGCTTTTGGACACGGTGTGCACGGTTTGGGCCGAGTCAACACCTCCTAGCACTGGCTGTCGGAATAGAGGGGGCGTTTAGCTTCACTGACACACTGACGTGAAATGACAAACACTCAAAAAGCAATCCACAAACACACCACATACACAAAAGTAGGAATTCACATGCGCAAAAGCCAAACACACATGAAAATACACAAAGAAAATTAGACACATGCACACTTAGATGAGTAGAGACTATTTAGATCAATAAGATAATTTGTTATTTTAAGAGATGCGTGTAAATAATGCGCTGCTCATCATGGAGGACGGCAGTTTAGGGACGTTGTCATGCATCGCTAAGGGGCAGTGCGCTCTGAAGTCCCGTTCCTCTGCACATAATCCTCCTCTGCGCTCTTTGCTTTTGGTTTCCTTCCCTATTTGCCTGCTGTTCAATATGCAGCTGAATTTTCTGCAGCAGTGAAGCCTGGGGGTTAATTTCAGTTCTGGTGCCAGTTATGGATATGATGCACGAATCACCGTCGGTGCTGCAGCATCACTGAATGAGCGCCGAGGCAGGAAACACATGACACACACACACACACACACACACGGTGCAGCGTAGATCAGCTTGTTACTGCCCCTGATGAACTTTCCACCTACATTTGAAAAGCCCAGAGACACCATCGTGACTTCGTGAGCTTCGCCAGAGGAGAAAGAAAATAAGGAGGCGAGGATCAAATAAGGAATCCTCTCCTCTCCACCTAGAGCGCTGCTCGGCCGGGTGTGTTTCAGCACCACGGACAGCAGCCAGCAGCTCTCAGGCTTCATCGTACTTTTAATCTTTAAGCCTCCTCACGTTGCGTGCTTACAAATACAACTTGAGGTAATGATGGAAAAATACAGTGTTAGGTCTTTTTACAGTATTTCCCCTCCTTGCTTGAGAGCAACACTTGTTATTGTTTGTGTTAACAAGATGTATCACCCTCCCACTGGCACTTACTTGCACTGAGCACAGCAATATTTAGACCTAAGCACAGCACCTCTCAGTGTTCACCAGGGTTAAACGAGCAGCACAAAATTTCACCTACACAGAGAAGTGTATCTTAGCAAATCGAACCATTTGCCTCTCACTGTGGCACTCAGATTCATCCAGCTGTTGTCATTTCATTCCTTAAGGAAGAGCTATATCCTTTGATTGATCATTTGTGGCCTGTAAGTGCAAATTTTACTGGATAAATAATTCATAGTCTTTTTTGTTTGCGTGTGGTCTGGGCATGTTTGCATACATGTGCTCTAAATGCAGCTCCTCCAGCGCTGCCCATGGTGAAAATTGCCTACACAGAGAATAATACATGAAGCAGCTCAGTCAGGCATGGTTAACCTGAGCATGCACGTTAGCGCTTGATTATAGCTTGTAAATGTGGTGGGAGGATCTCAACAGCTTTTTCTTGAACTCTTGGGTCTTTATTCCCTTTTTCTTTTTCTTTTTTTTTTTTTTTAAACAAATGAGATAATTTCTTAATATGAAATTTTATCTCAATAACCCAGTTTGCCCCCATAAAGACCAATTAATGAGCTGCTACTATGAAACGGGAATTAATGACACAGCGGTGTTCCTTTTATGAAAGCATTACCCATAGGGTTGGGAACTTAACTCAGTATTTTTAAGGGTACCGAGAGAATTATGTCGACAGAATTATGTCGGTACTATTAAGTACTGATTCACGTTAAATTGTGAACAGTGCTGAATTTGGTACCTGAGAGTGACAGAGAGAAAAGAGGTTGAAAAGCAGTCTCAAGTGTAGTTATACTTTTCAAAAGTTGATGCAGCCAATGCTCTCTGCAATGTGCAACATGTCTAATGTGAGGAAAAGCCTGAAAAAAGGCCAAGTCCAGCACAGCAGCTGCAGCTAACATTAGCACGCCTGCAGCCAGCGGCAAAGAAGTTGAACCCCCCCCCTCCACCCCCCGCGCCGGACGACAAACATTAAGTGAGGCATCATCGACAGCTACAACTTCATCGACATATTCAGGTAATTATTGGCTGGCTGGATGAAGCTGTTGTTAGAGAAAAAAGGGACTGTTCTCGCTTTCTTGATTGACATTAGCTTAGCATTTCTACCACTGTTAGCCATCCAGCCACTGACTGCAGGTTGAAATTGATGTCATGGTAACAGACTGTGACAGGCTGCAGGTTGGTACAGGTTTGGGGGTTGAAGGAGGTAGGAAGGGGATTTATTTTGCTCTAAATAAATAACAAAATCTTATAAATAATTAACCATGTTGGAATTGAGAAGTTTGGACTTCTACTACAACTGAAATTACATTTTTGTTATTACAGAGAGTAAAGTACAGAAAGAAGCCTTTCACTCTTGAACTTTATTGGTTTAAATGTGAGCAGTACCCAACTCTAGTTACCAACTAAATAAAGAACTAATAGTTTGTGTGAAAATTCTGCACCAAGATAAATGGGAGCAGGCTAAAGTTGGGTTTAGTTGTTAGCTTTTATTTGGTCAGAAACACAAGCTGGTAATGTTTATTCACATGTAGTGTCCCTTGTTGTCTCAGTATTGTTGTTTCCTGAGTTTTACATGCACATTCACACATGAACAAAGACACTTCACTGAGGCCCACTGCCATACTGAGAGTGAGCGCTGGGTGTGTGTCTGTTGGGGACTGTGGTGATGACTTCACCCACTGTTTAGTAGCGTAATCCTCAGCTGGAAACACAACAACATCACATTACCAGCTCAGCATCTCTGTCGCAGTCTGTTTACTTCACCACATCTCCATTCTGTCTCACTTTCTGTGTTGAGGCTGCTCTTTCTCTGTTTTTTGATAACTGACATCGTCACTCTGCACAAATACGACACAAGTCCGCAGACCTAAACAACCATGTAAGGTCGTTTGTCCCAACCCTCGGATACAACCCGTGGGAGCGTGACGACGGCAGGTGAACCAGGGCACCATCATGGTCACAATAATGTTTGATTAGGTTTAGGGGAAGATCATGGTTTGGGTTAAAATAAGTACTTCCTTAAGGTTAAAGGACCTTTGTCGTCATGGTTACGGTAATAAACAAGTGGTTCAGGTTGGGAAACAGTCGTGGGTAAAAGAAACGTTAACTGTCCTGTGTTTAGCCCTCCTCCTAATACGGACTTTGTCGCTACGTCACGTGACTTCCTCCTCTGCTCTACTACTACTCTGCAAACGCACCAGTTGCGCCAGTCTTTTCATCGTGGACTGGTTCATTGCATTAAAATTGTATTTTACTGTAACATGCTATAACTGTCAGTCGTTTCCACGGCAGAAGCCTGACCTGGTTAGATTCCAGTGTCTGGGGAAACACGCTAGATCTGTTCACAATTAGATGTTCTTCTCCTCTGAGAAAAGCTTTTATTTTAAAGAAGCTGTATGATTAAAGCTACATATCTGGGTCAGTACAGATTCAGTGCACTCTCACAGGAATGATCACAGTATGTCGCTAAATGCCGCACGGTGATCGTATTTGCTCTTATTCTCTTGGGTATTTGCATGTTCATCCTGTGAGGTGTCCTAACTTATGGTTGCTTCTATGTGGAAATGAAAGCATAAACATATTTGTCTAAGTAGGTTAGCCCTGCGCTAGACTGTCCAGGTTGTAACCGTGTTGACCAATGCTGTGATAGGCTTTAGCCCCAACTGAGACCTGAACAGGAGAAGACGTTCATAATGTTGGACGGGTTGGTCAGTTTGAACAGAAAGAGCAGAACAGGGAGGCTCCCTTCCTTTGGGCTGGTTGATACTAATGTCTAATGGCTGTAATTTAATTCTAATGGCTGCATTACAGCTAAGAACCACAACAATCGTATCTGAACAGCTTTGCTAAAGCGGGAGTGGGAGTGCGTGAAGTGGGGGCTGTTCCCATGTCACCAAGGGACAACACACAAGCATCTAAAAAAAAAGGGCAAAATTAGCAAAGAGAATCTGTGTGATGTCTGCTTGTTAACTCGTTGCTTTGAGATGTGATTAAAAGGCCAAGCTAGCACCCTGAGGAGTAGAGGAGGGGGAGACGGAGCGAAGGAGTGATGGGGTGGGAGCAAAAGCAATCAACTTGATTTGCTGTCAGTTTCCATAGGCGATGTGGATATTTCTGCATGTAGGACTTGAGAATTCTTCTCGCCTTAATCGTTTGCCAGTGGGAGAGTCACGGGTGAATCTGGAGAGAATATAATTCCTCAGAGACGTTTCTTCTAGTGTGTGAAGCTTTAGGCAGGAGCGTCAGTGTGCTGTCTTTTAGGAAAAAAATCTGCACAAAAACACAAAGATTTTGTCTTTTCATCACCCACTTCAGGCCAATTAGCCTAAATATTGAAATGGTGGAACACAGCATAGAGATTCATCATCCATAGAAAATTTAGTTAAAGATCCTATACAGTCTAAAGGTCTGTGTCCATGTGTAGTGTGATTATAGATCAGCTCTAGCTTCTATATTAATACTGTGAAAGTATCAAAGCCTCAGTCCACAGAGAAATGCACACAGCCTGTATTCAGAAACTGAGCCTTAAAACCAGCCGTCAGGACTTCTGGAACTTTGTGATGTCACAACAAAGCAGTCACCAAGCCCCGCCCACCTGGACCCACCATCCAAACCTTGCAGGATTTAGTTTCTCTGACTGTTTTTAACTGAAATCTGCTGTATTTTTATTGGATCACCCAGAAAACAGTCAGCCAATCAGAAGAGTGGCTCAGAGACTCCTCTCTTCTGATTGGCTCACCGACCTGTTGTTACTAGAGCTCCAGAGAGAAGCCTGAGAGAGGAGATGTAAAACTACACTGAGATGGTTCTTGGTTCTTAAAAACACAAATACATCTTCTTATGGATCAACGCTTCAAATAAAACACAGAAGAAGAGGAAAATATGGAGCTTTAAAGTAAGAGAGCTTTCAAGATTCAGATGAGATATGATATTTGACAGACAAAAGCCTGACCCAAAGACAGAAGAAATAAATGACAGGCCCGGAAAGGTCACTAAAGACTGTTTAAAGATGTCTGGCAGGTTGCTCCATAATCTGGGAGGAGCCCTGATCAAGTGGCAACCCGCAGCATCTGTCTCCAAATGCAAGAGCACGACAGTGACAGATGAGCAGGAGCTGCAGCAGCAAAATGAAAAGCTGGTTCAGGATAAATAGGTCAGGAGAAAAAAAGAAAAAGAAAAAGTGAAAACTGACAAAAGAATAAAAACAAACGACAAAGAAAACAAAAGGTGCGGTGCTGGACATGAGGAGGACATCCTTTACACATCTGTCACTTTCACTGTGACCTACTTTTATCACTGTGTACGCTGGTGTGTGCCTGGTGTGGGTGTGAGAAATATGGTGTGGCATGTGTGCCACACATAAAGTCGCCCTGTCCACTGGTGTGTCTGAACTGTGTGTGTCACTTTTGTCAGTTGGAGTGTGTTTCTCTACTCTGACAACAACCTGACTAACAATTCCTTGTTTTTAAAAACTTACATAACACATTTAAATGAGAATATTATTATTGAGTTGCTAATAAAAGTTCCACCCGCTTTAGCAGGTGCATTTCATAAAGAGTGTGTCTGGGACATGTGTTCATTAGTCCGTCTGTCTTCCTCTGTGCCTGTCTGTCTGTGCATGTGTGTGTGTGTGTGTGTGTGTGTGTGTGTGTCCTGTGTCATCTGTGAGTGTGAGAACTGAGTGCTGTGCTGTGCAGCCCTGGGGGAGGTGAAGCCGCTTTCAGGAGCCTCTATGGGCGCCACAAAGCTGCATTCATCCAACTGAATAGCTGTTTTCTACAACCAGGCACTGGTCATCCCAACTCCATTGGACGGCCTCTATGAGTTACCACTCTCCCCGCTTTGGTATGCAGAGCCTTATCCAACAAAAACACAAATGGTCGGATTAGCAAAAAGACACAAAACACACTTACATGAAAACACTGAAGGTATACGTGACTCTCCAGTTTCTTGTTCCTTTTTCTAATGGAAGATTAAGGATTTCCTCTTTTCTTTCATCTTTTGTGGGCACTCTCTCAGTCATTACTTGACTTTGATATGGCAAGGATAATTTACCGTCATTGTAAAGACAAAGTACAGGCAGCTTCTTTTTTTTTTTTCTTTTCAAAACAGCAGCAATTTGCATATGACATGAAGCGGGATGAATGAGAGCATAATAAAGTCTCAGCAAGTCACAGGGCTGGTCACGCAGACAGATGGTTTTCAGTGAGCGGTTCATCCTTTAGATCATTTTATAGTATCAAATATCACATGTGTGACGTTCAATGAAAAACAAGATGTTTTGTGATGGAAAATTGCTCTTTTTCCATTGAGCCCACTTTAAACCTCCTTTCTCTCCTCCTACAATTGGGGGTCTTGGAGGTTCTACTTTTCCCAAAGTTGTTTTGGGTACCTCCGGGAGAATGGACAGGAAAACATACGGCAGGATTAAAATAAGTAAACAAATATGTTGTGAACATGTGGGTGTGTCTATGATTGCAGCTGTGCTCCTTAAAGTGATTCTTTGGGTTATTTGAGGAGGGGTTGTCTGCATGTTGTTTTAGCCTCTTATATATCCGTTTAAGTGTACCCTTTATTTTGAATATTATCACAGCTTCATCCTGACGTCAAACAGCCATTTTCTTAGGAGCTACAGTTTGTGAACCGTTGAACTACGGTGCCGATGTATTATTCCGCAAATCAGCTGTTTGAGTCCGACAGAGCTAAGTGTAGTTGCGCTTGAGCGTAGGAATATGGTAGTTAGTAAAAAATGTAGTTCCAAAGGACAGCAAAACAAAGCTGTGAAAATATTCAAAATAAAATGTACACTAACTTTTTTCTTTGACTATGCTTTTTGCTGTCCCTGTCCACATCAGTACATGCAGGTAATACACTGACTGTAGATAAGTACCTCACACAACCCCATGTAAAATAACCCGGACTATCACGTTAAGGGATGCTATCATGTGGCTGCTAGCTCGTAACAGAATCAAAGTTTTGTAGTGGATTGTTTCTTCAGAGTGGGACAAAGCGCCGTCCTGCAGAGTGACGAGCAGTGGAGTGCATCGTGCTTCGTTTGAACACCTGCTGTTTAGTGTGATCGACACTACGAGGGGCAATATTCATAGTTGCCTTCTCACATTACTGCAACGATCATGATGTTGCTGTCCTTGTATCGTGTCTGCCGGCGTTCAGTGTGAAACCTTGTGAGTTGTGATGCGATTCTGATTCTGATGATAAAAGGAATAAATCAACAAGCCGCAGCGTGGAGTCACAGCTGGAGTCTACTGAAGGTATCAGACTACAGAACGAAAAAAAAACACAACACACTGCCTCTCATTCAAATTCAGGTAATGTTTCTTTCCAATTAACAGAGTGCCGGAGTCATGATTCCCCTCATTGACTTCCTGTCAGCAGAGGCCCTGCTCCCTCCCACTGCAGACACTGGTGTAGAATTCTGCCTGATCGGTCAATCGGAAAAGCCAGGACAGCTGTCAATCGATACCCCTGACTCTCAGCTGGGGGGGGGGGGGGTTCTGGCACCACGTTTGAAAACCCTATGCTAATTTTGTTGGACTGTGCACATTAGGATTGTATTTCACACCATGCCTCTGCTACATAGGTGGTCTCAGAAGCCTAATCATCTGTTGGATAGATCGTGTTCAACTCAAAATCTCACCGTTTCATAAAAGCAACAGCAGCACAGATTAGACGGCATCATGAAAGGATCTTCTCAGGGTATTAACTCAATAAAAGAGACCAGAAAATATCGGAGGGGGGAAGAATTATGTAAATGGCTCCTGATGACCAAAGAGGCCGAGACCAAGATCAACATCTGAAGACATGGACTGATCTGAGATTGAATGTGATCTCCTGAGGAGCTCATTGAAGATGACCTGATAACAGGAAGATGATTAGTTGACAGGTGTTATCTGATTGTTTCTCCAGTTGTCAAAGCTGATTTTCTCAATTTGAGATCAATAAAGAATATCTATCTATGACAGTGTGGTAAACGTTCTTAGGAGGGAATCAGGTATTGGCAAGGTGTCACAGATAGAGTGTCACACGTGAGCAATCTGCATTAAATTTAGTTTCTTTGTCAGCATCATTATAAATGTCTCTACAAACAGTTACACTACAGACGCTGCAGCAATCCCTGGCGTCATGTTAGCAAACAGCTGATTTAGAATTAGGGAAAAAGAGAGGACTGGCATCGGAGTTTGGATCAGCAAAGAGCCTGGAGTGAGTTATCACAACCGGTGTCAGGAGTGTGCACGAAACAGGCAGTTTGAACTTCTACAGAGCTTCAATGACACAATCACAAAACACAAACACATCGAGAGAAAACCCTCTGCAGGTGCAACAAACTGGCATTTCAGAAAACAGGTAAACAGGTAAATTCAGTAGGAAATAAAAGAAGATAGAAAAGCATGGCGGAGAGCGACTGGTAGTGTTACACAATAGGCCTGAGAGTGTGTGGCAGGGACTGTCTTTAAAGACTGTGCAGTGATGGATACAAGGGAGGTGGGGTGAGGGAGAGAGAGGGAGGGAGAGAGGGAATAACTGTGGATCACTAATGGCCCCTAAACCACCAACTCTCATTTGAAAACATTCACTCTCATTACTCTGCCATATAATACATGCTGATAAATCACTGCTGCCCCGCTGGAGACTCTCAGTTACCTGCACTGTCCATTATCACAGAGCTCATACATACAGCACACTGCTCCTTCCCATCACCACATCTACTCCTCCTACTGTTTCCACTGTCATACAGCTCTATATTCATATATTACATATCCATATCATGAAATGGCCTTTCGCCTGGTTCTGCTCCTCTTGTACCATGAGATACCGCACCATAAAACACACCAAGTACCTCGGATCATTTTATAAACACGCATAAAGAGTAAGACCTGATTTTCTTTTTATATAACAGATAATACAAAATACCATAAACTACCACAAGGTCATTAAAAAGCCCACTCTGGTGCCTGAGGGAGCACAGATGCGTCTGGAGGGAATACTGTAAGATTTTATGGGGATAGTGCACAGATAGCAGCAGAGTGCTGTAAACTCCCTGCAGAGTTCAGACCCACAGGCGTCCCTTCACAAGACTAACAGAGGATTTCTGTTCACCTCACGATTCACCACCAAGTCAGCTGTGACGCAGAAGCAGCTGAATGAATCTCACTGACAACATTTACTGTCTGGATGAGCTGAAACTTTGCAAGCATTAATTATCGTCTCTACTGAACAGCTGTGTCATATCAGCCCCAGTCCTGCACACAGGACATCCATCATCCATAGATGAAACACACACGCACACACACACACAGCAGGAGAACACTCAAGGCAAATTAATACACAAACATCACTGATGTACTCACCCACTCCTATTTTCTCGTCCTCCGTCGGCGTCCACATGATGTCCCGGTGTACAAAGAGCAAAATCCCCAACAAAGTATAATCACCCGATGCGTCGCTTCATGGAGATCCTACGGAGGTATCACCAGAGAGGGAGAGGGAGAGGAGGAGGAGGAGGAGAGGAAAAGTTATTTCAGTTGTTCAGGATGATGGGGAGGGGTGAGCTGTCTTCAGGTGTCGAAGTTGAGGAGAGTTATTTTGTTTTAGCGGATGAGCAAAGCGTGTGTTTGACATCCCGTGAGGCTGACGCATGGCGCAATGTGTTTGTCCATCTCTGCTGGTCGCTGCTGCGCTCTGCGGGGACGAACCACCGGTGAAAACCCCTCACGCAGCAGCTCCCCTACCGCTGGATGTTGTGTAAAAGATGCTGCGCAGGCACGTCACGAAATAGGTCTGGGTTTTACAAAGTACAGTGGGGGTCAGGGTAACAGGCTGCACTTCTACAAACGCTGCAGACCCCGCGGAAAAATATAGTGAAATGACAGTTCCGGTGTGATGACAACAGAGGACAAACTACACGACCAAAGGTGTTGATGTGATCACAGAGCGTGCAGACATTCCCAGCACATATACAGAAAAATCAGTTGAGCCCCAGCCTCCTCTTCTTCTTCTTCTTCTTCTTCTCGTGCAGGAATCCCCTTCTCAATCAGTGCAGCATCTCCAGTCTCTCAGGCTCCCGCTGTTTTCGTATTTATACGTGCGCATGCATTTCTCCCGCTGATACCGTCCTCCTCGGTTCCGGATGTCAGAACTTGTTTTTGAGCAGATGAAGAAAAATTACACATAGTCTCCTCTGTGCTCGATGTCCGTACGACCGAGCGGGAGAGCGGGAGAGCCGTGCGCAGCGGCGGCGGCGGCAGCGGCAGCGGCGGCAGGGAATCCTACATCAGTTTTAAGAGGATCAGGCGAGTGGAAAGCTTACAGATAGAGAGTGTTACGTGGCCAGGAGAGGGAGATGGCGTGCGTGTGCGTGTGCGTGTGTGTGTGTGCGTGCGTGTGTGCGTGTCCGCTGCGCCACCGGATCATTAAAGGTCATCACTGGAACAAAATTGGCACATTCACTGTACAATACTGTGGGCTTATAGGGGACACCTATGCGCGCACGCACATACACGCACTGTGAAATACATACACACACGCAAACGCACCGTGGACATAGTTTATATGTCGCGGACCCTTTCTACAAACTCATAAAAACACGTGTTCAACATGTCAACAGGAACACGCCTCACTTTAACGCACGGAGCCTCACACATTCACACGCAGCCGTACGTATGACTCACGGGGCTATGTCATCGCTCCACAACATGACACCACACTGACACAGTTTCTGTCACGTTGTGAGTGAGAGTGATAGTGGCCTAGAGACGCCTGCGTGCGCAAATGCATGTCGACATTCAGCACAAGAGGAGTTTGTTGTGTCCGTTGTGCCACCGTGTGTATATCCCTGGGTAACACACACTGTTTTTACCAGGCGTATTATCACTGTGGGCAGATAGTCCTGCTCACAGCTTAACTGGGTTCATAAGGTAACCATGGTGATCTCCAGGGGAACCTCCTGAAGTCTGGTCATTATAAAAGATAAAAATACTTTCTAGATGAAAAGGACTGCGGTCTTCCTCTCCCTGTTTATTAATGTGGTGGAGAGGCAGCAGCAGAGATAGAGGCAGAGTAATGAGTAAGCCTGCATGAAGCCTTTTAATAGAGTAAATTAACAATAGCCACATGAACACCAAAGTTCAGCTTGTCCAGTTTCAGCACTTTGCAAAAGTTTTAGCCACTTAAGATGTGCAGATTCAGCGTAAATCCACTGAAGAACTGTGGAAAGTTCTCCAAGAACAACCCATCATACAGGTACCTGTGTGCAGGTGTACTGAGGAGAACTGGGGCCAGTTTCACAAAGATATCTCAGACTGATCTGTAGTGTTGGTCCATTCTTTATGTTGCTCAGACTAAACAACTAGTCGATTAATCAATAATGTAATTGGCAGACTAATCGATAATGGTAATGGTGCAGGATAAAAACAAATGGATTAAAGCATTCACTGGTTTCAGATATAAATACAGGCGCAGCTGCCTTTTTGGGTCATTTTCTGATATTTTATTGACAAAATTATTAATGAGAAAAATAATCACCAGGTTAATTAATTGATAATGAAATAATCTGGGTTTGCACTGTAGTGAAATAAAGTACAGCTTTGAGGGGCAAACAATTCTTTTTAGCGTGCTGGATTTTTACAGTATAATATGTAACTTAGTTAGACAGGTAAATACCATTCAGTTAAATCTACGTAAATTAGATCGAGTTAAATGGAAATTTTCAGGACCAGATCTGCCAACCTTGGGAAAATATCGCACTGCACTGAACTACATTAAAATATACAGTGAAAGTCAAGTTTCAGTAAACCTGCTTAACACTGCTGTTACTACTAACTACTAACTGTTACTAGTACTATAAAAAAAAGTCACCTTTAACAGTTTAACGACACACGATATGCCTTGTAGCTAGCTAGCTAGCTAGCTAGCAAATTACGTAACGTTAGGTTAACGTTATTAACGTTAAATAGTTTAACGGGTTTGGCTAATTTAACTCAATTAACAATATTAACTTTCCACATCCACCACAGCCCGTTTACCTGTGCAGAGGAAGTAAAGCACCGCCTTCACCTGAGGAAGCAGCCAGACGGAGTTTAAACCCTGTTTCTGTCGCGGTGTTGAGATGATTGACAGTTGGAGGACTGAACCCAGCGCTATGATTGGTCGAACTCTTCTTCTTCTCTTGCTCGGCACACTAGACGCTGCTGCCCCCTGCTGTTAGAGTCGAGTACTACAAGTGTACAATTAAACGCACCTTCGTCACCAGATTTTTGCGTATTTTACAGCCATAAATCTAACTCACTTTTGGAGCCAGACTCTAGTGGTCATTAGAGGAACTGCACGGACCTTCTTGTTAACACATCCATTGTCACGCCTATGAATATCTGAGTCAGCAGTTCAGCACATGCATCTTTCGTTTTTTATTATGGTAATCAGTGCGTTTAAGAAAGTCTGAACAATCTTAACATAGTTGTATCAACATGTTGTAATTACTGTCAAACTATTCATTGAGGCAACAAACTTTACTTATAATGATAATGATGTAAAAAATTCAAAATTGCAGATAAAAACAAATGTTTAAATCCTATTTAGTTCCACTATTCCCTGCACTACAACTAGTATCTGGTGTGTTCAACAATGATGTTGGATTGATTACATATAACAAAACTGGAAAAGGTTCTTTCAGTAGCCTTCACTGCTGCTGTCTCTGTCTCCAGTCCTTTTGATGGCAGTATCACCATGTTCTTTGAAGTCACATTCAAGAAGCTGACATGCTGTGAAATGAGGAGTGGTGACCGAGTGAAACATTGAGAGAGAAAAACACAAATCCTTACAAAAAAAAAACCTGGCCTTAGTATTCTGGTCCAGTGAAATCCAGCTTACTGTGAAAAGAAGGATGAAGGCAGCAAGGAGGAGGAGAACAGACAGGAAGAACAAATGAAACAGAAAAGAGGAGGAATTAACAGCAGGGACAGCAGGAGATACTGAGTGTTTCTCCAGAGCGAGGGACGTTTTTCAAAGAGCAATAACTCAGACATTTTGACATTTCTGCCGAAGACACTGGCGGACTTCAAGGCAACTCATCACACACAGAAATAATCTTCTGAGGACTTTTAAATAATTTATTAGGACGTCATCATCATCATCATCGTGATCTCCTGCACACAACGATAATAATAATTACATGCACTGAACTCAACATGTTATTTCAACCTTCACAGATTGTCTTTGTCTCTAATAATTAAACTTAAAATAGCATTTAAAAACACACCACTGTTTGGTGATATAAAAAAAACAAACATTTGAGGACGTACAGGATTTCCATTTTTGGATTTAATATGACCTGAAATTGCTCAATCTGTATTTGTAAAAGTGGTGAACATATCAGATATCTGTTATCTTTCTATGGCACTGTTGTTAGATGAAGCTTTAGGGATTCTGCTGACTAAAGGTGAGTAAACAGACTTTCTGTGTCTTTCTGTGTCGTACTTCCATAGATAAACACTGGCTTCTGAGAGGATTTAACACTTGATCTTTTAGTTCAACATCTGCTGTGGCTCAGTGATGGTGACACAATTAAAAACCACAATGCCTTTGTTTTTTGACCATTACTTGTAAGAATTCGAATACAAAAGCAGCTGAGTTTTGTTTCATTTCAGCTTGAACAGAGAATGTATTCAACAAAGTTAAGCTTGTTTACACCAGAAAGAGAGAGAATTTTAAAAAAAAATCACTATTCCACTATAACCTGGGACCTGAACCATATTGTCTTGTATCACAACACTGAGTAAAACTGATGAATTTTTCATTAATCAAGAACAATATTTTACGTCGCTATCTTGGTTTTTTGGAGCCAGAAGAAACCATATTTGGATGAGAGGGTGGAGCTGGGGAGGAGTGAGGGGTGGATCTTACCTGTGTCCTCGAGGACACCAAGTACACCCACCCGCATCATCAACCTGACAACAACAGGCTCCTGGCTGAGCTGTGCCAAGATGCTGCTAACACGGTTAGCTGTAACAACTGTTACATTAGTCTTACAGGCTAATTGCATAAATCCAACATCCATTTGGCAAATAAATGAGGAGTTACTTGTAATGTTATCGTAGATTAAGGTAGCATGTGTGCTAACGTTAAACTGTAAAACCACAGTGTAAAACTTATTCTAACACTAAGACTGATGATGAATATCGGCTCCTGGACTTTTTGCACCTTCCCTCCATCACTTATGGACGGCTACAATAGCTTCCAGTCAACCTGTCAGACTGTTGCACTATCCTCACTTAGCTATTAAGTATTATTTTTACATTTCTACTATAAATTATACTTGTTACTAAATAAGATTTATCCGCCTCTCTTTATTATGCAAACTTGTCTTGTGACAGTGAAGTTCACCTGTACCTTCATTCACAGGTGTATTTTATTTTTGTCAGTTACAGTTGATTATAAATTGCAGTTTTAATGTGAAATGACATGTATACACACAAACACATGTACATGCCCTAACAGAAGTTGATCTGCAATAAAGCTATACCACTATATCCCCATATAGACGATAGCTTCTAAGATTTAACTTTTATGACCTACCTCGCCTGTTTAAGACTGTTATTTTGAAAGTGTGCTTCTGTGTTTGGCACTATAAATTGCATAAGATTTTGTATAAAAAAGCAAATTATCAATCTCTTTGACACAAGCGCAATTGTTTCACATACGCAAACTTGAATTTTTCAAGCAGATTTATCTTACAGGTTTACAAAGGTTGATTTACAACTACAAACATTGGAATTATTTGTGAACATCACTTTACAAGCTCAAAATCATTTTGACCCTAATTTAAGCTGAGGTACATGTAGTTACAGTAACAACAGTTTTGTTTCCTTAACAACAAATCAGACACAGCAAGTTTCCAAACAAGTATTTTAATATTCAAGCCAAATATTAATAATAACATCCACATTGTTTTCTGATGCATTTGATATGACAATAACTTCAATGTAAGAAACAGAATATTATTTTAACTCGCGTTAACAGGAGGGTAAATAAGTAAACAAATAAACAAACAAGGCAAGAGGACAACTGAAGTAGGGGAACAGGAACCAACAAAGAGCCTAACTATGCGATTCTAACCAACCCAAAACACAAGAAGCAGCACCCCTGTTCCTAATGTGTCCAACAGTCTGTTTCTAAGGGTGTGATGCACAAGCAGAATTTTAAACCTAGCCCAGTCCCCAACAATCACTACCAGCATCTCAAACCAAATCACAAATTACACACAAATGTTCATAAAGGAGGCACAGAGGCGAGCTGCATATCATGTCAGCCGCCACTAATGATGTGAGGGCCGGGCTCTTAAACTCTCTTCCTCTGATGCTTAAACGGAAGCAGCATTGGTGAGGACTGACAGGATCATTGCCGCACCAATAGGAGAAGATGGCCGTGGAGTCGGAGGCTCCTCCTCTCTGCTCCGACCAATCCCTTCACAGAGGCAGTGCAGCCTTAATAGCATACAGACAAAACACACTTTAAAATCCAGGTGACTGCACTGAAGCTCAGTTGAACATAGTTTTATATCATGCAGAAAGTTGAACAAGAAAGAGCAGAACTGATGACACAATTATGGAAGACTGCGCCAGTAGAGGATAATATTAAAAGTACTAGAAAATTCCTGGAGAAGTTTTGAATGTGCCTGATGCTTGGTGCGTGTACTTCACTCCTCAAGTATCAATCTTTACAAAGGACATTACATTGAGTCTCATTCATGTCGTAGAGACTCATCCTGACACTGATCTCAGTCACTGCAGGTGTCCCTCTAAAAGCCTTTTGAAGCTCACGACTGGCTAAAATAACCTCACACTGATGGTTTCAAACACAAATGTGTCCCCATAACCACAGCAAGACATGTATGCACACATGTACATGCCCTAACAGAAGTTGCTCTACCATAAAGCTGTACCACTATATCCCCATACAGAAGATAAATGAGCCATTTGGGTCCGCAACATTTGATGAGATGCATAAGGCACAAAACTGTGCAAAAGTAGGTTTCCAAATCTTAAAACCATTAAGTCAAGTACTGTTACCATGATATTAAATGAGAAAATATTATTTATAAAGACTAACAAAATATCACCATTAAATGTTGTTTTTTATCAAACCTTTATTATTGTCAGGATTATATGTGTGTCCCTATTTACAATAAGAAGATATTTTTTTAATAAAAACATACTTTCTTGTAAAAATTTAATGATTTGTGTGTGTCCCTCATTTTGATTTACCACCCGTCACATTAACATGTTTTGTCGATAAACAATGTACTGTTGCTTTTAACTGATATCACAGAGAGGAAGTGACATCATTTGAGGCTTTGGAGCAGCCAGGAACTAAAACAGACAAGTTCTGACCGGCACATAACAAATGTCTAAACAGCTGGTCTGTCCTCTCATCAGAGGGAGCTGAACTGAAGTGGTTTTCTGGCATCATCATCATCATCATCATCATCATCATCATCATCATCATCACAGCCCATTTGAGAACTAAGGATGTCCGTGCAGTCTCCTTTGTCCATACATGAGGGCCTCCTTCTGTGGGCATCAGTCATTCAGACAAACACTTTAATTCAGACATGGTGGATCACAGTTAATCACACACATATACCAGCTGTCAGGACAGGTGCATGAATACCTGCTTCAGTTGAGGACTCCTGTGTATGAATTCACAGTATTAAATGACCAACCCCTACAATTTAAGATAAAAGAAACTTGTGCTACAGAAAATGGACCAGACTCAGTGAATAGCTCCCTAAGCTTAACATGTCCTATGATAACTATTAATTTAGCTATACAGGCTAATGAGCAGTGATAACTAACATGTCTTTGGGGTCATCAGATA
>NW_019525455.1:85074-96762 GCF_002814215.2 Seriola lalandi dorsalis | reverse complement strand
AACAAATGTCTAAACAGCTGGTCTGTCCTCTCATCAGAGGGAGCTGAACTGAAGTGGTTTTCTGGCATCATCATCATCATCATCATCATCATCATCATCACAGCCCATTTGAGAACTAAGGATGTCCGTGCAGTCTCCTTTGTCCATACATGAGGGCCTCCTTCTGTGGGCATCAGTCATTCAGACAAACACTTTAATTCAGACATGGTGGATCACAGTTAATCACACACATATACCAGCTGTCAGGACAGGTGCATGAATACCTGCTTCAGTTGAGGACTCCTGTGTATGAATTCACAGTATTAAATGACAAACCCCTACAAGATAATGTTCTATTATACATTGTGTATTAAAATCAATACAACAAGATACCAGCGAGAAGAGGAGACAGAAAATAAGTTAATGAGATAAAACTGAATGTTTTGCTGCATGTAGGAAAATTCTATCAGCCACATGAGAGTGAGTTAATTGTTCAACTATATTTCTCCTTGTCCTGCAAATGTTTGCATGTTTGGGACAAGGTACGGTTACCATAGCAAACACTAAGTAATCAGCTAGCTAGCTAGCTAGGTGATGCACTTTGCTAACCTAGCTAGCTAGCTAGATTAGAAAAGTGCATCTGTGATTCACATTAACTCTAATATTAATTTGGATGTTAACTGTCTCCTGTTCTCCGGTCAAAGCACGTGGGAAAAAACGCTGTCGTTTTTATGAGCATCTTACACGTTAAAACTGTAGGACGTTAAAGAAAATAAACATTTACTCACCGAAAGAAACAGTTTATCAGCGTCTCTCCAGTCTGTTAGTGCCGAAGAACGAGCCATAATTACTGTGAACCGAAAACTCATTAAAACTAAAGAACTAACAGTAAAACTGTCAGTGCAAAATTCCTCCTCCGCCGACAAATATTAAGAAAAATAACAGAAATTTAACACAACTGCTTCAATACGATGCACTCACGACCCAAGCTCCCCTCCGGTGATCGACCTCCCGGCCTGCCGCGTCATCTGATCAATCATTGCACACCAGGCATATCAATCAAACAGACACGCCCCCCAAATTACCAGTTTTTATGGCCTAATATCTAATTAATTAGATGATTATTTTCAGATGGACCACCAGAACACTGAACGAGAGGTGTGAATTTAGCCCATCACATGAGAGAAGTCAGTGTTTGTTTTGAATGAGTGTGTATTGGAGCCTGTGGTTAAACCTCTGTGATCCAGCAGAATGAAGGAAACCACCTGATCCAAGGCCAGACATAGTTTTTCTTTATCTACATTGTCTTTGCATCTTTACATCTGTACATAACACACTTGGCATTGGTATCCAATTTCTCTGAGCTGTAAAATGAGGAAATGCTGCCGCGGTTCCACACTGATCTCAGCCTTTATGTGATTATTTGGCTTTTGACTATAATTAAACAAAATGTTCAATTAAAAAAAAAAAACCAATAGGTGTGGAAGACCGAGGATGTACCTGCAGCACAAGTAGTAACCAGACAGTGAGGCAACTTCTATGTAACTTTAATTCCACCTTATGGCTCTAAGTGTTTATGACTATTAGACCTGGATGATTTATTTATGAGAAAACTGGGGAACAAAACACTATAAACTGTCGTTCAAATAAGTTCACATTCTTCAGTGGCTCGTGGTCAACGAAATAAACTCTGAGCTCGATAGTGATGCGACAAAAAAAAACAGTTTGATAAAACATGATAAAAACAAATTAAATTAAATGACTTATTCTGCATCAGTCAATTTTTCCTCCAGAATAAAACGTGAAATACTTTTCATTCAAAACTTTTACAATCACTGTGCCGTTGAAACAAGAGGCAGGAAACCAGGTGGAGGGAGACGTCAGTGTATTCATCTGATCTTTGGGAAATATTTATTCATCCTTCATCACTGTCGTCTCTCTGAAGTTTAAAATATATACAGAGAGAATATTACAGATGTTCTTTCCTCCTTCACAGTCGACTCGCTGATGAGAGAGAAGTGATGGTTTATATATATAAAAAAAAGAAAAGACAAAAGTCCTTGTTGAGGTTCACAGTGTCACAGAGGAGACGGTCAGGAGAACCACCCGTCATGGATCGACCGCAAGAACTGGGTGTCCTCATCAGAGGATCGTGGGTAGTCTGCACGACACACACACACACACACACACACACACACACACACACAATATACACATATGCTGCTTGTTAATAACAACTTCATGTAATCGACATTATATCACAAATCTCATTTCTAACAGTGAACGTCAAATTGAGGAAAACAAAATGCATAAAATTATTATCGGTGTATCTATTTACATCTAACTTGTTTGTTTTAGGGCTGCAACTAATGAATATTTTTTATTTTCATTCATATCAATTTGCTGATTATTTTTTATTTTTTCTTAATTGTTTAGTTTATGAAATGTTAGAAAGTCTTGAAAACTTCAAAAGTCTCGTTTTACGACCAACAGAGATTTTATTTACCATCATGTAAGAAAATCTGGAACCAGCAGGTTTTTGTGCGTTATGCTTAAAAAATGACTGAAATAACAAACTGATAATTAAAATTAGTTGCAGATATTTTTGCTGTGTTTACCTGGTTAGTTTGGGTTTTTTGGGCCGGTGTGAAAACCCGACAGTCAAATTCTGACGCGGATTAAAACACCACACCAAGACCACCTGAAAAGGAGGATCTTGCTTCCTTTGACGTCATGTTTAGTTCTCTTAGTTTGTTTGTAAAAAGTCAGCATGAAGACAAAACCAGGACCAGGACTGAGAGGCCTCGATGTGTCTTTGTTTTCTTGGTCCAGGACGAATGAACCAAACTACAGTAGTGAAAGGGTTCTGAGGCCGAGGTCAGAAATGATCCTGACCCAGACACCGTCCTATCCGGACTGAGTTATTGAGAATTATTACATTTTGACGGAGGATTTCTATTTTAACCATCGCAGCTTTTCAAGCCTTTACAGCGCTGGTCACGTGACGCACGCAAATAGTGAGAGACGATGTGGGAGAAAGAAAGCGTGGAAAGAGGGAGAGAAATAGAAAAGGAGGTGTCACAGCTGTTAACTGCTGAATGTGTTGAGATTGTTTATTATAAAAATGTTTGAGACTGTTGGAATTAACCATAAAGAAGAAACATGGAAAGTCCAGCTACACTTTTTATTTTATTTTGTAAAATTAAGCACTTTATTATATTTTTCCAAAAACCCTCTGATGTTCCTGGAAATGATAAAAGAACATAGTTATTATTATTATTATTATTATTACCAAATTCATCATATCTATATCTATTTAGCCTGACACGCTGATGAATAAAACATTATTACTTACAATCCATGTTGCCGAGTAAGTCAGATCCCTCATCACTTCTGTACGAGTTGTCTGAATCTTCTGAATCGTCGTCGTCGTCATCGTTGTCGTTGTTGTCATCGTCGCTGTTGCTCCCGAGAAGATCTGCGATCTGTGGAAAAAGAGACTTTACTGAGATTCCTTCAAAAAACAAAAAAAAGGAAAGTTTTACTGTTTCTGTTTCCAGTTTTCACCAGAGAAACCAATAATAAGCAGATGAGACGGGGACAGGTGACGTCCGCTACCTCTTCGTCTGTGGGGGAGTTGCCTCCGTCCCCGTTTTCCCGGTTGTCGTTATTGGCCAGCTCCTCCATGAGCGGGTCCGTGTCCATGTCATCATCGTCGTCGTCATCATCGTCATCTGTGTCTGAAGAATCATCATCATCCTGGTCTTCGTCCTGGGAGGAAACAACATGCGTTAAAAACAAGGGACAGTGTACGAGCATCCTGATCTCGTGTGTGTGTGTGTGTGTGTGTGTGTGTGTGTGTGTGTGTGTATATGTCTCACCTCATCATCGTCGTCTCCCTCTTCAGCCAGTTTCTGTCGTCCCACCTCGTAGAGACGACACACCATGTCCAGACTCACCGTGTCCTGGTTCTACAGAGTTAGTTCACAAAGTTTTTTTTTCTCCGTTAGATTAAATAATCATAAAAAAATAAAGATAAAAATAAACAAATCAACTGCTAAATGTTTTTATTACTGATATGAAAAAGAGCTAAAATAAAAAATAAAAATAAATTTCTTTTACATTTTTTCTGGGAGAAATAATGCATTTAATAAATTCATGAATAATTGTCCAATTAAATCAATAATGAAAATAATCATTAGTTGCAGTCGTAGTATGGAAATAAAAAAATGTACTTGTTGTGGGTCATAACAACACAGCAAACAAGATCTAATAAAATAATGTTTCACACAGTAGAAACACACAACACAAACATGTTTATAACACTAGCTGCCTCTGTCTGCGTACACACATATTTACAGCAGGACTAGTAATGACAACACAACAAACAACATGCGCCTTCAGGCGATGTAAAACATGCTAATGAGGTCATGTTGAAGTTTTCTTGACTTATATGCTTTCAAAATATTTAAGTTGAGCCTGGAGCCAGAGATGGTTCAGTTCTCTTTCACTGATTATTTGTTCAGATGAAGCCTAAATCAATCAAAGTACCTCAATGACAGCCAGGTAGCAGTCTTTGTTGTCAGTACACAGGTCAAAGATGTTCCTCTTCACGTCCACTGTGGCTGAAAAAGACAGAAGCAAAACAACAACAACAACAAGTTAAATCCGATTCTGTGTCTGGAAAGCAACAACAGCAGAGGCTTGCAGTTGAAGGGGACGTCAGGTGCAGGTGCAGCTGCAGCGTTACCGATGGGCTTGTAGTCTGTAGCATCAAAGGTCCTGAAGGACGAGCCGAAGGGACTCTTCATCTGATGGTCCATGGCATCCACCTCATCATCGGCTTGAAGCATTGCTGTTCATGAGCATGTGGAGAAGAAGAAGAACACAACATGTTACTGTTGTACAGCGCACATTAACAATACCTGCTCACACACACACACACACACAGAGCACTTGTTACAGTACCTCCATACATGATGGTGGCGTTACTGTTGAAGACCACCCTGCACTGGTCCAGGGCGGGGACAGTGTGCAGGAGGTGGAAGGACCTCAGGTCCCACTGTCACCTGCTGTCAAGGCCGACAACTACAGAACAACATCTCTCTCTCACTCACACACACACACACACACACACACACACACACACACGCGCGCGCACGCGCACACGCGCACACACGCACGACTAAAACTAAAAGGTTGCTGCTCTAAAACCAATTTCCATTAGAAATCAGATGTGCCCCCTCCATCTCTATTTTAAATCTCGGCTTCAGAAACATTTTTATTCACTGGTCTTTCTGACTCACTGACCTTTAGTCCGTTGTCATGTTTATAATTGTGTATCTGCTCCTTGTTGTTTTGTTAGTATGTTTAGACGTTCTGTATACAGTATATTCACCAGGTTTTCTTGTGTTGTACTTATTTTATAAATTTTTTTTACATGCGGTTACTTATTTTAATGTCCTCTGTACAGCACGTCGGTGTCAGCTCAAGCTGTTTAAATGTGCTCTAGAAATAAAGTTGACTTGACTTGATAAATTTAAACATAATGAATACAAGTCTGACACACAACTTGCTGTACAACGGTGCAAACAAGATAGTCTTAATGCTAAGCTACGCTAACTGGCTGCTGGTATTGATCTGATCCGACTCAGTGAGAAAGTAAATAAGCATGTTAAAGCATTTAAATCTAGTCTACATTTCAACCATTAGGCAGCAGAAAACAACAGAGTCCAACTATTAACATTAAGTTAAGAGAAGAAGAAGAAAAGTAAACCAAGAAAAATGTCTCGTTTTCACTCTGTTATGTTGTGTTTTTGTTTTATCTTTACAGATCCGTGTGCATTTATGTCACTGATGATCCTGGTGGTGAATAATTATTCAGAGGATACAATCTCAGTGTTGATGATGACCTCCAGGCCGTTGGGATGGAAAACGCCGCTGATGTTCATGTTGAACTTGTCGAACTTATGGATGGCCCGAGACACCCGCACGTCCCACAGCACCCCGTCGTTCAGCACCAGGTCGTCGGTGGGGTTGAAGGTGGCACAGTTCCTCTTGTAGTTGTTGGCCAGGGCGGGGTCGTTCAGGGTCAGAGTCTTCTGACCCGACTGGATGTCGTAGATCTGCAGCACAGACGGAGAAGAGATATGAGACGAGCTAAACACCAAGGAGGGGAATGTAAAAGGTGACTGGGAGGGTGCGATACTAGGAGAGTGAACTGATCAGTGGCAATGAATCGTGACAGGAGCATTGTGGGTAACCTACATGTGCGACTTGGTCCTTGGTGCCGATGACTCTGTCCTGAGAGAGTTTACTGAACTCGACGTAGTGATCGTCCACAAATGAGTTTCTGGGAATAAAAACAAAATGTTTCAGCGAGATTCCAAACACCATCGTTCAAACACCAGGAGAAACAACGGCGTGCAAAGTTTAAAACCGAGTGTGTGTGTTTTACTTCAAGCTAAAGACACCGTCCATACTCCAGAGGGCCGACAGCGGGACGCTCCAGGAAGCAGAGGTAAGCAGCAATTTCCCGTCCTGAGGAACACATGACATACATTTCTATCATTTAAATCATTTCACTAAACTTTCATTCAAGAGAAAAGAGTCAAAACAGGCAGGAGACTGTTACTACAAAACACTAAAGATTAACTGACGGGCTGCTGTTTTTCTGTTCTGCTCAAAAAACCTGCTGCAACATTTTGGTCTATTACAGCTGTTTCTCTGAAAAACATCTGCCTGCCGCAGCCGAGGACGACGCTCTGAGAGTGAAGCTGTGTCCGGACCACAGAATGTAAATAAAGACGAATGGACCTCCGTGATGTCACCCACAAGTTTCTGAAGCTCAGAGTGAGCTGCTCTGCTGTCGCCATCTTGGCAGTGCCTGACTCCGCCCCTAACTCCCAACTAAAGCCAATATGGTCAAAGAGGAGGGGCATGATTGGCAAACATACGCTCACCCACCTGTCACTCAAACAGGCCACGCCCTCAATTCTCCATAACTTTAGTCCTTATTAAAATGTAAACAGGTGAGTTATATAAACAGGTGTCATGTTTATTTCTTATTAAGTTGGACATTTTAACATGGGAGTCTATGGGGACCGACTCGTTAGAGGAACTGCAGCTTTTAGAAGTTGCTGCTTGATCCCGACAGATAAACAATGAGCTGAAACGTCACTATAAAGTTCTGTGAAGCTGCAGACTCCTCTGATAATTCTCTGTAGGTTCATCACTACGAGCGACACTTCTAACATTACACACCGATTATACCGACTTTAACAAACCAGCAGACTGGAGACGTCTTTCAGCCGTCACTCTCTTTCTCTCAGTTATTCTTAATCTTGAAAGTTCAACAAAACTGCATCATTTGATTTGCTCTAATATGACAGCAGGTGTTTTGAACTCTGTGTGTGTGTGTGTGTGTGTGTGTGTGAACGTACCCTGGAGGGTTCGAGGTGTGTGATGGCTGACGTGTGGCAGGTGTAGTTGGCCTCCTCCTCTCCGGAGAAGACGTTGTAGAACTTGAGGTGACCGGAGCAGGTACCCAGCATCAGGAAACGCTCGCGGGCTGAGAAGGCACAACAGGTGAAGCCGCTCTCGTCTCCGTCGCCCTCGTGGAAGACCGACATCGGACGAAACCTAAAGCGACGGGAGAGACGCACAAAGACAGGAGAGAGACGGGGGGGATGACGCCTAGTTTCCACTCACACATTTTTAAAAGGACAAACTCTGCGTTTCTTTCTGACACAGCGGAGTGTCTGTGTCTGTTCGTTACCTGCTGAATATCAGATGTCTGTCCAGACACGCTCTGTCCACGCCTCCGTACTTCGGGTACAGCACCCTGCTCCCCAGGCGGGCCGTGAAGTTGGGTGACGCCTGTCGCCTCTGCTTGGGCTCGGGGCATCGGTGGGGGGTGAAAAGGGAGAAGGGGGGGCAGGTGGTGACAGGATTGGGGCAGCGGGCGTGTTGTTCCCTCAGGTACTCGGTGATGATGCTGTCAAGGGTCGGGGGGGAGGGAAGGTGGCGCTCCAGCTGCTTCTTCATGGCAGGAGTCTGATCGACAGAGAGAGAATGGTTAAATCCTGTACGGATCAGTCCGTCTTCGGTTTGGTCCGTGTCTCTGTCTCTCAACATATACAGCTTCATAAACAAGAACCTAAACAGTTTCAACTGAGATGCTTTTTGGTGACAGAAAAAAAAAGAAACAGCGTCTTTTTCCAGTTATATTCTGCAGCTGTATCGAAGCTCTGACCTGCTGCTGGTTTCAGCCTCAGTATTTTGTCGACACTGAGGATGAGGAGAAGCGTGTGTGTAAACCTTCCTACAACAGATCCACACCGACACTCCCGTCACTGCGTGGATGTGTGCCAGGACGATCTGGAAACTTTGGCGGAAGTGTCTAACAATCAACAAAACTTGTGATGACAGAACTCGCACCTGAGAAACTGACACTAGATGAACGACTGTAAGAACCGTCATTGATTCATTTTGTGTCAAACCACTAATTGATTAATGGCTTCATCTTTAAAAAGACCTCGTTTAACCTCGTTAACGTGTCCGTATGTTGTAACTGTTGTAACAGGCCGCCATCAAGTCAGACACCTTCTTCTTCCTGTCGAGTCAGTGACATCACTGGCCGGCCTCGCAGTCAACAGCTGTCAGACTGTTTTGCAAAATCTATTCACACGGTTTCCATTTTCTGTCTGTTGACACATCTCAGTAAAGTTAAGGTGTCACATTAAATACCTGCTGGAGCAAAACTTTTAGTAGATAACAGTTTTATTTTCTTTTTGTTTTACTGAGATAGAGACTGGAGAGTGATGTCATCACCATTACACCATACACAACTGAAAACAAGAGAAAACAGGGAGGTGTGTGTTTGATGAGCAGAGTCGGAGCTGTGGAGTGGGTGGAGATAAAGGCGGGGCTAATATTAGCATATCCATATATCTGCGAATACTAAATGAGGCAAAGCTGAGTTATATTTAAGGCCATGAAGGGATCATTTCATTCGTCGAAAACTTTTCAGCGTGTAATCTTGAGGAACAGAGATGAGTTTTTAAAAAAGGTTTAATCATCGTCAGGAGAGGAAATGTAATGAATCAATAAATAATAAAACAAAACAAACCCATCACTGACCTGTATGAAAGCGCCGTGGTCAGACTTCTGCTTCAGCGCGCGAAGCTTTTTCCCTGAGTTGCTGGACGCCACTGGGCGTTCCCGTGTGAACAAAATCCGGCCAGCCAGATGTGAGCCCTGCCCAGCATGAGGAGGATGAGGAGTTGGAGGAGGAGGAGGAGCGGGGGGGTGGGCAGCGGCGGGTAAAGAGGAGCATGAGGGGTGAGGGCTGATGAGGGTGCGAGAGGGAGGCAGAGACGGGGTGGAGGAGACCGCGGCGACCGAGGACACGGGAGAGGATCCGACGTGGCTGGCAACACGAGCCGCAATCCCGCTGGCGAGCCGGCAAGTCCTGGGGATCATTGGGGAGGGGGGAGGGGTGACGCAGGTGGAAGAGTTCGAACAGAGGGATCCTACGGATAAGTTTGCCTCCTTAACGAGTGTGTTCGCCGTGTCGTGGAGCCCTTTCGCCACAAGGTGGTTCCTGATCAGCATGAGGAGTTCCTTCTCAGAGAAGGTGATCCGCGACTGGGCGACCACGTTGGCCCTCTGCAGACGAGCCAATGACACGTCGGTGCCCATGAGCAGAGGCTTCCCGGACACTCGCTCCGTCATCTCGGCGGCGTAGCGGCAGAAGCGCACGTGCTCGCTGCGTTTGTCCTGCAGCACCGGCTCCTTCATCAGCTGAGGAGGTGAAAACATCGGAAACAACACGTCAGTATTTGTGGGGCGATGATGATGGACGTTACTGCTGGAGATGAAATCTTCCACCTTCAATTCTCACATGTGACAATAAACTACAAACACAAACCTCTATTTTAAATTCAGTAACATAAAATATTAAACTGTTTTTTCTTTGTGCATCTGGAGACAGATGTGCACCAAAGTCATCACTAACTTTGGGTCTTTGTGCTAATTTTTAACGTGAATTGCAGCTTCAGTTCTTATCTTTTTTTATTTTGTCACAATTATTTTGTGGAGAGTTGTGGTTGAAAATCTTGCGCTCGCCTGTTGGATGTGGCCGCTGGTGAACAGCGGTAGTTTGCTGATGATCTGTCTGATCGCTGCGCTGCGAGAGAGTCCGACCAGAGCCTTGCAGGACAGAGCTCGGATCAGGTCTGCGTCTGTGATGGGCATCTTCACCGACAGCAGAGACAGCAGCACCTGGGAAAGACGACAGGTAGGGGATTAATGGTTGATTATTTTCTTTTTCATACTATTTTATAATCTCCATCAGAAAAACATGAAGTTGCAGTTGCAGGTTGCAAAGTGAAACACACACGTCTACCCATCTTTTTCCCCCACTGCTTATCTGCTTTACTTATAAACATAAAATCCTATCGTTCTCTTTCCATTCTCACCTTTATACCGTTGTTGTTCTGCACTACCTGCCACATGTGGGCCAGCACCCTGTTGTGGGGGGCGGGCGGCTGCTGGGGGTGGAGGGACGGCCTGAGGGGGGTGACAGCGAAAGCACCCACCGTGTTCAGGCTCTGGTCTGGAGCGCACACACAGTTTATTATCACCTGGGAGGGTCAGAGGTCAGAGGTCAGAGCGGAAACAAACGGCCAGTACTCCGTGTTCAAACCAGCACCTGACTGTTGTTTTTACGACAGACTTGAAAAAGCTGTTTTAAATGTTTTAAAGCCGCCTGTTCACCTGTAGCGCAGACTTTTGGATCTCGGCATCGTTGACGAACACCTCGCCCTCCGCGACGCCCAGGATGATGCTCATACCTGCGGCACAGATTCACAGCCGGGACAAAAAAGATCCAAAAGCTGAAACTCCCGAATCATTTTCAGTTAAACAGAGAAAAACAAAACAAAAGCTAAAGAGTTTTACTGACCCACAGTGGAAACAGGAGACCTGGTTTCATCCAAAATGTCTACTGTGTCCGCTAGCACCAGCTGGACTTTGGGAACCACCGTCAGGATGGCGAGGATGTCCAAGGCGTAACGCACTGTGTCACTCCTGGAGAGACAGAACGAGACGTGTGAAGTAACTCGTCGAAGTTGTGACCGTGTCAAGACGGACAGCGGTGAAAACTTTACCTGCCGTAGTAAGTCCTCCAGTCGCAGGCCGTAGAAATGAGCTGCAGCATTAAAGGAACACAGGACAGCTTGTAGAAAACCTCCACCGGTTCCCATTGGAGCTGAGGAGGCCCGCACTCGATCAGAAACTCCATCATCTCTATAACCTGCTCTCTGGTGTAGGTGTACGCCTGGAAACAAGAGAGACGCACAAGCACATAGTGCATATATATATATATATGTATGTTTATATGTAAGAGGGCAGATGATTGGTAGAAGTCCTTCTTCCTGTTCCTTTCTGACATTCCTTAAAAAATGGAAATACTTACAAAAACCAGTGTTGTATTGACATATGAAAATGGCTGATAAAATGTTTTGGTTTTAATTTTAACGTTAGAACATGTTAGAACATAAAAATGTACTAAAATATTACAGGAAAGATGTAAAAAGACTTGACAGGACGCTGTGTAAACAGGACGATTATAAATCCACCACATACCTTGTAAAATGGCTGCTGGGGAACAATGGTGCCTTCGTCTGATGTGTGCAGAGACTGCTT
>NW_019525455.1:42574-82574 GCF_002814215.2 Seriola lalandi dorsalis | reverse complement strand
AGAACTTACTATTGTATTAAATGTGAAATACAAACATACATGAATTATCTGTCTTTAGACTTGAGCCTTTACGTTTAAGGGCAGCGACGATGACGTGTGAGGAAACGGTTCTTACCAGGAGGGCGTCGAAGATGAGCTGGACGTTCTTGGTCCGCCTCAGGTCGATGTAGTTCATCAGCAACGAGCGCGTGTCCAGCTGCATGAAGACGGCGAGCAGCTGAAAAAGGAGACAAACATTACTGACCTCAGTTTATCTAATAAGAGTAAAAAGAGATTAAAGGAGGGAAGGATCTTATTGCTGTGACGGATTTCAGCCTTTCCCTCCGAGGAGGAATACTTTTAGATTTTGGTAATATCAATAAACACACACAAATATTTATTAGCAATTTTCTGCAGCACCATCTTGGGAAGTATCTGTTTATTACTTTCTTTTTGCATACGTCTCCCTCAGATATCTAATGACGTATATCTCTGTTCATTTTAGCCTCTCTCCTCTTTATCTGCTGCTCTTGTGTTTTGTGTCGTTTGTGATCCGCTGAGAACGAGTCATGTTTTGTCCGTCCGTCAGTCTCACCTCCTGGTAATCTCCGAGCGGCGTCAGATACTGCAGGATGAGCCTCTGCTCCATGGCCGGGCTCAGCGGGCAGAGGCAGTAGTCGGAGCCAATCACCATCGAGCTCATCTCAGACCAGGAGGAGCTGTTGCCAGGCTGGTTGCTGGCGTCGGTCCCCTCCTCGTCGGCCTTGCTGGACGAGCCGGAGGTGAAGTTGAGCTTCTGCTTAGCCTTCCTCCCGTTCTCCTTTACCGTCCGTTTTTTCCCTCCTCCTGCTGCTCCCCCCTGTTTGTCCTCCGTCTCCCTGGAGGCCTGAGGGTCCGGGCTCGCTTGGTACACAAAGTCTGGAAGCAGTCGGGTGGAGCCGGGCCCACCGCTGCAGCCTCCATTTTTCAGGGCCGACCCGAGCAGGGACAGAGGTTTGGCCTTCGTCCTGCTGCTCTCTCCGTCTCTCTCTTTTCTGTCTTCCTCCTCTCCCACAGCCCCCCCCTCCGCCTTGTCTCGGTCCGTCGAGAGGCTTGAGGTCTGAGTGGCTTCAACCTGAGAGTCCTGAGGTAGATTCTGGGGGGTCTTGGTGGGACTGAGGAGATTCTTGGCCTCTTCGGTTTGCAGCTCATGCAGACGTCGGATCATGACCGGCACCTGGAAACATCAAGTCATTAGAATCACACATTCTCCCACTGACATGATCGTCCTCACACATGGAGCCAACTGACTTGTACTTAACTGTGTATTTAACTTTCTACTTCAACTCATTCCACTATTTTATATTCTATATTTATATATATTTATACAGTGCATATTATTGGTTTCTGTCTGTATTGTAAATTCTTTATTGTTCAATATGAATGTTCATTTTTATTTATACAGTATCTGATTAGATGCTAACATGTCGTTGCACTGGCAATAATTTATCTGATTAAATTTAAACACTTGAACATAAAAGAGTTAAAGTGACTTTTTCAGGCTTTTTTGCCTTCATAATAAATGATTTACATAAATAAATGAACTTTATTTAACTGTTAGAAATATTTGTGGAAATCTCTGTTCTCTCATGAAGCAGCACCTGACTTTATTAAACTTGGTGTGAATCCAGAATTCAGAACCAGAACAAGAGCAGAGTGAATGACAGGAAGTGTGACGCTCACCAGCCGAGTGTTCTCCTCTCTGTAGCTGGTCGCCACTTCCTGGTTGCTCATGGCTCTGGCCAGCAGCCCTGTGGCGTAGACGCACAGCGGCCGCTCGGCTTCATGAGCCCAGCTGAACAACTTCTCCACCAGACCCTCCTGTCACACACACACACACACACACACACACACACACACAGTAAAGTAAAGAAGCATGAGTAACACTTCTGAGCAGGATAAATATTTATAACACTATGATGTGGCTGTAAACAGACAGACCTGTGAGTGGAGGCTGCTGCTTAAACACAACAGCTCTGATTAGAAATATAAAGTGTCTCTATGAGGATCGTCCTTATTTTTGACAAATGCTGTACATTAATAAACATTTAAAATGGTTATTATATCTAATAACAACAACAACAATTATAGTAATATAACATTTTATTTACAGGCGCCTGTCAAGGACTCAGGGAAACCTTACAACACACCGGAAATAAATCTAAATAAATAATAAGAAATAAATATTTGCTATGATAGTGTGTTCAACTATATATTATATAATGATTCTAAACGGTAAATATAGGAGTTAAAGTTAAGTATCTATTACTGTTTTGTTCAGGTGAGTCATGTGACTGATGATATTCATCCTGGTGTTGAAGAAGGTGGAACTGGCTCCATATAACTGGAGCATGTATTTAATGAGACTCTGTTCCTTTAATGAGTTATTATTCCTAGATTTATTTCACCGACGCTCGTCCATATGATCAAAGATCCTCGCGACATCTGCTCTCCTCTACTCATCTTTTAAAATTCCCCTTTAATGTGCACCACCTAACAAAGCGGAGATATCATCGACATGAAACTACAGTTCATCTTTTATTTAGTTTCACCTTCTCCTGGAAGACGACGGCCGTCTCCAGACCCGGCATGATGTTCTGGAGCAGACGGCAGGCGGCTGTGTTGAGGTTCAGCTCTCTGCTGGTCATTATGTACGTGTC
The DNA here is from genome assembly GCF_002814215.2 of Seriola lalandi dorsalis. Lineage (NCBI taxonomy): Eukaryota > Metazoa > Chordata > Actinopteri > Carangiformes > Carangidae > Seriola > Seriola lalandi. Next base: position 79,896 of record NW_019525455.1, on the reverse strand, counting down.
CAACAGCTGGAACACACAAGGCAAAGTAATCAATTCAAATTTTACTTTTATTTAGACACATAAATACTATTAACAAAGACATTGTTACATTCAAATTATTCTTGTTTATTTGAAAGATCTCGGTATCTATATTTGCTTAGGAGCCAGACAATGATTATTACAGCTGCAACGATCAGCTGATTAATTGATTGGTCGATCAAAATAAAATGAATCAGCGACTGTTTTGATAATCCACTCAGTAAAATATGTGAATATATAATATGTGAAAGTTTATTAAAAGTCTGAGTTTTGGACTGAAGAATAGACAAATTAAGAAACCTTTAAAGTTTTAAGTTTTTATGGGTATTTTTCACTATTATTTACATTTGATAAACTAAAATAAATCACTGATTAATGAAGAAAACAATCGGCTGACTAACAGACTCCCAGCCTTCAAACAACCACAGTGCATTGAATAAAACAAATTGAGCAGTTCTCACCGCATTGGTGAAGTCATCGTTCATAAAGAGCATCTTCAGGAGTTGTCCCAGCATGCAGTCTGGGTCCGCCCGTCCTGCAAAGTCAAGACAGGAGTGAGAAACTCAACAACCCATCACAAACTATTCAGAGAAGCTTCGGTTCACCAGAACATCAGTCACCACATCGAGATCACAAAACTTGTGCTTTTACAACAGAAGACAGAACGGTCATGATGCTGGATGACAACCTGGGTGACGGTCATCGAACGGATCAGGGTCTGCTTTGTGATACTCTCCTGTCTCCCGTTCGATCAGCTCCGATATTCTGCAGAAAAAACACAGAGATGAGACACGGTCACTTCCCTCAGAAACACCCAGAGACAGACGGACGGACGGACAGAGCGTCTGACGTTAAGATCCGCGTCTCATCCACACAGCATCAAGATCATCGTGGAAAACAAACCACTAACTTAGTGAGGATGGACACCAGTTTCTCCGTGGTGCCGCGCTGCGCTTCTTCCCATTCGTCCAGCAGTGTGGCGAGATTCGCCTTGGCGTCCACGGCCATAGCAATGGCCATGGCAGCCGACACGGCGGCCGACAAGGCGGACGACAGGGCAGCCGATATTGCAACCGTTGGCTCTTCTTCTGGGGAAGACATCGCTGCCTAGAAGACAGGAGGAGGAGGAGGAGAGGAGGGAGAGTTAATTTCAAAAGTTTTGGACATATGAATCTGTGTCCACACCAAAGACAATAATTTAACACACCATCTGTGCAATATCACTTATCTGCTGCTATTTTTTTGTTATATTTAAATATTTAATTGTACATATTATCATATTATGAATCTTTAAGTACTTGATTTTGTCATTTTGCAGTTTTTTCTTTCTTTGTTCTGTCACTTTGCTGCTGTAAAGCTGCAATATCTTACATGTGGAGAATGTGAATTAAAGCCAGGGCATCTCTGTAGCACCACACTGCTTCATTTATAACGGTGTGCTGTGACACGTTTTTACCTTCATCACAAAAACTGCAGCTCCTGCGATTTGGATCTTGCACTTAACCATCTTGCAATTTTGATAATGTTTAAAATTATAACTGTCCAGCCCTGTTTAATACCTTCTCATCCTTTTTGAAGAAACTAAAATCATTCACCTGCAGATGCTCTGTGTAAACAAACACACCTGTGTGAAACTGAGAGAAGAAGATGGAGGCACGGGCTTCACTTTAATTTTCTCTCACCTCTGCTCCTCAACATCATCTCGCCCTTGTTGTTTTTCTTTTTTAATCTGTTTTCTGTCTCCTAACACTCACCATGAGTCTGAGTGAGGCTCGCCGTCGAGGCATCAGAGCAGGTTGTGTCAGACTCTACAGGAGATAATGAGAGGTGAATTTGCCCGTGTGAGTGTTGTGAGTCCGCACCAACAGGTGGCCTCAGCCCGGGACAGCTGTCTCCTCCGCTCAGAGACACTCTCTGCTCTCGCAGCTAACGCGGCAGGAAGGTGACAGTTAGCACACTTAGCTAACTCTCCTACACCCTCGCAGCCTCTTCCGCCTCTTCCGCATCTTTTTACTAAGTACCTACAGCCTCGGTCCTCGCCCTGCCCCCGGTTCGTGTCATCCGGAGATAAGGCGTGGAGTCCGGGGTGAAGGCAGCAGCATGTTGACAGTCCGTTACCTCATGTCAGACACAAACAGCTTCAGCTAGCGACTCGGCACAATTTTAAAATGTTCACTCACCTGGAGGGAAACGTCCTCTCCGCGGAGCTCCTCGGCTCGACTCGCTGTTTCTACAAATTCACCTCAATTCACAAACAAATGAAACGACGCGGACGTTAAACGTTTCAGGGCGAAAAAAAAAGTTTCACGTTTATTTTCAAACTTCTCCCGGCGGCAGCACGTTGCGTCACCGAAAACGGTCGACGTTAGATGACGACAGACGGCGAACCGCATCATGGGAGTTGTAGTTCGAAATTGCAGTTGACCTGTTGGATTACGTACTCAAATAAGATAAATAGAATAAAAAATAAAATAAATAAATATTTAAATAATAATAATTATTCATAATTATTTATTTTTTATTAATAAGATATAAATAAATAAATATTAAATAATAATAATTATTATTAATAATTACTAATCATTGGTTGTTTTTATTGTTTTTATTTTTTAATTCTATTTACCTGATTTGAGTATGTAATCCACCTCAAACAGGTCAACTGTCACAACTTTTTATTATTAATAATAATAATTATAATAATAACTAACTTCCTGTATAAATTTTGAATGTGCCTGTGTCCATCACACGTTTCAATCTCTACAGAGATGTTACTTTGAGTTTCATTCATGTTGTAGAGAATTATCCTGACTCTGACCTCAGCCACTGCAGGTGTTCCTCAAAAAGCTCTTTGAAACTGTGAGGACTGGCCAAAGTGACCTCACAATGAGCAAAGAACATGGACAACTCAAGGTCCACTTACTGCTACTTTAACCACATCTTACTGTCATCAGCAGATGGAGTTTCAGATGCAGTAGAAAGCTCCTGAAAATTGAGCAGCTGAAGTGTTGATATCTTGAAATACTAAAACCCATTAAGACCTATACCTCTTTAAGGCCATCATTTATTTTATTTCTTCTTATTTATTTATCATGTTTTAAAATGTTCCCTCATTAATGTTCTTTCTTTTATCCATTTTATCAAGTCTTTATTTCATTCTTAAGTCTTTATCATTAGCTTTTCTTTTTCAGTTATTTCTTGTGTACGAGTCTCAAATTGTTTTACTGTTATTCTAATATTTTCAGCTTCTCAGTTGCTGTAAAACACTCTGAACTGCACCACCCTGTATGAAAGCTACTATACAAAAAGTTTTTAGTTTAATTGAAAAAGCTAGGAACGTTTACTTGGTCATTTAACGAACAATGTCTCCAATAATAAATGAGAAGTTCTTGCTTTACCTTTAATCTGTCTTAAAATGTTTGTCTTCTTTTCCCATGGACAAATAAGGCTTCAAATGTACAAACAAGTGCAAATAGTTTATTGAGCCTGTTGGACAAAAATGCATTCTGCTCTCAGTGAGAAAAATAGTCAATTGATTAACGCACTTTAAATATTTTGAACTGCACCAGCTTCCAGATGCTTGTTGGAAAAAAAAAAAAAAAAAAAAAAAAAAAAAAAAAAAAAAAAAAAAAAAAAGGCCTTACAAAGGGATGAAGCACATCTGAAACAGTAAAGGATTCATATCTAAAGCAACAACAAAAGAGCTGCCAGTTCATTTTCACTCTGCTGCCGACAGGTTCCCTACACAACCCCCCCATTTCAAAATACTGTCCGTTAAGAAAACCACTTTCTCTGTATGTTCAGAAACACAAGACGATATGGCTTTTCAATCATTGAGTGACATCACTGTGGCAGGACACACTATTCTATTTCTTTACAGGGATCAATAAACACCTGCAACGATCACCTGATTAATCAATTAGTCAACTGAATGAAACTTTATTGGCAACTGATTAATTTAAGTGAAATAAAAAGAACCACGCACGTTTCCTTTTTAAGATACGCAAATGTGTTTTTTTACGTCGCAGTAAATTGTTTATCGGACAAAATGGGACGTTTGATGACATCACACCTGGCTTTAGGAAATTATATTTGGCATTTTTAAACTGTTTTGTGATGTAATACAGGCCAAACAATCAATCAAGTAACAACTGGCAGATTAATCAATCATGAAAGTAATTGTTAGTTGCCCTTGATCAACAGTTCACTACATTATTCATCATACGGTGCATGGGACTACTCGACACTTGCGTCGTTGGTATTCACACATTTTTATCCAAACATTCAAAGCTGGAATTGATCAAATTGATCATGTGTGTGTTTATTTTTTTTCCCAGATGTGTAGGAAGCGTTCAGCTCAGCTAGTGTGTTTTCAGTTTGTCTCCAAACAACGTCATCACGAGTCCATACAGGAGCCCGCCTGCGAGGATGACCACAGTGCTGGATACGGGACCGAACGACATGAGGGCCCCGAACACGTAGAGGAGCAGCAGCAGCAGCATCGTCCTGTAGCTCGCCAGCGGCCGCAGGCTCAGCCGAGGCAGGCGGTTCCTCTCTAGTCCGCGCCGGGACAGCGGGCTGTGCTTTAGTTTTGTGCTGGAATCGTGATCTGTCAGGTAGCGACGACCCAGGCGACCCAGGAAGTCTGGACGTGAGCAGAGCGCATTCATGTGTCCCCCGAACTGTGGGAGGACGGCAGAGAAAATATAAAAAATAATGATGATAGAAGAAGCGAATATAAATTCAAACAAATGTAGTTGTGAAGACACATTTTGTTGGCAGCACTCACCCTGTCATTGACCAGAGAGGAGATCCTGTAGAACAGCCTGACCAGCAGGGCGCTCTCATAGCTCCTAATGGGCTGGAGCTCCGGGTCTCCTTGATACTGGATGTCAAACCTGCGCAGTCCATTCATGATCTGCACACACACACACACACACACAGTGTCAGGGTGTTAGTGTTTGCCGCTCGGCCCACAGCTCCCTCATGTGCAGTCACATTTGAGACACTGACCTGCCTCCTGCCCAGGTCAGTTAGGATGAGTCCCGTCTCTCCTTGGATGCAGTCGGGCAGCTGCTTGGAGTTGCCGTCATCCTGGGAAGAACCCAGGTTTGATATGAGCTGAGTCAGCTGCCCCTGGGTCAGCTAAAAGACAACGAGATATAAAGTTAAAAAAACAGCCGCAGTCAGTGAAGAGTTAATCTCATTCACTACATTTAGGTTTCAGACTTTGCAGGTTTTTATTATTAAACTAGAAAATACATTTTGACCTGTGGATGGGTCGAGATGAAAAGTCAGACAATCACCAAATTTATTAGAATTCCCCTTGAGAGGGACACAGGTGTCTGTATCACATTTTATGACCGGGTATCAAACAGTTATTGAGATTATTTCACTCAAAACCACAACAACACAGACGGAAATGATGAACTGACCACATGACACATCCGTGCTGCTGGTATGAATCAAAATGTGGCCAGTTCTTTGATTTCTAGGCTTAAACACATTGAAAAATATTTCTAAAAACCCAAAAGCTCCTGAATCAGATGAACTCTTATTTACTACAGTTGTGCATCACATTTAAATACGCCGATGAAAATCTATTCTCTGAATTAAATGCTTATTGGGAGGGAATGAAACACGCGTCAGTGATCTGACCTTGAAGATCTGACACAGGTTCTCCAAAGCTCTGTCCAGAAACTCGTGGGTCTTTTTCAGACACTCCCCGCTCTCCTCTGGCTCGGCCCCGGAGAAGGTGTTGTTGAGATCGGAGGAGCCCAGACCAAACCAGGACAGGAAGGAGGTATTGGCCGCCACCTCACTGGAGTGGTCCGATATCCTCTTGGCCGTCTGTCTGGCTTGTGCGATGATCTGGATTAACTTCATCACCTGCCAAATGGACGGAAAACTGAGATTCTGAGCCGCCACAGCAGGTATTTTCAGCACGACCTCAGGTCAATCTATTTGCCACTCCGCTAGGTTTGTGACTGAAACAGAACCTTTGACTTTAATCTAAAATAAAATGTCGAACTTACTGCTCCCCTGAGCTCGGTGCCAAACATCTGCTTGTACTGACAGTCCTGGCCTTCCAGGGCGTAGACGTGGCTCTTCACCCTGAACACCATGTCCGTCACCACCTTCTGCCGCGACGACAGGTAGCTGCCTCCTTGGCTCGGCGTCAGGTAGCCGCGGGGCTGACGGTGGTGGAGGACGTGCTCAGGCTCCAGAAACAACTGCTCACCTGCGGAGAGAGGTGACTGGATTAGTTTTCTGTTTTGTTTTCCTTTTATTAAATGGAGCATTAGTGGAAACATGTCGCTGGAAAACAGCGGGAAAAAGCACTGATCACTGAGAGAGATAAATAATACTTTGACAGGTTCACGCGTCCTCACCTTTCTGGATCATATCTGCGAGGTTGGGCTGAGCAAAGACTTTGGCCACCCTGAAGACCATCAGTGCATTTTTGGCGTTGACCAGATCTGTTCTCACCGCTCTGTTCAAGAAGACCTGGAAGAGCTTCGTGTACATGAGCAGGTTCTCCTGAACAAACGACTCCCTGCAAAACGAGCAAGTTACAGAACCGACTTTAATAACTACAGTCAATACGACTTTATCCTCCAACACTTTATGATCTCTCTCATTCAATGAAGGTGATTAAGGAAATGTGGGTCCAGGAGTAAAGACGAGATCAGACTCACCATTTCTCCGGTACCGTTCTGTTCTGGTCTGGCTGAGGATTGGTCTTCTCCCCTGTGTATCTCCACGGCTGGATGTAGCTCAGCCACGTCTCCAACACCTGCACACACACAGACGACACCACTCTCTTAACAGCAAACTAAAAGCTGTGCCGGTGAAAGAGGAACCGAACCACGAGCTCTTACTGCGAACATCTGGAAACTGTCGGAAGCCCAGAGGTTAAAAAATGGTGGCTGAGTGAGACCTACCGCTCTGAAAGAGGCGTCTAGAGGCCAGTGACTGAAGCAATGCTGAAGAAACAGGTAGAGTTTCTGCTGAACGAAACGCTGCACCACCACTCTGTGGGAAAGACGGACATGAAACAGTTTGTGCTCAATCAACAGTTTTGCAAAAGCAGATGCAGTGAAATTATAGAAAACGCCACCGCAGGATGGTCTTCTTGTTTATTCCACATGTGAACAGACTTGGCGGATGTTTGATGAAAGTGTGAAGACGCAGACCTTTTAAACTCCTCCAGGGGGCTGGTGTGAGTGTGCGAGTGGGCCGACGGCGAGGACGACAGCTGCTCAGGCTTCAGGCTGTTGGAGAAGGCGTGAAGATGTTTCACCAGGAGACGCACCACCAGCACGTGCTCCTCTGTCGGGGTGAAGGGCTCCTGAAAAGACGACCGGTCACAAAGTGCTTCACGTGTACATGACACCCCACCCACACCCCCACCCCTGCCCCGCCCCCACACACCATCTCAGCTCCCATTTTCAAAAGCAGCCAATCAAAATGCATCCCAGTCCAAAAGCAGCCAAACAATCATCAAAGGCTCAGAGCTCGTTCTTCGTGATAGAGTACGGAGGTCCCACAGGTGAGTCACAGCGAGCGCCTGCTTCTGTCTGATCCATCTGTTCATCCTTTAGCTTCCAAACTCTGACGGATCTGCTTGTTTTTTTACTGAGTTTATTGTAGAATTTATTTTGTTTATTCTTGTTCATTCACTTTTTTTTTTATCATCATCATTTAATCCTAAACTTTTCCGCAGCAGTGACACTTGCCTCTGTGTTCTTACAACCAAAAGTTACGTTTTTCTCAGTGGATATTGTAAAACTAGTTCAGACTGAGTGATTGAGGATCTTACAAATAAAGAACTCCTGGTATATAATGTAGATGTTTAATCATTAACTTGGAGACTTTGGGATTTGTTAAAATGTAAGAATAAATTAACATTTTAATAAATAACTGTGGGAAACAGAATGAAAGGTGGGACCTCACTACTCTATTACCTGCTTATGGCAAAGCTGCTTCGTCAAATATCACCTGGGTAACGTAGAAATAATCATTACCTCTATTCAGTACTTTGTCTGTGAATCTAGGCGTTTTGATTATGAAGCGATTTCATGACTGGCATGTAAACTGATGTTTCAAACGTAGTAGTTTCTTTTGCTTTACAAAGAGCAACATTTATCAACCACAGGAACACGTAGAGCAACAGATCACACCAGACGTAGTGTAAGAAGCATGCCCTTAAAAAAAACACCGCAAAAATAAAAGAACCACACCACAACCAGTAAAAGAAAATCTGCTCATAGATTCAAAGCTTCATTCCAGGATTAATTCGCTGTCAAGGATACTTCTCAATTCACTGTTTACAGACGGACTCAAAGACTTCCTGTGAAACTGTTTTCAGCCCGTCGTAGACGACAGGTTTAACAACAGAATCTTTCTCAGATCGCGGGTCAGGACCGAACACTGCTGCTTATGGATTTCAGCTGAAAGTCCTAAAATCATTTAAAAAAAAAAAAAGGAGAACTAATCCTTTTTCCTAAAAGTATAAAATAGGCCAAAATAAATCGGGAACTTCTGCCATTTTTGAGTCTTGGTCGTCTGATTGTTTGTATTTATTTATTGGGTGACAAACTATTGTACATCGCAAATCACCAACCACTTTCACCTGTTTCTAGCTGATTCCAGAAAAGCTAAAACATTCTCATAATGGCTAATTATTGCAAAAGCAGGATGAAGCATGCAAACTAATGAGCTGCAGCTAATGTCTGTGAGCATCAGGCTGGTGATTGGAGGGACAATGTCTCACCGTGTTCGCCAAAAACAAAAGAGAAGTAACCTTGACTGTGACCTTAACTGACTGAGGTTTACCTCCAGGAGGCCCCAGAGGGGCGGGGGTGAATGAAAAGGTAAAAGTACTTGGTAGGTGTGGAGGGTCCCAGAGCCTGGTGGGGCGTGGGGTTGGCACGGCATGCTGGACATACTGAGGCGGTACTGCAGCAGCGCCAGCTGTTCACCCGTAACCACCAGGGGGGAGAGGAAGATGAGGAAGAGCAAAGACAACGACAGAGGGTGGAGAAGGAACAACAGCGAAGAGAGAGGAAGGGGAGAGGTAACAATAAGGGAGGGTGAGGAAGAGGAGGAAGGGAAAGAAAAGGTGGCAGGAGGAAGGTAAACATGAGAAAAAAAGGAAAGTGCAACCAGACAGAGACAATTGGCCAAAAACATTCAGGAGGAAAGGAGCAGAAAACAGGAGAGGAGACAAACAAAAATAAAATATTGACTGAGGAAACACAACGCTTTAATTGCTGGGGAACGATGCACAGGCCGTTCGTACACTCCAGACACAGAGGATTAACATGGGCGAAGGGATGGGAATCATTTGTCAAAGGAAACTGTTAATCATGGAAATATTTCTGTCCATTGACAAGTAAATAACAATTATTTGACTCAGCTGTATTGTTCATGTGCTTCTCTATGAGGCAGTGAGAGATCTGCTGCGGTGGGAGGTTGTGGGGAGATACGTTACTTTCAATGTGCCGTCATCAATCTCACCCAGGACAGCAGTGAGTGGACGGACACATCCATAGATCTCAGAGTGAACTACTCCACCATGTTTCCAGATGGACATTTAAATAGAATCTGGACACCAGCTTGAATAATTCCCATCCCTAATGTTTAACATCATCAACAGAGTGAACTCAGAACTGGAAGATTTTGTTTTGCTCCATCAACAGTGTAATATACAGAACATATTGTGTCCTGTGGTCTGGTCACTTCGTCTGTACTAAACAAATCCTGTTTTAAATATGAATTAAGATTTGATGACATCCAACAGGGAGACAATCTTTACTTTCGATCTACGAAGAATCTCAGTGAGAGATCCGAGCTGAGATCAGCGTGGCCATAATCTTACAGTTCAAAGTCCAGTCTGCTGCACCGAGGATGGACACATGACACAACACAACGACTCAGCACGGTGGTTAATACGTTTTAAAGGGCTGAGCGTTCGACTAAATACTGAGTTTATGATGCAGGTCAGTGGTCAGCATGTTACACAGAGTGAAGGACTACTTCTGTTTCCTGTGCAGCTTTATGCAGCAGTAACGGAGGAAGGCTCGAGATCCAAAATTGAATATCTCGATAAGAGTCCAGCCCAAATATGGTGATATATTATATTATAGCAGGGGCTGTTATTGTGAAATGAGGGTTTGACTCCGCAGCAGAGCAGACTGTCCAAAACGGAAAAATAATTTAAAATATATAAAGATTTATTTATTTATTTATTATGAAAAATAATGTCGTAATTTGTGATATCATCAAATATCGTCCTCAGTTAAATGGAGGATTTGCTGTTTTTCCTTCCTCTGACTCCGTAGATTTATACTTGTTATTTATGTTTATACTTAAATATAAACAAAAATAATGGCCAAATTTCATCAATAATGAAAATTAACTGCTGCAACAACAATACTGCAACATAAATACTGGAGGAAACAGTGTTGTTGGGCGGTTAACCAGGCGGTTCTGCATCAAACTAACCATGTTAACTTTACAGCTGAGGGTCAAAGCATCCAGTGTTTACATAAATACAGAGCCTCCGACATGTCGTCTGCACGGTGCAGGTAGAAGGTACCAACACCAGCATAAAGTCTCACTGTGATCGCTTTTGATGGGCGGGAAACCAAATTAACAACATGGTCGTCACGACATATTCAGAATGAGAAACTCAAGAGTCAAGCTATGGATTCATTAATGCTTCTACAGCAAATCAATCATCTGTATTTCATATTGTGAAACCCCGATGAGACACTTGGACGTGGTTTATGTCAGCTTCTATCTCAGTGAACCTTTACTGTGTCACTGAGCGTTTCAAACAACAACATCATTACATTTGCAGCCTGGGTGTTTGTTTGATTTTTCATTGACGCTGTGTTATTCTCTTGTTTTATAATGAAAAGATATTCAACAAAGCTGAGATAAAAACTAGCAGTATGGGCTGTAGTGGATTTCTGCTTGGAGATCCTTGACATGAAAATGTTTGAACTCCGCGGGATCCAATCATTCACTGTGAACCCTCGACAGAGTCTCCAGAAAGCCTTCACTACGTTGCGACTTTATGTTGGTGTCTAACATGCAACCACACACGGAACATACCAACAAAACCAACACTTGTGACATGGACATGCAGCATGCAAACGAAGTGGAAGAAAAGCAAAAGCACTAATACCAGGAACACATGCCAAGTCACCTACTGCAGCAGTTTTACTCTGCAGCTACTCAAACGCTACTGATGCTAAAAAAAAGGGATTTAAAAACATACTTCAAATATAAACCAGAGAATCAGAGGCTTTCAAAGTGGGAACAGGAACGCTTGATGTGCATTCACACTGCAAGGAGCTCGAGACACTATTTAACTTGTTCGTCAGTGCAAATTAACTAGTAGCAGTTTCAAACATTAACAGGAAATCACGTGCTGCTGTCCGATGTGCGTGGGAATACATGGGAATGTACTTGCTTGCAGTGTGAACACAGAGAGTTGTGGGTGAAGTTGTCCGTCACTGGTGATAAAACAAAACATTTTTCCCGATCCCAAAGTAATTTTTCTCCACGTCTAAGTTCGTGGACAACTTCACCCCAGCCTGCTCAGGGTGTGTTTGGTATTTACCAGCCACAGTGGCTGTTGTATCTTAAAAACTCAGCCCATGCGCAATTTTGCAGAACGCAGTTTTTAGAGTAGAGGACTTTCAAACTGTAGCTGGTCAGGCGCCCGGGTGGCTGACACCACAGGGGCTTGCTGGCCTGCACCACTTCCCCACCCTGGGCTTGCTCCGAGACGGGACAGAGATGGTGGAGGGAGAGAGGATTGTGGTCAGCCAGTCAACAGCCAGCCGTGCGACGCTGCAGCGCAAAGGAGGGAGAGAGGGGAGGGAGAGGGAGAAGGAGAGGGAGAAGGAAAGAGAGAGGAGTCGGGAACATGTTTTCTGTTCTCCTACCTTCACCTGAGGAGACTGCAGCTTCTGGTACATGTCCAGGGAGTAGTGATGGAGCCAGATCTCCACAAACATCTGAGGAGAAGGAAGCAACACGTGTTCAGCTTTAATTTAATTCACTTGATTTTTTTTTTTTCCTCCCGTCACTAGAATATAAGTGACTTGAACCTCACCTGTAACAGTGTTTCGGACCTCCAGATTTCCTGGGCTGCGGGGTCAGCGTTGACTGAGGGCTGGTGGAATATGTGATGTTTCAGGAGACTGGGGCTGTGAACGCCATAACCAGCAAAGGTCACGCTGGAAGATCTGTGGGGGCAGAATTTAGTTTTAACCACAGCACTGCGTCAATCAGTCCATCTCCACCCAGGAGCTTCTCCATCAAAAGGTTTGACTTTCAGGTGATCAGACTCTCGAGGGGTTTATTAAACCTTTCTTGGTATAAGTACCTTGGCGACGGAGCAGTGACGGAGCCTCTGGAGTCGGAGAAAGGAGAAGGAGGCACACTTCCTTCACTGGGGAGGAAGTATTTCAGGTAAGTGTCCACCAGAACAAAGTAGGCGCTGTCTGTGGAGCTTCCGTGTTGGCCTTGGGGGTAGATCTGAAAACACCACCCAGGTTATTTCTTATTAACGTTTTTCTTTTTTGTGCAAAGCTTTAAAAGGTCAGTCTGCTTTGAATGGATTAAGGTAAAACATCTCACTTGGAAAAATCAAAAGAAAGAACTCTTTAGTCTTGAAACAGCCGACGGCTCGGGACAAACTTTAGTGGATATAATGCTAAAAATGTCAAGATACACTGCACTTCTAAGACAGACCAGACTCTGGCAAACTCACCTTTGGCGTGATGAGACAGAAGGCAAAATTGAACATGAAGAATTCAAACGGATCTGCAGAACGTTAAGGAATAATCAAACTGCTCAATGACGTAAAAGTCCATGTCACAATACACACCTGTAGCTGTAACGTCTTAAAACAAATTACATAACTGATTAGAGTTGAAGCGACTGGTCGACTAATCGATTAGTTGATTGCCATTAAAAAAATATCTGCAACTATTTTGATTATTGATCAGTCGTTTCAGTCATTTCTCATGAAAAAGAGAAGCTTCACATCCTCTGGTTACACTTCTCCTGTGGGAGGATCTGCTGCTTTTGTTGAAGAGGATACTGAGAGCGAGGTTCAGGGACAGCAGGCCGGACAGGGGGAACTGCAGCTTGTTGTGGAACAGCGGACAGTCTGGGAGAACTCCTTCCTGGATGCAGGCCTTGACAGGACCCTTCAAGACACAAGGAGTTACACAGTGAGACAGACCGAGGTGGATATGTTTGACACGGTGACAAACAAATACCAGTTACTAATATTGAGCATTTGTGTGTGTGGCGGATGTCGGCTGGTGTTAATGTTTAAATGTGAATCTCTGCAGACTCGATAAACATATTTGAACTTACAGCGTGGAGACGCGAAAACTTGTATATGAGGTTTTTAATAATATCTTTGGTCACAATGTGGTAGCTGCTCAATGCTTGGACTCTGTTTACGTGGAGCAGTTCATCCTCTTGTTTCCAGTAAATGTCTCAATGTGAATTACAGAGGAAACGTGACTGCTACAAAATTATTCTTAAACAGATTTACATAAAACAAGAAACATGTTCCTACCGGGAGATAATTGACAGGTATTTCATATTTGTACTCCTCTGCTTGAAGTTTATACACGAGTTTCATCATTGGCCCACTGAAAAAAGAAAAAGAAAAAAAGAACAATGTTTTTTGATTCTTTAAACACACGATGAACAAAACTGATGGGAACAAATACAGATAAACCAACTACCTGGGGTTTAGGAAGTCCATAACAATGTTGTACTCATTGCTCCTTGAGTGCAGGAGTCGCAGGTTCCAGCCTGCGATGATGCCGTCCAGGCTGCCGAACACACTCTCCACCAGCCAGGGGAAAATCAAGTGCAGCTCCTAAAGGGAAACACACACACACACACACATATATATATATACACAGTGTAATCAGAAACTGGCAAGTAACAAAACGTTTTAACACAGTACACTGACAGACAGACATATAAGGTTTAATGACTGAATGGGAATCTTTACTGTAGTTGTACTAGCAACATCACAACGCAGAACTACAGTGAAACAACATGTTGGCAATGTAAATATTATTTAAATTATGGATTGAGTTAGTCAAAGCAAAGCACCACTGTGGCAGCCTCTAACTTCTGGGAGCTACTACACACAATATAACTAGGGATGGGTTCTAATAGCAAGTTCCATTTAGTTCCAGTTTTTCCCTCTGACACTAAAGGAAACTACAAAGACAAAGACTGGTGACGTACACCGACATGTGCAAGATGAGCAGAGCAGCTGTTTACAAGACTGACTGACTGAATATAGCAGAGAAGTCTGGATATGTGCATCAAAGTCAAAGCAACAACTGCAAAATGTAATTCCTGCAAGATTACACACAACAAAAGAGGGATGACAAGTCCCTTGTTTAAATATTTTTCCATCATAACGAAAAATGGTCAGTTTATAAAGAAAGAAAGAAACACCTTGTTCCTGAAAACAAAACTAAAAAAGCAGACATCAGTCACCAGGTAAGGATGGTTATGGATCAGTGCTGTGCTCTGAGCTCACTGTCTTACTGTGAAATTGCAGGTACTGAAGCTACAGACCACAATGCAACCCACACACAGAGGCTGTAATCCTGCTGCCTCACACTCGTCCGTTGTGTCACTCGCTCAAACACCAACAGCACAACAGCTGCTGTCAAACAGAACCTCAATTGTCCAATTCAACATCCTCACATACCCAGAAGAACAATTATTACTGTGCTATTTTTGTGCTTTAAGAATAACAACAACCACCAGTGATTGTGTACAAACTGACATCTGAATGCAAGAGTCCAATCAGATGAGATATCTGCATCCCTAATACCAGCATAACTACAGCGTCAATTCAATCTTTTATCTTAGACTTATGTGCATCTTTTTTTTTTTAAATCCAATACAAAGAACACAAGAGAAAGTCAAGATGCTCACAGTGAAAGTCAGCTGTCACACTACCAGCAGCTGACTCCTCATGCTAAAAGCCCTGGACATAAAAGGCTAGATCAGTCCTGCCCTCCTCCGACCAGTTAAGAGAGAGAAAAACATTGGCTAAGACTGCAGTGTTGTGTTTGCGTTATACAAATCCAGTGACATTCCTTTCCCGCTATTTTTAACTAATAAACTTGTACAAAAACTAAGGGGAGACCAACAAGACACTGTATAGAGTTCAGAACACAGCTGCTACTCTGTACAGCACATAGGGAATGAATAAACTCTAGAACAAGAGCTGCAATCTTTCACCATGTGGAGTAAATGTTGTGATCCAGTTTTTATGTCTCACAGTGATCAGTCATTCCAGCAAATAGCCATTCACAAGTAAATTAATTTGCAAACACGTGTGTGTGGAAGAGTGGACAGTACCTTCGCAGGATAGTCATCAATGATCTTCACCAGATCTTGGCATCGCTGCAGGAGAGGTTTGGTGGTCGCATCGGCTTTGAGGTTGGCCTGGAGCAACATCAGATACATATATATTAAATTAAACTAGGGCTGATATTCAATATAATATTTTTCAGATTTTTCATTGAACAGCTGGTTAGTGGTAGCATCATGTATACTTGAAACTTAACATAGATATAAGTGAACCAAAAGGAAACCACAGTGTGCAAGTGAAGATTACAACCATAAGACTGTATGAAGTGAACTTATAATTTTAAATTACTGATACAGTACATATACATTTTTATTATAGACTTTTATGAGCCCTATGAATGTGAAAGTATAATCAGAAATCTGCATCAGGATGGGTATCTAATAATGCTGCATTTCAAAAGTGTACATGGAGCCCTGTTGGGGCCGGACTGTATTAAGATTTTACATTAAATGCTACATTAAACATAAAAAAAAACACATTTTGTGAATCACAGAGTTGGAGGCTCATTCAAAATGCCAATTAAACTGGACTCGAATTACTCAGATGGAAGTCAAAAACTATCATTAAAAGCTAAACAGCTAAAGGTTGTATAACAGTGATGGGATCAGTGGTTATGGTCATGCTGGTTCTCTATTGGAAAATGTAAACAATCATATAAAGAGAGACTCACCAGTAGGAAACTGGGCTGTTGTAACGTTGGGGCAGCCATGTAGGACCATCAAGTTTACTCCTTCCTGTGTACAGTCCACTTGAATCCTACCTGTTGGTGGTAAATACACACAAAAAAACTTTATTATTTCTTCAGTTGCTTCGTCAGCCTCCTCAGCAGAAAACAAACGTGCTCACCACTGAAACAAGTGGATGCTGTGGACACAGGATGATAACTGTGAGTACTGGTAATCCGACTACAATGTTTCCCATTGACTGGAAAACTAAGCAGACACACAGTCAATGAACCACGCAAGTCAGCATGAGCGGGCTAGCTAGCGGCAGCTAACTAACTTAGCTAGCAGAGAGCCAAACTGACAGCAACAGCCGTGAAGCCGGTCAACGTCCCGCGCAAACATGAACTACAAACATGGATGAAACTTTTACTCGTTCGTTTGAACACATCTTTACCTTAGCCGGTGACAGTTATTCAAATTTTCTGCTACTTTCCCCTCAGCCGCGTTTCCATTAGTGTCGTTCAAATGAGTCGTTGAATTCTTCTTCTTCTTCTTTTAGTTTGATTGGCGGTTGGAAACCAGCTTGCACGTGCTTTACCGCCACCTACCGGACTGGAGTCTGAAGCGTTAAAATGGCAGAAAAACAAAACAAAATCTCTCTATTAAACCCGGTTACCTTGAGATAATTAACTGGGTGACTATATATTCCCCTTATTGCGTCTTCAAGGAAGTTTCCTACTGTGACGGTTAGCTTGGCTGCAGTTGTTTGACGTCTTCTTCTGTGGTGTTTTAGTTTGTAGTCATGTTGTTGCACTTTACTGCCACCTCCTGGAGTCACTCATCTCTTCCAACATGCATTTAAACTGTATATTTATTTTAATCATATCATGTTACAATATTAATAATAATAATTATAATAAAATAACAACAATAATAATGATGATGCTATTAATAATAATGATGTTTAATATTAATAATAATAACAACAATATAATAATAATAAGTAATAATAATAATAATAATAATAATATTTTTCTAAGCTCAGTAGTAATCAGGACAGGCAAACCAGCCTGACAAAGGAACAACTTCCTCAGGGCTCTAATGGCTCTAATTTGAGTTCAGTAAAATGATCACATGCTAACTAACACTCAAACCTGGGTTCAGGTATCAGCGCAGCATAAGAGTACTGGTTGGTTTCCCCAGTCAAAAAAAAACAAAAAAGGAAGCGGCTCTATGTGGTCTGCCTTGTGCTCTGTACGTGATGTTTACAAAAAGCCACAGGATGCCACCACAATGGACACTACCTGGGAGGAACCAGGATGTACCCTTGGCCCCTTTGTGAGTTAATGCAGCCCTGATATTAGGCCAAATATCTTCATTATCTTTTTCATTCTCAGGCAGGAATGTGACCTCTTTTACTCTTAAATGTGTTGACAGGATTTTACACATTACAAGCCAAAGATTACATGATGCTGAGCCGATACAGAGGTGATGCTTGACATCAATTCATTTAGCCAAGTTGGTTCAGTCCATTCTAACAAATTCAACCACAGAAATATTACACAAAAAATGTAAAACATCTGAATGTGTTTATTTGTTTTATTTTACATGTAAGTTGTCATTTAGTGGCTTATTCACATACAGTATAACACAGTTTCATTATTCAGTTCTTGATCTCAAAGCTTATTAGAGTTGTGACATAAAAAAATTGCTTATCAAAAACACACGTTTATATAAACACTGAGGAAAATGTACTAAATTCTTCTACATGAAGAAAGAAAACTATCAAAAATAGAGTTCTTTAATATACACTGACGTGAATAATAATTATTAGTTACATGGCAGAATTAATAAGCTATACATAATGTATTTTCAAGCAAGGTCCATTTCATGTGCGTTTCCACTGAGGCCTTTAAATCCACCCGTCAGGTTTGTATGAAGCCTAGATCTTATCAGCGTAGATCAGCATTACGTCTCAGAACAAACATAAATACATGTAGAAAACATTATATGTTTTTGTTAAACACAGTTAAATATGTAGCAGTAAACCGGGCAAACACTTTTCATATATATGACATTTATATATAAACGTCTGTCTGCATTGTGTGTGAGATCCTGATACATTTTCACCCGTCAGCTGTTTGGTGCCACTGGTGCACCGCGGCACTGACACAGTCTGAGGAGATAGTTTAGGTAGAAAAAGGGACAAAATAGAAAAGGATTGTTGTGGTAAAGTCATTGCATTAAAGTAAATAGTTCAGACCACTGGTCTCTCTAACACTACAAGAAACCCTGAAAACTTGGCTTCAAATCTAGAATATTTCACAAGAATATTCAATAGTAAAAGACAAAATAAGCAACAGTCAAGTTAAGTTTGCAAAAAACTACAATTTATTAACCGTTTAAAAATTAGCAAATCTTTTTCATCTGGAGTGTGTGAATGTGATTTAATAAAATCTGATCGACAGAGTTGGAAGCACAAACAAACAATCCAACAACTATGATCAGATTTTAATTAAAATCCTGCATAAAAATTCACTTCATCCACTTCAAACCAGAGAGAAGAGCTCAGAATAAAACACAAAATAAAAGTTGTATATTTGGAAGAAGCTGTGGTTTTTATGTAGGATCCCATCACTTGCAGTAAGAAGCAAAGTAATAAAACAGGTTTTTAAAACTCGGATCAGTTGGTTTTTGATGTTAGCAGCCAGATAATCATCCTGCTGGATATTTTTAGAAAAAAAACAACAAATATAAATGTATATTTAGACGCCTGCAAACAAAACGCGATCACATGCATCTCTTCCCTTTTCACCGCGTCTCTCTGTTTGTGCTGACGTGACCGGACGATACAGTGTGTTGTCTCGTAAACCGTCTGCATTAAATATACAGGATCAACTGTGTTACACACCAACAATACGTGACTCGTTCTAAAGGGATTCAGACACCTGATGGCGTCATGTGGGGCTGGATTTCTCCCAAACTTTGACTTGGAAAAACAAGATTTTCAATTGTAGCTGAAGCTCAGAGTTCTACCGTCCTACGTTCCAAACTGACGAACTTTCTAACAAGATAAATTCAGAGACAAATAACTTTTTCTTTCTACTTTGCTATTTCCTTTTTTTTTGTAGTGTCTAAATGTCAAACTATTCAGGATATACTTTTCTCTTTGTTGAATATTACTTTACTGGTTGACATCATTTGCTCAAAAAGCAAACGTCCTTGATGTAACCTCTGCACGTGCAGGATGTGTTGTCCGTAGACAGTGTCTGTGTTCTCCAGGTGACTAGAGGGGGGTCTCGGGGGGGTTGTTCCTCCTCACCCGGGCTTTCCTGCTCTCCTGCTTCAGCTTCAGAGCGCGGAGCTTCTGCTGCCGGCGTTTCTCGCGGTACCACAGCTGCTCGCAGTAGTCGTCCACGCTCAGGCTGTTGGTCCCCACCATGTGCAGGTCCTTGTAGCTCTTCACAGGGAGCTGCTGCGGGTGCTGGGGGGGCAGCCACGAGTTCCTGTGTCCCGGCACCTGAGGTGGCGGATGAGGGGGCCCGGACTGGCCGAGAAACCCGGAGACCGCCGCTCCGGCCGGGCTGGTCCTCCCGTGGTGCTGCTGGTAGCGGGTCGGGTGGAGGCTGTGGTTGGGGATGATGTGGACGCGGTACCGGGCCAGGACCTGGCTGTAGGAGTGCTCGTGGCTGGTGCAGGTGTAGAGGCCCGCGTCACCCTGCTCCAGGCGTTGAACCAGCAGCCCCCGCTTCATGTGGAGCGTGCATCCGTCATCGCTCTGAGGGAGCTGAGCGGGCGACAGAGACGGTTTGTCAGCAGCTTTTAGTCTAGAGTCTGTCTTTCCTCCTAAGCCTCGTTTCTCCCCTCATCTCCTGCTCACCTGTCCCTCCCACCTGTTTCCATCAGCCCTGCCGTCCCCTGCTCTCCCCACCTGCACCTCATTCAGTAACTCTGGACTTTATATACCTGGTTCCTTCACCTTGTTCCTCAGTGTTTCTGCTTCAGCTCCTGTGTCTGTAGTTTCCTCGTGTTCCCCTGTGAACCTGCTACCTGCATTTTCTACCTGTTTCCTGAACCTGTTTGCTCGCCTGTCGACTCACCTGCCAGTTCATCCTGCGAACCTGTTTCTCTTCAGTTACAGTATGTCCATTAGTCCGCCTTTGTGTGTCCAGAACAAACCAAACATTCACAGTCTACTCCTTTTGGAATGATATTCTATATTATCTAAGTGTTTGTAGATCTGAATGATCTCTGTTAGAAAACTGAAGCAGGTCAACATCTGTCACCTGCAGATGTTCGCAGATGGAGAGAACAGGAGTCTCAGTCTCACCTCTGTGCTTCCATGCGTCTGACTGAGCGTCTGCTGCTGCTGCTGCTGCTGCTGCTGACTCTCTGTGCGCTGCGTCGTCCACCTGAGCTCGGCCTGAGACGACCGAGGAACACACTCCAGGAAGGTGGAGTTTCCCTCCACACCGTACACCAGCTTCACCTCCACAGACTCCGAGTCTGAGTTTAAAAAGAAAGAGAGATAAAAAAAAAAACAAATCGTGAGGAGAGACGATAAGAATCAGTTTCTCTCGACGTCGACGCTTCACAGCTTTAACAGGAAGAGAAACAGAAACGACACAAGACAAGAAACACACATTAACATTTTATAGACACATTTATATGAACAGTTAAACATCAATTTATCCTGGGAAACTGGAATAATCTTTGCTGCCAGGGGAAGTAGAGAAAACTGCAGTTACACAGTTCATCCCCTAGATGGCGCCCTGCATCTGCTTTCACAGCAGGAAGGAGACGAGGGAAACTACTGTATCCTCTCACCTCACCTGACAGAGGAGATGTAAAACTACACTGAGATGCTTTTTGGTTCTTAAAACCACAAATATATCTTCTTATGGATATCAGTGTAAAATATGA
This sequence comes from Seriola lalandi dorsalis, assembly GCF_002814215.2. Lineage (NCBI taxonomy): Eukaryota > Metazoa > Chordata > Actinopteri > Carangiformes > Carangidae > Seriola > Seriola lalandi. The sequence continues at coordinate 58,842 of NW_019525455.1, read as the reverse complement.
ACCTTTACTAAAAGACAAAAGACTTGGAAAACTGTGAACTTATCCTTTGAGTCTGCACACCGACTGTTTCTGGGACGTGAGCTACATACTTAAAACCTGCTGAGATTTAATAGCTATGTACTGGAAACAATCTTCTGTCGTCTCTTATTTGGACTGTTTGAACATTCGGCATCAAGACCGATTCATCACATGTATCTGAGTTAATATAAGGAGCTCGTGCACGCTCACGGACTCATGCAGATCTCAGATAACAGATAAACCAGACTGTGACGTTTCACATTCCGGCTCTGCAGCAGCACTTCAGCATACGTGATCAATCACACGGGGTGTATATGTTGAGTGGAAGTCCTCTGTTCCTGAGTGCACGCCGTAGTGACATCACTGCAGTCCCATCGCGTAACTGACGGCAGTTTATTTATATCAGACGGTGGAAATCCTTACCGTCCTCTGTGAGTGGGCACTGGCTCCAGGGGTCTCCGTATTTTATATCCTGTCTGCGTGCCCGCCTGACACACACACACACACACACACACACACACACACACACACACACACACACACACAGAGACAAACAGATGTTTTATAATGTGCATCTTGATGTGTATTTGTTTGAAACTGTGTGCACATGTTGCTTTCAGTTGAGTTTAAAGGAGTAAACCACTGATCTTCAACATCAGGGTCAGTACCACAGAAAATAACCCTGACGATGTCGTTCCAGTGTAAATCAGTGTTTGTCTCAGCTTGTGACTGAAAACCTGCAGCTGAGCTGCACTGAAGCAGCTGAAGGATTCACCACAGACTCAGACACTAGACGCAAATACAAGCCGGTCCTCGGCACTGCAGGTTCAACTTTATACAAATATCCCCTGATGCTCGAGGGGCGACCTGTTGCACTTGTTTTCATTCCCTCTGCAAAACAGCTGTTAGCAGCTGTTAGCCCGTTAGCTCCAACTCCACTTTATGACAGTGCCAAACAAACGTGAGGTAAAGAGCTTCCCCATTTAATAAAATATAACAGCAGTATAATGGATGGCAGTAACTGTCCAATCAGAGCTGAGTATGTAAATCACATGATTAGCACAAAACACACCTGCGAGCTTCAGGCTTCAGGCTTCAGGTCTGTATGTGTGCATGTGGTGTAAAACTGAATTACTTTATATCTTCTAATTTTATCAATCATTAATTGTCTGTAAAATCTTTAAACTCCTCTATGACGAGGGAGAACTGTGCTGAAAACATTAATAACGTAGGTTAAAGGTGTGTGTGCACTGATGTAGGCAGCAGACTCATCCGTTAAACAACAGCTGACAGCAGCAGATAATGCAGCTGCCTTTAGATAAAAGTGTGAAGCAGCGTTAAATCCTCTTCCTCACTGTCGTTTCTCCCGTCGGCTGCTCGGGGGGTGAAAATACGAAGCTACTGCGATTATGAAGGAGAAAACACGGAGCAAGAGGAGGTCATGAAAACACAGAGTGTTGTTTCAGCCATGGTAAAGAGTGTTGTCACGTCTCCCCTCCTCCTCTCTCGGTTTTCTGTCCTTTAAACTGAAGCAAATCTGAATCCTTTCCTCTCCTTTATCCTTTCCATTAGTGTTTGCATGTCTTCTCTTATTTCTGACATACAGAGCCTCCCTCCCTCCCTCCCTCCCTCCCTCTCTACCTCTTGCTGGTGGGGAAGTATCTGGAGCAGGTCTGTCCGTCCCAGGAGCAGTAGGGGTCTCTGGCGAGGCAGCACTCAGCGCAGTCGGTCCCGTATAACTCGCACCTCTGGAGCCCCAGCTGGACCACGCCGAGCTCGCTGGACACGTACAGCTGTTGCTGTTGGCGAGAGCGAGAGATTCAGTTCATCATTCTGACTACTGTTAAAAGAAGAGAGAGAGCTGGAGCTGACATCTTTAAAGATTCACTGCTGAAAATTCATTTTCAGAGGCTGATTTCACTGTAAAATATTATATATTATATAATTCTTCTCTTTATTTATTTGATTTTATTTAAGGATTTCTGTGATAAACATTTGTAACATTAAATTTTTTATGCAAAACCCATTTTAAAGTAAGATTATATAAAAACCACGTTGTGAAACCAGAGTTTGCCACTGCGGTTAAGTCAGTAACTGAGTCACGACCACAGTCGCTCTCACACTGAAAACACAGCAGTCTTCCAATAAAACCTGGTAATAAAAAATGATTACTTGATTAAAAAAAGGCGCTCGGATCAGTTTATAACGTCTTTGTTATTTCTCACACAGACAGACACACAGACGTCTCGTAGACTTACTCTCTTGGTCGACAGCTCCATGCTCAGGACGGGTGAAGGACTCTGTGGGATGAAGAGGAAAATGGATGAATGTAGCTGCTGCATTACACAACAAACACACAACATTTACACACTCATACTCACACATCTACAGATTTTCTTCTTCTTCTGTGTTTTATTTGAAGTGTTGATCCATAAGAAGATATATTTGTCGTTTTCTGAGTGATCCAATAAAAATACAGCAGATTTCAGGTAAAAACACTCAGAGAAACCAAATCCTGTAAAGGTTTGGATGGTGGGTCCAGGTGGGCGGGGCTTGGTGACTGCTTTGTTGTGACATCACAAAGTTCCAGAAGTCCTGACGGCTGGTTTTAAGGCTCAGTTTCTGAATACAGGCTGTGTGCATTTCTCTGTGGACTGAGGCTTTGATACTTTCACAGTATTAATATAGAAGCTAGAGCTGATCTATAATCACACTACACATGGACAGAGACCTTTATACAACAGTGGTAAATGAACACAGGTTTACTTTATTCTGGCATTTCTTCCCATATTTTGCCAGATTGTGATGTGTTATTTAGCTGTTTAAATTACTGAATAATGGCATAAATTTACGTTTCAACAAACAGCATAGAAACACACTTAGTATAGAACAATGAATAAAGATAAAAGGCTTCATATTCTCAGCTATGATCATCTTTGTAAGCGGGTTTTCATACTGTGGCGCTGAATCAAGACGCACTGAAATATTCCAGATGATCAGAAACTGGAAATGGGTCTTTAATTTCTGTGTGTGTTTAAGTTAACTAACTTTTTCTGGACTGGGTGGGTCCACACATGAATAAAAGCTTCATTCATTCAGTCACACCGAACTACAGTACGCCCACTGTTTGCAGACAAACCTGGAGGAATGTAAGAAAGAGCTTCGGCTCGTATGACTGACACAAGAACTATCGCATCGATCTTTAACCGGTCTGATATTCTACCCTTGCGGAGGTCGAGGAATGCCCTCAGAGCCGCGTGAAACGCTGAGGCCTGGCCTCTTGGGGTCAGGGCGGCGACTGAGATTAGAGATCTAATGAGTCTCTTTCTTCCTCCGAGGGCTTAATGATCCCACAGCTCCATTTCTCCAGCTCACTGACTTGTTTCAGCGAATGATGAAGGGAGTCAACGACCCCTGACCGCCTCTGAGTGGAGGGGTCGAACTGAAGCAGGAGATAAAGGAGAGTCGGGATACGATAGGCGGCGGGAGAAAGGAGAATTTTTACAGTGATATGTCTGTCCTGTCTCCGACACCGACCGACCGTTCAAACGCCTGCGGCCTGAAACCCGGTCAGCGGCCTCTACCCGCTCCAACCCGCCCGACCTTCAGGGGATAGAAACTATGAAATAAACAGGGCAGTTCATCACACAGCTGTAGAGTCGGTGCCACCTGTTTGACCCTCTGCCCCCGATGTGTGTGAGTCTGCTGGAAATGGGTTAGTTCCTGTTTTAATCTCAGTTAGACGTAAACAAACAATGAGCATCTGGTTTCCTGTTTGTTTGTGGCTGTTTTTGTGTGTCGCGGCTTTCGGTCTTTCCTCCTTCCCTTCACCTGTGCTCTGTTTTCATTCCCTCTTTAATCTTCGCCTTATTTTTCCTCTGCTTTTGTTTTTTCTTTTTTTTTTTTACTAACATTCATGCTCCTCTCTGCTGCTGCTCTTCCCCCGTTAGTTTGTTCACATCGGGGACCTTGGGAAATATGTGCCCTGCTATCTGTTTTTCTGTTTACTGGAGTTATTCCAGACAAATATGTTCCATTGGAAAAGGACGTGCGAGGCCTCACGCAGCACATCACATGGTGCAGATGGGCACCGGGAGACACCGAAACAAGCTCCGACTTTCACCATAAAAGTCCTGTGGAGCGACATGTGTGTGTGTGTGTGTGTGTGTGTGTGTGTGTTTGGCTGTGCAGTTTGATATTAATGTTTCTGTGGGAAGATGCGAGTCAAAGGAAGCTGTTCACCATCAGTAAAAACCACCTGCTGTGTCACTGTTTTTGCTTCATTTGTAAGTAGCAGCTGTCATTAAAAAAAGAAAAAACTTTATTGACACTTGTATCTCACCTGGAAGACGGTCAGTTCCTCTAGAATGATCTCCTCCGTGTCCCAGTTGTCTTTGCTGACCGACACCGCCTTCACCACCTTCCCGTCGTCTGCAACATAAGAGAAGAAGACGTTCACTGAAACAGGATCTATTACACTGAGGCTCTGATGCGTCACTAAAACATACATTTAATTCATATTTAGGCTTTTTGAAGCAGAAAGGCTTTTACTTTGAAAGAACAAATTAATATTTCTATTAAATATTTAAAGTGACATTTTACTTTTAGCATTTATTACAAGTATATAAACATTTAATAGACACAGTCATGTAGTTACAAGCAGGTATAAGGACATTTTGAAGTTTTTATTAATGTTATCTCTGTAACTGTGATTTAGTATCTTGTTATTCATAACTGTTTATACAGCAGCTACAGTGGTTGATATACACATTAATAAACACTATAAGAAACACTATTCTTTATTACATTACACTATTACAGTGTGCTATAAACCATTTATCACTTATTATAAACAGGGACGCTTTGTTTTGACTGAACTAAGAGGTGAACTGGTGGAAGTTCAGTCCTTTAACACCAGATACGCCTCGAGGAAAAATAAACGAATCCCCCTGAACTTCACCGTGTTGTTGCGACTGAGGAAAATATGTGTCCTGTGAAGAATTGGAAATGTGGGCAATGAGATTTTAATGATTCAACGGTTAAATTAATGACCTGCAGGTTTCCCTCTCCTGCTGACGCACAGACTCACGCTGTGCGCAGCGTTCAGCAGCAGTAATATGTGCCGGTTTAAACTGGGAAAACACTGTTGCTAGGAGAAAGAAATGTCTGCTGCTTTTATTTAATCATAAATAGTGACAGATCTTGTGTTTGTTTTGTAAACCTTTAATTCTCACGGGGTTTTCAGTTGGAAACTGTAACACACACACAACATAACAATATATAATGTCGCCACAGGTCGAGCTGATCAACGGAAAAATTCATTGGCAACTATTCTGATAATCAAATAATCATTTTAAGTCAAATGTGATGGTTTCAGCGTCTGGATTTTAGAGCCTTGGTCGGACAGAACCTGTTACAACTTCCTCTTTACATTCTCATTCCCCGTTATTCTATATTTAAACAATGAAGTCACTTGTTTAGCATCTCGTTTCATGTAGAGGATCCACTTTTTTCAATATCTGCCTAAAATATTTCCATCATTATTTCCACTGAATACATTTCCTGAACAATATCTAGATATGCACTTTCCCTGTGTCGTAAGCTTTTACGTCACTTTCTTGATCCAGCTACAGCTTTTCTTTAATTTCTTTAATGATATTATTATAATTCATTAAACATAAACAAACCTGTACTCGGCAGCAGTGTTGGGGATTTCATGGGAACATTAATGCTAATTATTCCCACGTTTTCTGCTCATATGAAAAGATTTTCCATGTTTTGGAAGACAATATATTTTACAATTCATTTTTATTTTTTATTTTTTCCAGGTCATAAAATATACCAAAAAAAATAAGTAAAAAGTGACAAAAACATCACCAAACATTCTACAACTGTTGCCACGGTAACACAGGACACATTCTATAGTGAGTAACCTTAGCAACGGAGGGATCCTGAAGCTAAATGCACACAATGTAGCAAACCTCAAAGCTAGAACACACACCAGCTGCTGCGGTGAACACACAGGCGCACACACCCGCTCACACACACGCTGTTACTGTACATGCACACGTTTGAACATACACATGCAGAAATTCAAACACAAGAAGTGTACACACACACACACACACACACACACACACACACACACACAAACAAACAGAAAGACACACACACATAATGTCAGGATGCTCCCAGGGAACCTCAGAGATCTCTCTGTGGGAAAACGCTTCTGTGTGTGTGTGTGTGTGTGTGTGTGTGTGTGTGTGTGTGTGTGTGTGTGTGTGTGTGTGTGTGTGTGTGTGTGTTTACAGAGGACTCCCCTACATGGACTAATGTTGAGCTGAGATGTGTGTGATCATCAGAGACTTCTGTCATTTCATCTCAGAGCTGGAATCAAATCCCGTCAGTTTGAAGTTTGAAGGAGATGATGATGATCTTTTATTCTTATTATACAAGTTAAACACAGACAGTAAAAACACGCCGTGAGCTGCAGACTGTGTTTGAACCCTCAGCTGGGTGGGCTTCAAATATTATTTACTCGACAGATGTTCCTGTTGGAACCATTTGATATCATTTAGTTTGAATTAATAAGATGTTCTGTTGGAAATCAGAAGTGTTTATAGGTGTAGTTGTTCTGTCATAGAAATGGGGAGGGTGCATGACATCATGTAAATATGAGGATAAATATTTTCACACGGTCTCTCCTGGGAGACTTTTATTGTCTGAGGACCTTTGTTTTGCTTTTGGTTTCTGTTTTTCTTCTCAAAGGTCAAACACAGGACGGACAGACAGACGCAGTAATGTTAATCAATAATAAAACAGCCAGCGAGTTTTCACGCTGCAGAGCTCCAGGCGACAGATGCACCAGTGTGAAGTTCTCACATCTGAATTATAAAGAACCTCCAGTTAGTGTAGGTCAAACTGTCACACACACACACACACACACACACACACGCACACACCTCCTCTCTCTCTCTCTCACAGACACTCCCACTCACTCTGTCCTGCTGTCTCAGACACAGCACCAAATGTGGATTAATCCGCCACCGAAAAATAGTCCCTATGATCTCTAATGCATTATTTCCTCTTGTTTTAGTATCCATCCACTTCCTGTCACTTATCCGGGGTCAGGTGGAGGTGGAGGTAGTCCAGACGTCCCTCTCCCCAGCGACATTTTGCAGCTCCTCCCGGGGGGATCCTGAGGCGTTCCCAGGTCTGATGAGATGTTTCCCTCCGGCGTGTTCTGGGTTTCCCCCGAGGCCTCCTGGCCTCCGATGGAAGTCGCCCAGGAGACATCCTCACCAGACGCTCGAACCAACTGACGCCTTTCAAGTGCGGTGGAACAGCGGATCTACTTCCAGCTCCTCCTGGATGTGCGAGCTCCTCATAAATCGAGATCTTTGTCTTCCGGTTCGGCTCGGGTCCAGTACGTCTGCTTTACTGCTGACATCGACACCGCCACCGACCCGTCTGTCAATCTCCCGCTCCGTCCTCCCTTCGCTCGAGATCTCAGGGTCACGTTTTAGTAACGTTTGCTAAAAACCAGCGGCCAGCTGTTTTAGGAAATTACTGAACCCATTTTTTGGAGTAAGGAATGAATGGACTTCCAGCTGAAAGAAGGTGTAAGCATCATGGTGTTCGTTGACCGTAACAAAGATGAAATAACGCCTGTTTCATCCTTTAAAATAAAAACATTAAAAATTCCTACTTCTTTGTTCTACACTGTTATTTACTAATTATTTCTACACACTTTATCCACTTAATATGGATTATGGATGACTGGGTGTGTGAGATGCGTCAGGTTACAGGTTTAGTTCCATGAAGGGAAACTGACGTATTAGAAACATAATTTTGGGGAATTAAAAAAATATAAACTAGACAAGAGAGAATGGGAGAAATGTTTACAGCTAATTAAGCTTTTAAAGAGCTTAAAAACTTTTTCTTAAATGTCACAATGTTGAGTTAAAACAGGGATGAACATGCGCTTAAACCTGTAAGCCACTAAATGCATATTTTATTTCTAGAATAAACCACCTTGGCGTGCGCACGTGGCTCAGCAGCACGATAAATTAAAAAATCAAAAAAAAAGAGACGTAATCCACCTCGACAAACGGCAACAAAATCATCCATCAGACGGCGAGACGAGCGGAGAGAGAGGCGGATCCTCGACACTTGAAAGAGCAGAAGGAGCATTTATCAGGCAGGTGAATGTGCAGCTGATGGGGAGATGAGAGATGTTGGAGAGGAATCCACTTACAGGAGATGAATGGAGCCATCGAGGGACCTCTGGCCCCCCGGCCTGTCACCAGCCGCTAAATAACCTCCACCATTTATCACACACACACACACACACACACACACACACACACACACACACACACACACACTGTCAAACACACACACCAGGTTACTGCAGCCGTTGCTTTGGGATAAAACAGTGAACTCTTCCATTTCCTGCCTCCACAGGTTCTTTAACGAGATAATGAAGCACACACACACACACACACACACACACACACACACACACACACTCACACACACTCGTCCTAAATGACGTTTTAACGATGTGACATGGTTAAAACACAGAATGGAAAGATGTTTCGGCTCATATATCACCTTCCTGCTCGAGTCACGGAGCCAAACAGCTGATCTTCTCCAAAAAAATAAATATCCAGCTGTGTTTTTTTTTTTACCAAAACCACAAAGTTAAAAACCAAAGTTAACGCAGCTCTGAGTTTCCAGAATCCTCACAGACAAATCTTTTCTTGTCTCTCAAGTGGCTCCTTTATTTCTGAACCACTGGAACTCGTTTTGTAAAACACAAAAACATACCGACATATTATTTAGTTCGTTAGCAAAAGAGTTCGTTTCCAAAACAATAGAAAAATAAAAGCGACTGTAAAATTCTTTAAGTTCGCTTCATGTTTTGTTTGAAAAGTCACGTGTGTCCGATGGTTTCAGACGAACATGAACGTTACTAAAGCTCAGATTTAAAAACCTTTTTACCAACATGAAGCTTCGATCTGTCTGATTTCTTTTAAAGACTTTTTCAGTCTTTGCCTCCAGATCATCTCGTCGTTCTGTTTTCTTTCATTCCACTGATCTTTTCTTTGTGTTTCCAGTTTTTTTTTTATTGCTCTAATTTGCACTTTAATCTTTTTTCTTTTAGTTTATTATTATTTCACACTGTTTAATGCCTCTTCCACACTCCTCCTCCTCCTCCTCCTCCTCCTCCTCCTCACCTGTGCCCAGGTGTAAGACGTCGTACGGTCCCTCCTCAGCGTCCACTCTGTCCACCACCACCCTCTTCAACATGTAGGAAGTGTTGATGCGGGTGAACACGGGTCTGCCGCCCAGAGGAAGCACCGGCTCCCACATCAGCTGGTGCTGCCGCATGAAGCTCACCACCTCGTCCGGGAAGTCTTTGGTGGACTTGTGCAGAGCGTCGTAGGTCTCGCTGGGACACTGGAGGAAAGAAGAAAGGGACGAATGATGAGGATGTCGAGTAGATGCCAAAATCTGAAGGGTCACATCTTCACTTTCTGTTGCACTAAATTATTCTCTTCAACCTTTTCCATTTATTCTTGTGAACCTTACAACCGTTAAAAGTTCACAACCACAAACTTGTGCAGATTCCTTTCGCTGAAACCAAAAGATGTTGGTAATTATCTGATACCAAAATGTGATATTCTCATTAGTAAAAGTCAAAATCCACCTGGGACACACTTTACTTCAGTATATTCACACTGACACACTGAGAACAGACGGCGAGTGCACGTGACATTAGGAAATGAGACATTACAGCAGCAGCAGATGGACAGAGGGTCGGACAGGAAGAAGAGGAGGAAGAGAGAGGAAAGCTCGTTCGGAAAAATGTAACTTTTTAGATAATGTCAAAGTTAATGTTGATTTGTGGAGAGAGGCGCAAGTTTCTCTCGATGAAAGGAGATGAAGAGGAGAAAGATGGGAAAGTGAAGAGTAGAGGTGAAGAGATGTCCCGAGGAGGTGCGATGAAGATTGATGAACTGATGAGATAAAAACAAAAATGTTAAAAGTTAAAGAATATTTTAGGATGAATCAACAACATGGAAGCCATTATTTCCTGTGCAGTGAGTCAGTGATCAGAGGTCGTGACCGCAGCATCTCTGTGACTGTTTCATGCTGCTTTTAATCATTCTGCCTCCGCCCTCCACATCCACACACACACACACACACACACACACACACACACACACACACACAGAGCGACGTGGCCGACCTCTTCTGCAATCGACCACATGATAGAAAACGCCTCGGCTCCACGGAGAGGTGAATTCCCCAGCAGGGAGGGTGAAATAACACCTGACACACTGAAACACTAAAAGCTGAGCCGTCCTGACAGGTTGAAGCTTCCCAGAGGAGTTCACGGCCGAAGGTGTTAAATCAGCCGAGGTTAACCCTCTCACAGCGGAGTCGGCTTGTTTTCATCAGACGTGTTCGGAGTCCAATCTCGCAGGAAAAATTCACACAAACATAAATACCGTCCTCTTGTCGCTGTAGTTATAAAGAATTATGAGCCGTGAGATTTAAAGGTCCCATAGAGGCTCAGAAGCTCGGAGCTCTGGTGGCTGCTTTGTTGTGACATCACAAAAGTTACAGGAAGTCCTGACGGCTGGTTTTAAAGCTCCGTTTCTCAGCGCTTTGATGCTTTCACAGTATTAATATAGAACCTAGACCTGATCTATAATCACAAGAGACTTATATCTATACAAAATGGGACCTTTAATAAGCAATAATATTAATAAGCATAATCTAATCATTAAGTTTTTATCTGCAAGGTTTTGAGATTTGTAAGTCAGGAAGTAAAACAGAGGTGGATGGAATTTGATTTGTCCATTTGTTATAAAGTGTAGTTCCAGCAGATGAATCAAACCTTGGAACAAAACTAACTGCATGACTCAGTAGCACCAGTTTGTATGATGTGGTTGAGCTGAGCCTGAACACACTTTGTTGAGATGACACTGTAGGTGAGAAGACAAGATAACGAAACGTGTCTTCTGCAGACTGTAGGTTGTGAGGACACGTTGTATTTCGTTGGTGCCTGTGTGGACTCACGGTTCCAGGTCTCGGGTAGGGGATCCGGCCTTTGTACTCCACCCAGCGATAGTCGGGACCTTCTTTGTGGGCAAACGGCCCGTTGAAAGCCGCACGGATGGACGCCATGGAGTAGACGCACACCGCCGAACCGCGGAATATAGAGCTGCGGGAGAGAGAGCGAGAGTTGGTGTTCGCTGTGATGGAGAGAAAAGAGAGAGGGTCTGAAGAGGCAGGTTAGAAGTAAAGGACGGTGACACTCCTCAGAGACAAAGAAGAAAGAAAGAGTGAGAGAGAAAAGAGAATATGAAGAAGAAGGAAAACAGAACAACAAGGAAGGATGAAAGAGGAGCAGAAGAAAGGAAGGAGGAAGGAGGGATGGGAGGAGATGAGGGGACGAGCGAGGGAGGAGAGGGGTGAGCTTTAATACGTCAGGGTTACAATAACACATCCAGACGGGCCTCTTCACCTTTGACCCCGGCACCCACCCACCAACACCCGACCTCTGATCTTCCACACACCGCTGGGCGTGCACGTGCAACTGCCTGGCTGTGAGCGTGCACGTTAATGAGTGACCCTGACTGACTCTATGAAGAAGTTTCCTTTATTTTTTTTTTTACAAATTTTTCTAATTTGTTAGAATAAAAATCAAAAAGTTTCAGATTGATGTTGCTGATTTTTAATGTTGCTCATGTTTTATTTTTTGTTTCCAAGACAAAAATCAAGTCGTTTTATTTAAATAAAAACTGCACATAGACATAAACATATAAATGGGGCAAACAGGAACTTTAATCCTGAGGAGTGAACTCTCACCTTGAGGTGCTGAAGACGCCATAAATGGTGGGATTCTGAGGGTCCTTGGTCTCCAGGACAAAGATGTCCTCTGGAAAAAAAAAAACAACCACAGAGAGACAGCATTTAAATTTAACACTGTGACACTGTTCGCTCCTCATACAGAAGAGTCAGGCGTGGACAACCTGTCATACAGTTTGTGCTTCAGTCGGCTGTAAAGAGCTTTGACCTGCAGTAACCTACAGTACATGATGCGGCCCTACACAAATTGATAATTTGTACATTTCCAAATAAGCACAAAACTGTCTGCGGAGAGAGTTCGCAGCTCGGTAAATCTTTTCAAAAATCGTGAGGTGAGAAAAGACAGAGGGAGGGAGGGAAGGAAAGGTTCCTGGCGAGATAAAGAAATGAAAACACAGGAGGGAGAGCAGCTGTTTAACCTGTGTCCAGGTTAAACAAGAAGAAAAGGGAGGGAGGGAGGGAGGTGAGGAGGCAGACGGAGAGGAAGGAAAAGGAGGGAAGGGAACGAGCGGTGTTACCTAGTTCATCGAACTGCGTGTCGACTCCGGACGGTCCGGGGACAGAACAGACCAGCCGCGCTTTGAGGAAGGTCGTCCAGCGGTTGATGAGACTCCTCTTCCCCCCGACGTCGTTCTGGGTCGAGAGAGAGAGAGAGAGAGAGAGAGAGAGAGAGAGAGAGAGAGAGAGAGAGACAGACAGAGAGAGGGAGAGAAGAGATTTTCAAAATATAATATATCTTAATTTTCTTGACTTTCCCTCAGTTACAGATGCATCTAATCAACATTAAAACAGAATCACTGAAGAACAAATCTGAGATACTTTCATGCCTCTTTACTTTTACTCATCTACGTTTCAGCATTTATTTATTTTACTTTTTCACTCCAGTATAATTATTATTTGACAGCTGTAGTTACTGTACAGATCATCTAAATACAAAGCCCCTGAAGAGCTCATGAAATATGACCCACTGTAGATTAAATGCACAACAGTAAATGAAATGAGATCTGAAACAATGAGTTAATAATAAAATAATCACTTTATCTTAATATTTCATGGCTCCAGCTTCTTAAATGTGAGAATCATCTGATTTTCTGTCTTAAATTCTCATATAATAAACAAATATTAAATATTTTCTTAAATAATCTGAAAGTTGAAACTGAATGATTTGGTGTTTCGAGTATTGACTGAACAAGATGAAGACGTCGGTCTGGGCTCTGGGGATGTGTGATGGAGATGTCAAAGTCAAAATCAGCAGATTCAGATTAAATAAACAAAATAATCATCACAATCCTATAAAACTAGATTTATTCTAATTAGCTACAACAGGAAAATGTTGCTTACACTTTAATGCATCGGTGCAAAACTCACATGGGACATTTTTCTGCATCGATTCTTTTCATTTACGACACTTTAACAGTTTAAACTTTAATGCAGGACTTTTAGTTGCACCAGAGTATTTTCACAGTGTTTGTTTTAGAACTGACCAGAACCTCACTGCTGTGTGTGGTTCTGCTGGACTGACTGTGTCCCTCAGTAATATTTAGTATTTTGTCTCTTGAGTTTCTACCTTGCAGACTCGAGCCACGCGACTGTACACCCTCTTGTCCCACTGTCCCGCCTCCACCGCCCTCTCCTTGAAGAAGAAGTAAACCTTGTCGTCGTCGGGACTGTGAGTGTCGGGGATGGAGAAGGAGCCCACGAACTCCGGCTCTGAGGGAGAGAGAGGGAGAGAGAGAGGAGACAGTTTGGCTGAACCTGTTTGAATGCGAGGCCGCGAGGTTTAAGAGTCACAGCTCAGTCCGCAGCGTCTTACCGTTCAGCCAGTTCTGGTCGTAGGCCTCGGTGCGGATGTAATGTTGACTGCTGCCCTGGATGGTCGTACGGAAGATCGCAGCGTTGGCTCCCATGAAGTCCACGGAGGTTCCTGCGTAGAGTTCCCCGTCTGCGGACACACGGCGGCAGAAACGAGGTTTTGCGTTAGAAACAGAACAAAAGCTTTTCCTCCGTTGAGATTGATCTTATGCGCTGATCAATGCAGAGCTGCTCCATCCGTGTTAACAAGCCTCAACATGTTCAATTACAGGACGCCTCTTCACTAAACACTTCAACAACATACTTCAGAGTCTGGGAACATCTGAAAAACTGTGACGACATGATGTAATATTTGACGTGCACACAGATGGTAAAACATCTGGAACGCCATACTGAACACACATAGCCTCAGACTCAAAGCTTTAACGTAAAGAGTCCATTTGTCTCCATTAAAACACCTGATTTACTGACGGCGCTGTGAATAAAAGGTGTTCGGTTCATTGACTCCTCTGCAGATGTTGCACGAGGCGGACTACTATTCATCCACGTCGTCTGCTCGGGGGAAATGTCCTCAACGTAACTTTTGGGAGGAAGTCCGGGAACATGGGGATCCGCCATGTTTCTGTAAGGCAGGTGATGTCACAGTCCTGCGTGTCCCTCTGGTATTTGATCCCTGACCTCGGGGTCGCCCGGCCTTGTTCTCCTGGGACTGGACGTTGGCAGCGGCGGAGGGTGTGCCCTGTTCCTGATGCCAGCTCGTTCTCCTCTGGGCCTCCTCCGCGACCTGGAGCCAGCACATCCTTTGTTGTTGATGTTGGCTCTCCGCTGAGTCTCGCCCCGGCCAAGTTGGATCGGGAGAAACACTCATAGAGAAGCAGCGTGAGCGCTCTACTCCCGTCTGTGATAAGACACAGAGCGCTCAACCAGCGCCGGCGCCATCTTGTTTATTTACACACCGGGATACGCCTCCTCTTAAGGCTGGTTTAACAAACGAGAGCATCGCCCAGTTCAGTATGAAGGTCTCTCACTTCCAAATGTTACAAATCTATTTAACAGGTGTTTATTGCTCAATCTTTCCGACATGAAACTGACAGAAGAACAATCTGCGCCTCCCGCTGTGCGTGTTGATGCCTCATTGTTCAACCATCAGACGTCTCATTTCACAGTTAGATCACTGCACATCCTCCGGAGCCATCTACAAGTCTCTATGTAAAACACATGTGTGTTTTCTGTTGAAGGTCCAGCTCCTCTGTCTCCGTCCATCAACACCAGGACAATAATCAGATTCAAAAACTCAGTTTGAAAACTCCCAGCTGCTTCTATGAAGGCTCTTTGTCTCAAAAGCTCCAGCAGTAGTTGATGTGTTTTATGTGTTTTATGTCTTTAATGTCGCGTGGGGGCAACAGCTGACGTCAGCATGTGAAATAAGTCAAGTAGACCACACACGCCACGGCTGAACGCACGATCTGCGGCGAGGAACGAGACAGTGGAGGGATTGTACGCCGCAGAACGTTAGTGCCTCCAGAATATGAATACAGCTGTTAGAGAGTGAAAGAAAATGATTTAATATATCCACTTGTGTGTCTGTGTGTGTGTGTGTCTGTGTGTGTGTGTGTGTGTGTGTGTGTGTGTGTGTGTGGGCGGACACACAGTGTGTTATGTGTGGACTGCAGATGAGACCTACCAGTCAGTCGAGCAGTGAACGGCTCTCTGGGACTGAAGGGACATTTTCCTCTGCCCGACTCCACGATGTGAGACAACAAGAAGAATGGGCCCTGAGAGAGAGAGAGAGAGAGAGAGAGAGAGAGAGAGAGAGAGAGAGAGAGAGAGAGAGAGACCACACACAAACACAGGGTGATCAATAAACAAAAGGTCAAAGAGGAAACTGATTCTCTGCCTCTCGTGTGTCTGTTGATTATCGGTGGAAAACTGAAGCTCTGCAAACATTTATCTTTGATATCAAACTCCAGTGAAGCTGCACAGGAGAAATCTGTCTTTCCATCACATTGTCTATTTTTGTACCATTATCAACGGGAGCAAGAAAAAACACAATAACAAAGAACAGAATGTGCACAGAAAATTAAATAATCGAACTTTTGAGCGGATTTGTGACAAAACAAACAGAAAATGTTTCACTTGAAGGTTTTTCCTTCTGCTGCTCTTCATCGCTGCCTCACCTCGTTGCTGTGTCCTAAGTGCAGGTATGTGCACTGTGGGTGGAAGGCGCCGGTGCCACAGACGTAGACGTGGGTCTTATTGAAAGGCTGCAGCAGCCGCACGAAGTTAGCGCAGTCCGTCTGAAAACAACACACAATAAAATATATTAGCGTTTTGTTTCAACGTTCAGTTTGTTCACATTATGGACAGACACAGGGAGAATATCTGAGCTCATCTATTATTCATATTATTTGTGTATGTGTAATATTAAACATGAATATTACCACGTACAAGAGTTAGCTTAAAGCTAATTTTCCTGTGTTTTATTTGAAGTGTTGATCCATCAGAAGATATAAAAACCATCTCAGTGTAGTTTTACATCTCCTCTCTCAGGC
>NW_019525455.1:42438-42554 GCF_002814215.2 Seriola lalandi dorsalis | reverse complement strand
CTCAGGCTTCTCTCTGCAGCTCTAGTAACAACAGGTCAGTCAGCCAATCAGAAGAGAGGAGGCTCTGAGCCTCTCTTCTGATTGGCTGACTGTTTGCTGAATGATCCAATATAAAT
>NW_019525455.1:39583-42404 GCF_002814215.2 Seriola lalandi dorsalis | reverse complement strand
TGCATTTCTCTGTGGACTGAGGCTTTGATACTTTCACAGTATTAATATAGAAGCTAGAGCTGATCTGTAATCACACTACACATGGACACAGACCTTTAGACTGGAGGAGCTTTAAGGAAGGGAGAAAACTAACACTCAGCGAGGTGTTTGACCTCCAGTTCTTTCAGTGAAACGAGCAGAAATGAGATGGAGGAAGAAAATATTGTGTCATATTTTGTTTGTTTTATCTTTTTCTACATAGATTTCACCTCGTTAAAAAGACATTTACCTCCAGACTTTTTCCCGCCTGTCTGCAGTGCTCCACATGCTCCCTGGCAGCCGGCCAGTGCACCTGATGGAGAGAGTGAAACGACTGTCAGCTGCAACACTTTGAATAAAACATTTCCTTTATCAAAAACTCCAGACAGTCAGACGCGTTTTATTGTTTCATTTTTATTATTTTTGAACTGAGACGCGGGAAACAAAGAGAAGCTCTGTCTCACCGTGCGCGTGGGCAGGTCCAGGCTGTCAGGCCTCAGCAGGTAGATGTGGTCTTTACCCCCCACCAGCAGCCAGCCTTGATCCTCGTCCAGCAGGAGGGCCTGGTACCCCCCGCTGACCCCGCCCTTCCAGTAGACGGCCGAGCTGTTCCTCAGGTCTGAGAGAGAGAGAGAGAAGAAACATTTCAGTCACAATACAAGACTTTAATGTTCTTCATTCAGGTCGTGGTTGTCTTTGACTCCGTGTCTCAAACACCCAGCGATGAAGTCGTTAGAAGCTTTTATCCAAAGCGACTTACGAGCGAGAGACGTCGCTAAAGCCTCAGTGCAGCAGGAGACCTCGGTGAAACTACGGCATCTATTTGTGCAAGGAGATCAGAGATAGTAAGTGCTAGTTAGGCATATTCGGGCGTTAGAGGTTTTTCTCATGAAATAATGTTTGGGTCTGGATGTAAAACAAAATCAGACATATTAATGGCGTTGACATCTGTGAGTTTGTATAGTTTGGTGCAGATCCAGATAATAATGTGGATCTGGTGGAAGGAAAATGTTTGGCCTTGGAGGAGGTTTCCGCTAATGGTCTAGTTCTGTATCATCACTCAAGTCAAACTCTCACTTATTGCTGCTTTTACTTATTTGAATGCTTCCTTCACCACTGTAACACACACACACACACACACACACACACACACACACACACACACACACACACACACACTTGCAGCAGCAGCAGTTCATCAGTGGGGCTGCAGAGCCGTTGCCTCTGGTGTCTCTGGGGAGTCGGTGCTAAAGCAGGCAGAAAACGACCTGAACAAGCAGAGCAAATTAACCTTGAAACTGTGGCTGTGCCCTGCTGCTCGGCCGCCACGCTGTTTATTCTGTAACGCCGTCAGACAGGCTGTGCATGATGACTGGAGCGAGGAGGGCAAACCACTGGGTTTTATTCCAACGTGCAATACATCCAAACTGAAAAGACGAATGGTCCAATAATTATAATAATAATAATAATAAAACTGATGTAGAGCAAAAATATATTTCATGCCACAAATGGTTTTCAGTGATTAAGTTTCATGTTTTCTTATGGTTTGATTTTTCAAATTAAACCTCTTGTCTCTCCAGGAACAGAGAAATAAAACAGAAAAATAATTAGCAAAACGTCTCTGGTTTAAACTTAAATAACTTCACTTAAATGTTAATATTTGTTACTGTCTTTGTCTCATTCAATAGGAAAGTGAACATCCTGAAGTTCTATAAAGTATTTTGATCAAAACAAACAATTTGAAGAATATTTTAAATATATGTATATATATATTTTATTGATCAAATAGTGAACTGATTAACTTAGAAAATAATCCAGACATTAGACAATGATCCTTAGTTGCTGCATTTAACTGTGGGATGAATCTTTAACATAAAACTGTTGGTTGTCTCTAAAAATAGGTCACAGGACTTTTTCTATGGGTTTCCATTGTGTAAAAAGAAATGTATATGTTCTTATAACTCCTACACCTGCATTAGATTTGCTGACTCTGGTTCTACTGCAGGTAAATCCAGCTGTAAATCAAATCAAAGCTAAACGAATTAACCCTGACATCCTCCGTGTTTTCCCGCCTGTAACGTAAATAATCACCCGATGAACGAAGGAAATGAACCGTGAAACTCCTGGAGTCTGTCGTCAGGCTCGGACCCCCGGGTCTGTGCGCAGAGACGCCGCTGCTGTGTGTGGCTGCTGGGACGGCGGGAGTCTTTGAACGCAGCACGGAACATTTGTTACACTTCAGCGCCATTTAAAAAGAAATCCATCACTGCTTTCATCAAGCGCAGACGGAGGGACAGAAGAGTCTCTGCTTCCTAAGCGGCCGTGGAGGAGGGAGATGACGTCATCTGCACGACGACGTGGTCGGGTTTATTTGTGAAAACTTAAATCACACTTAGTCTGAAGGAGTTTCACCCCCCCTCCCCAGGTAGAAAAATAATAAATGAAGCGAAGGAAAGTGATTCTTCAGCCATGAGGCAGAGGTGTTACACACTCCTCATTTAGATCCTTCTTTTCTGACTCATGATTTCTCCTGTTTATCTTGTGTGTTTGTGTTTTCCATTAAAGTTGTTGGACGATTAAAATTACACAAACCTGACAGTGAACTTTTAATTCCAATTTAAAGCTCCATATTTTCTTCTTTTTCTGTGTTTTATTTGAAGTGTTGATCCATAAGAAGATATATTTGTGTTTTTAAGAACCAAAAACCATCTCAGTGTAGTTTCACATCTCCTCTCTCAGGCTTCTCTCTGCAGCTCTAGTAACAACAGGTCGGTGAGCCAATCAGAAGAGAGGAGGCTCTGAG
>NW_019525455.1:37281-39364 GCF_002814215.2 Seriola lalandi dorsalis | reverse complement strand
GCTTGGTGACTGCTTTGTTGTGACATCACAAAGTTCCAGAAGTCCTGACGGCTGGTTTTAAGGCTCAGTTTCTGAATACAGGCTGTGTGCATTTCTCTGTGGACTGAGGCTTTGATACTTTCACAGTATTAATATAGAAGCTAGAGCTGATCTATAATCACACTACACATGGACACAGACCTTTACACTGGAGGAGCTTTAAAAAGTTGATTTAACTCTCTGTAACCTTCACTACAAAGCTCTAAAAACATCAGATCAAACTCTGCGAAACAACCAGTGAATCCTGCATGTTGTCGTTCACTTGTACTCACAGCAATATTTCACTCCTCAGACTCATTTTTCCTGAATGTCTGGAGACCAAAGCGAGCACAGGTGATCGACAGTGTGCAGTATCTTTTCGGTTCTTTCATCGTCTGTAACTTGGAAAAACAAGAAAAATATTAGGAGAATGTTGCACTGAAAACAGGACGACTTCACCTGTTTGACTTGAGGAAATAAACCCCAGAGCTGTTTCACTGATCCTCCCTACAATCCCAGACTTGGTGAGTGTGGAGGACTTTAAAGGAGCACGTGTCCATTAACCTGTTGTCAGTCATAACATCATGTCGTGTTGGATACATGCAGATTGTGTGTTCGACACACGACAGTTATTGGAAGTGCAGAGGTTTCTCTGCTGATTACAGCTCTGGAAAACATTACACAAACAGTTTATCTTAAACTGTCCCAAATGTCCTACAACACACACACACACACGAGTCCTGATGACTTTCACACATGGAATGATGCCTTGTGGTCTGCACAGAGGTATCTAAGGCACAGCACACACACACACACACACACACACACACACACACCAACACACACACACACACTACAAAGTTGAGTGTAAACCTCCAGCTTTTCCTCCTAAATCAGATCTAAAAACATCTGTAACATCTGTTCATGCACCGTTTATGAGATCTTCACAGCTCATTTCTCATTGAGACAATCAGGCTCATACACCCCCACACACACACACACACACACACACACACACACACACTGACACAGAATTACTGGATTTGATAGAAGTTGTGGGAACACTCTGCGCTCTTTCAGTTTCACGTTTCATTTAAGGAGCCGACAGTCTTTTCTTTATCAGGTGGTGATCGCCGCTCAGACTCAACACCCTAATGGCTTTTCGTCACTTCACTCCTAACAAGCTGCTGTTGCCGCAGCTGAGGACGTGAAGCACATCACTTCCTGTCTGCTGCAGAATCGCTGCCAGGACCGACCCAACACTGTGCAGCAGATCTGGGGCTCAAACGATGAGCTCCACCGTGCTGGAAGGAGGAAGCTGCCTTCAAATGACCCAACACCTGATTTTAACTTTGACGCACGATGATGGAACGACCTTAAAACCTTAAAAGTTCCCTTGAAAAAAAAGTGACGTGTTGTCAAGGTTGCTAGGCGACAGGTTCACAACGTTCTTGCCCATGAACACAAACACCTGGTGAATACAACATGAACAGTATCTCTGAGATATACAGCTTTAGACAGATCACCACTCGGCTGACACACAATGGATTGTGGGATACCGAGGGCTGCACATGATACATCTGATGTGTCCTCCAAACGTCAACTGGGACACAGCAAAAAGTGCTTTTCTGAGCTGGCGTTTGTTTGAAATATTAAAAATATGGACAAGGACAATAAACTGTATGTAAAAAAAGAAAATATGAAACAGATCGATAAAAATAAGATGTGAGAACTCAAGAGAAGAAGAAGCAGATGTAACGGCGCTGATGTATCTGTGGGGTATTAGCCGGAGCCTCAGAGAGGGATAGAGCTGGAGACAATAAAAGTAAAAGCAGGATTTTCATTTTATGGACCTGCTGCACTTGGCTGTGCCTCAGCGACTCCTATGGATCCCATCCATCAGGCGAGCCAGCGATGGGAAACGGACCGCATGATGAAAGACAACGTAGCAGGGGATATATCTCAAAGTGATCTCCCCGCCGAGGGGGACGCGGCGGAAAAGCACGACATGAAATACTGAGGAGGAGACGAAACCAAACGCCTTTCATCACACACTTCAGATTTG
>NW_019525455.1:30237-34739 GCF_002814215.2 Seriola lalandi dorsalis | reverse complement strand
TGTGTGTGTGTGTGCTCTTCAGTAGGAAAAGGAAAGAGAGAGAGAATGGAAATACCTTTATTTTGACTATGTGATGGTATGTGAGTGTGAAAGAGTGGACAAGTGAATATGAGTCTGTCTAACATCTGTGTGTGTGTGTGTGTGTGTGTGTGTGTGTGTGTGTGTGTTGTGTGGCCTTTGCAGATGAGGTCAGAGTTTAAATATGAATTTCCTCAGTAAACTAAAACACACGCGCCTGTTTCACACCGACATCTGTTGTTAACGGAGGGGAGTCAAACTTTAAAAATTTAACAAATTTCATCTGATTTTTTATAAAACAACAAAACATCCCGACACGTCGTCTTCAAAACATTTGAAACACTTTGTTTTAATTTTATTTCTACAGCTGGAAACTGATCTCCTAAAGAGAAACCAGAGTTTGACTTTTGTTCTTCGTCACTGGTTAAAATCCAACAAATTATGTCGAAGTAAAAATAAAACCAAAAGGTCACAGAGCTTATTGACGACGTCTGTCTCGGTAACATGAAACAAACTGACTCTGTTCTATTTAAAAAACTGGTCACACTCAATATTGATCTGATTTAGGTTTTTCTTTTCTGTTTATTGAAGTTTGTGTGAAGTTAATTGATAAATAAAAACTATTAAAAGCTTCCTCCTGCTACCCTCAGTGCGTTTCCACAGTTCTGTATATTATGAGATTAAGATCAAGCTTATTCCAGAGATTACAGTCTTTTTTAAGTTGGAAAGTTTAATGTTAACATGACTGTGTTTAGGACACAGTCTAAATGTCTCATTCAGTGCTGGAAAACCTTGATGCTTAAAACACACGGAGGCCTGAGGGAAGTGGACCGGGCTGCAGGTCGGATCCTGAAGGACTGAATCAAACCCTGAAGCTGCTGAAGCTGCTGAACGCTGCCGCACCATCATGACGCTCTGTTAGACGGAGCGTTCACGCATCATTAAAAAGTCAAATAAATAACATCGTGTATTACAGTTTATATTTCCATATTTGGTTGTTTCATGTCTGTGTGTGTGTGTGTGTGTGTGTGTGTGTGTGTAATTCAGAGATCAGCTGGTGGAAACCATCAGCGCTGCAGACCGTTATCTCCTCTTTCATCTCCTTGCCAAAAGCTCTGGTGTCTCTGATTAACACACACACACACACACACCCACACACACACACACACACACACACACACACACACACACACACACACACACACACACAAAAATGCAAACAGATAAACAGTGTATGTAGACAAAAACATGAATACTAACATTTTTCATGTATCCACACAGATGTAGATATAATGTTCTTTATATAAGCATTGTAACGAAACCACACACACACACACACACACACACACCACACTGTCAGGTAGCAGAAGACAGACGCTCTGCTGCGTCTGTTCAGTGTCACAGACGTCAGGGAAACAACTTTGATCAGAGTCCAATCATCTACAGTCGCAGCAGCAGCCAGACGTTTCACACTCAAACATTTGCTCCAAAGCTTTTTCTCATTTAACCATAAATATTAAATATTTATGGACAGAACTTGAAAATCTGTTTAAAATTGAGTCTCTGTTGTTTATTTAAGCATCAAAAGCTGGTGATTCAAACATCAGAGCAGGACGGAGCTTTTGTTGGACTGTTGTGTGGTGAAGTGACGTAACATGAGGAAGTCTGTGTTCCTGTTCTTTTTTAGTAAAATTCTAGTATTATTTTATTTATACGTTAGCACTAATCAGCCTGTATCGGTTACCGTTAAATAGCTAATTAGGTAGCAAATTAATCAGACTTGGGTTGGCTTCGAGCAAGACGCCCAGTTGCGCTAATGATGCTAACAGGATAACGGTATACTTGCCACGGTTATTAAACTGGCATGCACCAAAGTTTCAGCTCTCATTTTTGGATTAGGAGGCGCTGCCAAGACGGCAACGGCAGAGCAGCTCACTCTGAGCTTCAAAACCGCTCTTCAGAAACGTCACAGAGGCTACGTCCATCTTAATTTACAGTCTGTGGGTGTGAGCTGCAATTTGTGTCAAAATTTCTTCTTCATTTTTGAGTGAACAAATTGCTAATAGCTAATTCTGAGTATTTTTAATTGTGCTAATTTTCCAGATTAAAACTATGTCTCAAATAAAAACAATAATATGGGTTTTAGATTATGAGAAGCTATTATTATTCTGTATTGGAATAATTTTTGAGGTACACACTTTATTTAACAGTTAATACAGTTTTATGTCCCTTCATGCAGATATCGAACAAAAATGTTTGTTTTTGTTCATATTTTCTGCAGATATAATGTAATATATAAATATAATAGTTTTTTATTTACTGTAAAATTGATGTTAAATTACACAGCGTCTGGTATGTCAGTAGATTAGACTGAAATGTAAAGTTACTGTTACTGTTACATCTAAAATAAGACTTGATGATGTGTTTATGTTTCTGGTGAAGGAAACTAAATACAGACAAAGTGAAGAGACGAATCTGAACAAGTGGAAACCTCTTTGGTTTATTTTACACAACGTGTCCTGAGTCAAAGCGTCACATGACGACAGGAGTGACAGCGACCTCACCCATGCCGAGCGGGAGGAGAGGGTGGAGTGTGTTAGATTAGATAAGCACTGACAGGATTCCTCACCTGTCACTCCAGGCGTGTCTGTTCTGTGTCTCACATTTCTCATTATCACCGTCTGTCAAATACCAAATACCACATTATAACACACTGACAACGCCTTCGGTTTATACAGACAAACACAAACACACACACACACTACACTGAGCAAATTCCTCACACACAACTCAAAACAGACAGGTACGGTGTGTGTGTGTGTGTGTGTGTGTGTGTGTGTGTGTGTGTGTGAGGGTAACCTGTCAGCCGGGAGACGTTTCTCACGCCACAGAAAACATCTGTTTCGTCACTGATCTCTGACAGAGAGTCTGGCAGCATCACTGACTGACCTGACAGCAGAGTTCATCACAGACGTTTACATTGTGGAGCTGGAGCGTAACCTCAGGAATACTCCGAATATCACCCGTGATTTAAAGAGCAACACACCCCGAAAACTTCACACACTTCGAAAAGCTGCAGAAAGAAACATGAAGAGTTTTCTGAACTTTATTTTTCTGTGTTTCCTAAATGAAACTATTCTGTCTCACTGGCCAAGTTTCAATCACCGTTTTGCACAAAACCTTTTCTGGACAAGTTGAGAAAACACGATTGCGAATGTGTCTGTGTTTCCACTGCAGGTTAATGAAAATGCAACTAGTGGTATTTTTGCTGTGATTGTGGGAAAAAAAAGAATATTTTCTGACGTGAAAGACGATCAAAGCGAAGCATGAATGAGGGCGGAGTTATACTCAGACAGAAGTAAGAACGATGTGTCGTCCAACCTGGAAATCAAAAATGTTTATATCTGATAAACAGCCAGTCGTTATAAATATAAATAAAAATGTGGATAACTGCACATTCTTCTTTGGAAAGACACTCATCTCGTTCATTCGGTTGACAAGTTGTTCCCGTCTCACCTCTGCACAGCTGCCCGCTCGCCGTGCGAGGAGGGTGTGAACGTCAGAACTTTGGTTCTGGAAAAGTTACAGAGAAAGGTGTGAAATAAAAAGCGTCTGAGGAGCAGATGTGACGAAGCGTTCCAGCTGCTTTAAGACGTTTGTTTGACTTTGAAGTGGATGTTCCACCTGCAGTTCATATGGTGACGCTACAGAACTCAGGGACGCTCTGTCGTCCTGTCGGGTGGCGGACGCCGTAATATGAAGTCGTCTTTGGCGCCAAGATCTTTGCAGCAGATTAGTTAACGGCGTTCCACTAGTGAACATCTTGTTACCAAAATATAAAATTGGAGATCCTCTACATCCTTTAACTTTTCAAACTTGAGTTTCTTTAAGAAATTGTGAAGTAAATTTTGGGAGCTATGGTGCCGACCATGAGCCGACCATGAGCCGACCATGAGCCTTGGACCTTTGTTGCATCATCTCTCTATCGTTAAAGAGATCTAATAAAACACATAAAAACAGCCAAAATATAATTGTAGAAACTTGAATTGCTGCAGCTTGTACCTCAGAGTGCGTTTGTGAATTCGATGCTCGTTCCTTCTTGGTGACGAAGTTTATCTGTTTCTTTGCTGCCAGTGGAAGTTTGATTCTTACGATAAATAAAAACTATTTGAACTAATAAAACTGGTTTTACGAGACAAATGAAACTTTCTTTTTTTTTTCTTCCATTTTTAAAGTGCAGACACACGGACGTAATTAACCATTTGTTCTTCCAGTGACAGTGATCTGTGTGTTTCATGCGAGGCGGCGGCGTAGCTGGACTCAGTTAGCACATGCTAACACTTACAGAGGACCGGGGGGAACATCTCACCGCTCATGTGTTCAGAGTTTGGACTCAAATGAAAGCAGGTCTGCAGGATGATAGAAACCAAACCGCAGCTGTCCTGACACCGCGGCCTGAGAGAGGATGATGATGGTGGGTGGGG
>NW_019525455.1:29582-30217 GCF_002814215.2 Seriola lalandi dorsalis | reverse complement strand
GGCACTTAACTCTCCATTTGCACAGGAAATTTGCACATAAACTCCCAGTGGATGTGAAGATATCTTATTTTTTCTTTTTCTTTAAGTGCACACATTTGCCGTTGACACTAATAGCAAACATCTCATTTTATCCACCCACATGAAGCATCGAGGTAAAACACGATATAATTCACCTCGGTAACGGAGGAGCAGCAGACGGAGGCGGGAAAGTGAAGATATGGAGCGCCATCTCCACGGCGACCTGTTCCAGAGCGAAGGTATAAATGTAAGATCAGTGTTCAGTGTTTCTCCTCTGAGGCCCGACACATTGAGGCTGTCATGTGAAACCAAGACGACTTTCAAGGTCGTTTAACTCGGGTCGTTAGTCGCCTAATAAACACATAACAAATTTAAATTCCAACATAAACATTAACTGACATTCAAGTGGAAAATAAAGTTATGATTTGGGAATTTAAGGTGGTATTTTTAGGTAAGTTTAGTTTATTTGACTCCTGAATTGTGATATTTATTATTATTTAGTTGATCATTTACACGTGTATATGGTTATACTGACTCCTAATGCTGTGATTGGAGTAAAGTTAGACCTCATGCTGCCTGTCGGGGAAACTAACCCCCCCCCCCCCCCCCCCCCGAAA
>NW_019525455.1:4479-29562 GCF_002814215.2 Seriola lalandi dorsalis | reverse complement strand
AACCCCCCCCCCCCCCAGACTCTGAAGTGAAGCTCACACCTCCGCCTCCTCCTGCTCCTGATCTGTTTTCCCGGTTATAAGATCGAGGTTTAGGGTAACACATAATTCCTGCCGAGGTCTGAAACTGAACCCCTGTGTTTGTTGTTCCAGTGAAGTCAGGTAGCCATGTCTCCCTTCTTCTCTTCTTCTCCTCTCAGTTTATTTGACAGCGCTGCCAGGACACATCCGGACAGAACCACCTCCACGTCCAGATCAACATCTACCTGCCTCCGTGTGACCACAGTCTGACTGAGACTCAAGGCTTTAGTTTTGTGGTTTTTAAAATTGTATTTCATCATTTCATAGTTGACTTTCTGCCTCATTTGTGTCTTTATTTTGTATAAATTCAACTAATTTATCAATGTTTTCTTATTTAAATCCTGTTAAACACGTTGTCTTTTATACAAATGAAGTTTCTTGTTAGTTTATTCAGCTCTGGGGCCAGACTGAAACGCTAGCTGCTACGTGCTAGCGGCTAACGACGGTCCAGATGTTCTCATGTTTCTGTTGCGGTCGGTCTGCGGCGACGTGCTGTATAAATAAAGTTTGACTGATTGAAGCTTGGCGATGGTCCACTTTGCAGGACTGCTCAGGTTTCAGCCCCCAGTCTAAAGTCTTCCTGGTCCGGGTGGTACGGGCCGTGTTTGTTTTTCATAGCGGATCCAGTAGCGGGAAAGCTGGCCGACCCCGGGATGAAGGACGTCGGCCATTGTGGGTCAGCGGGCGTAAACGCCGAAGTATCAATAACTTACAAGACGCGAGGAACCGAACCCTCAAGTGTTTGACCCTCTTTTCTTCTTTAACGTCTGTAGCTGCTTCCTGGATGAATATTTGACTTTTACACGTCTCGTGCTTCTGCATAAACACACACTTTGATTTCCTCCGCAAACTTTTAAAATCCAGGCGTCTGTTTTCATCAGTCCTCTCACTTCTGCCGCTTCATTTTGTGCCGGTCTTTCGTCATCGCTTCATTCTCAGGGTCGATATCCGTCTCAACGAGCTGAGGGACGCTGAGGGATTTCTTCTCCTCCGCTTGTTCATTAGTCTGTCACATTTACTCAACACAAACTAAAAACTGTATGAAACAGAAGAAGCTTTCGGACTGGTGGCTGGTGGTCTGTGTCTGCCTTCTTTCCGCTTTCCCTTCAACATAAAAAGATTATCCAAGTCCACTATGAGCCGTATAACGATCGTAATTTATTTCCATACATAAGTATTTATTTCATTGTTGCGATCATTCTGTACTTTTGACTGAACTGAGGTCTGAGGACGTTTCCTCGAGTTCTACATGATTTCTTATTCACCTTTCAAAGGATACTTGCGTATAAGATAATATAAGTGTTTTATGTCACAATTTTCAGAACAATCTCTTTTTTTATATGAGGCCTCTTTTTGTCGTAGATCGATGTGCAAAGAGAAATTCTTCAAATATCTTGTGAAAACAAATTTTTACTGATGTGGATGAATTGATTTGCTGCTTGAAACGGCTTCACCAAAGTGTATGGGTTCATAAAAATAGATCAATATATTAGTACTACGCTGTATTATCATTAATAGAAACATCCATGGACCTCAGAGTGCTCGGGTCTGTCTGAAGTTTCAGACGAAGCTCACTCCCTCTGGACTCGTTCAGCCTCAACCCGACCGCAGAGAACTAAGCCTTACTTCACATCTTTCTTTTAAAAGTTGCACTTGAACGCATCACCGAGGGCTGCAGCTGACGACCAGCTGTCCGCAAAAACACGCACACACATGTTCTCCGCCCGAATAATCCGAAATGACCCGACCGCAGTGTGTGTTCCTGATCCAGAGAACATCCCAGAACATCCCCGGCCTCTTCCAGCGCGACCCACATCAGTCATGTGACCAGAACGTACACTTTCATCGACGTCCCTGGCCGACGCAGCAACGCAACGCTACATGACATTGCTTTGTGCTGCAGAAGAAGAGGAGCCAGGGCTGTTACCACGGGATTCTGCCTTTGCTTTTGGATGAGGAAAAAACAATATGGCGGAAAACAAACAAACAACATTTGGACACACACGGTAAAAGCTTCAGGCCCAGTGATGTTCACCTGCAGTCTGTCTTCTCCTAAAACCACTCACCTCCCCTCTTCATGGAGTCCATTCTGTCTTCTTCACTTCCACTTTACTTTGAAAAATACTCACTACGGTTACAACAGTGATTTTCAAAATGAAGGGACCACACACACACACACACACACACACACACACACACACACACACGCACATTCAATAGTTGTGAAGCTATAAGAATCAATTAAATTCAAGTCAGTGACTTACTGAAGTCTGAACTCCCACATTAACTCAAGAGCAAAGTGTCATAGAAATGACATTTACAAACAAGCAAACTGCAGCAGGAACTTTTGTTTTGAAGGAAATATAATTGTGACTGGATTCAATTTTCTATCAACTTAACGAGGACATTTTTGTATTTGATGAGTTGCAAATACACTGACGCTAAAAAATGTTTCTCCGCCCAAAACATTTGATCTTGCAGAACAACATCCATCTGCTCAGAGACTCTGTTGAGACTCTCACGGCTCCTGGTTCAGGTCTGGGAGAGAGATCCTGGTTCTGGTTTAATCCAGAACAAGTTCGTGTGACTTCAGACACGACTTCTTCATTTAAACCTGAACCACCATCTTTCTCCAACCTTTCCCAAAGAGCTGCTGCTGTCTAAACACAGCGCTTCATTCGTTTTACTCATTTTAATTGGTTCAAGCATCGAGCTGTTTTAAATCTCCACTCCCTGAAAACTGTGGACGGAGACTGAGCAGACGGTTGGTGTTCACCTCTGCAGGATTATACAATACGGAGAGAATGATTTCTCTTCTTTAAGTGGGAGAGAGAGAGAGAGAGAGAGAGAGAGAGAGAGAGAGAGAGAAAACGGACGAGGAGAGGAATCGTCTGAGCGACAGAGAAGGATCACGTCTCTTTACATGTCAGCGAGTTCCTCCATTTCTCCCTCCACAGTCTCCAGCTCAGACAGCAGTGATATCACACACACACACACACACACACACACACACACACACACACACACACACACGCTAATCGTTGTAATTGTTTACGCTGAATCTTGGCCTCAGTTCATTCCCCTCTGTGCTGCGTCCAAGAGTTTCCGTGGGTATGTGTGTGTGTGTGTGTGTGTGTGTGTGTGTGTGTATGAAATGATTTTGACAGTAATTCCTTTTTCATTATGATAATTTATCTCCAGATATCTGGGATCCTCCCCGTGTCGAGACATCAACATCACTTTTCATATCCTCTTCACGTCTCCGCTCGACTCGAAGCTCTAAATCACAGTTAAAGAGTTTCCCTCTGAACCTTGACACAGAAAACTGCGGCCGCTTCATATATCAAGTTTCAGGATTTCAGAGACTTTTTAAAAACGTTGCAACCCTCTCCAGACGGATGGCTGAAATAACTCCAGCAGCGATTATTTCACCAGGCAGGTCACATTTATTTAGCCTTAATTAAAGCTGCCAGCCTGACTGATGTCAGGCGCCATGATGAGGCTCGTTGGCACTTTAACACAGAGACGCTCTGACTCTGAGGCCTGATGACCCGGGTCTGTTTGTCAGCTCGTGAGAAGATGTTTTTCTAATGTGAAGTGAACTGTTTACGTTCTTTTTTTTATATATAAACCTTAACTAGATTGTTTGAGCTTCCTTATCCCAAACAAAACCCTCAGCCTCGCCCTTATTTGGCTTTTAGTCGGATAAACTCTTGTCTTGTTTAGTTCATGCACTTGTTTAGGAATTCTTTTAAAATGTCATGTTTAATAACAAGTCAATTTTTAGACTTTTTTTTTTATTGTTTTTACGACATACAGAATAAAAAAAAAAAAATCCTACTCAATATTCCAGATGCAAGAAAAAGAAAATCTTAAAGCTGCACGAATCAATATCTTATATAAACGATGTGTGACGTAAAAGGAAACGAGCAGGTCGAGCAGGAGCTGGTGGAGACCAAACACAGAGCTAAAAGAGAGGGAATACAAGATGTTTTCGTTGTCTGCTGAATGTCTAACTGACTTTCCGAGGGTGATAATACGTCTGTGATCCGGGAGCAGGATCTGTAAGAGCTGCAGTGGATGCAGCGGATAAAACAGGAAGAAAAGGAAAAGCTGCGAGTGGGATTCAAAGAGCTGACATCAAGAATGTGTGTGACACGACATCTCAGCTGCTGAGACCAAAGCACACTGAGCTTCACATGGAGACCCAGAGATTCCTCTTCCATTGTATGAATATGTTCTCTGTTTTCTGTTTTCTGTTCCTTGTGGTTGTACGAGACGGAGACGAGGTCCAGCACAAAGCTGCAGTGTGGCCTCCGGCTCTGAATCACATCACACGGACGAGCGGCGCTTCATGTTCACATCCTCTACACATGAAGGACGAGCTTCCTGCTGTCGCATCACCGTCTTTAAAACCCGCGGCACAATATCATTTCTGTTTGTTTAAACTGATCTCAAACTCTAATTAGGACGGAGCTCGTCAGTCCGCTCAGACACTGCATCAAGCTCATCTTCTACAATCCTTTATTCTTCAGAAGATTTCACCTGCTGCAGTCGAAGAAACTGAATAATAATAATAATAATAATAATAATAATAATAATATTCAAGGTGTCCTTTCAGTCTGCTTCAAATTAAACTTCTGCTCCAGGAAGTTTGATCTCAAACACGTTTATTTATCTTCATTGGAAAAGAAAAGCCTCTGTTCATGGTTTCATCTTACAGGTTTCAAAGACAAGAGGAAAAAGACTTTTCTCTACTTTTGCCAGTTCTCTTGCTCCATCAAACACAGATTAAACAATAAAGGCCAAAATGAATAATATTGCGACAGTATTAAAACACTGCAGTCCTATTGCTTTTGATTTAATGGTGAACTCATAAATAAATCGAGCCTGCAACAAAACCATCAGAAATAATCCAACCGTCCTCAGATCAAACTGCTTTCCTCTTATACCTGACTTCATGAATTTGTATAATTATGCAGTAAAAATGCAAATATGGGTTTCCCTTATGTATTGACTAATAACCACCATCTCCTGTGACCTCCAGGCGTCCAGCTCCTACTCATATCTCTTCATCTCCAACACAATACAGTTTTGCTCATTTCCCAAACTTCAACAATAGTCTTCCTTCAGCCCATTGTGGCTGATTCATATCTAGACACTGTGAAGTATCTGTCCTCTGATTGGTCCCTGAGCTCACTCTCTCTTAGATTTCACCCACAAGATTAGACTGAACTTCGAGACTCTGACAGACACCAAAAAACCCCACACGGCTTTTATTTAATTTACTAAGACAGAGACTAAATTCAAACCTTGACCTTTGACCTGGTTGGGCCACAAAGAAAGACACACTAACATGAACCCTTCGCAGTCTGATTTACTGTCAGAGAACAAATCAATCGCTTCGCCTCCAAAACATCAACCTCTCCATGAAACTCAAACCACAAATCATCTTCAGCAGGAAAAAACTTGTTGTGACCAACGAGCTACAACTCATCATGAAACCATTAATCATGAAGGAAAGATGTTCCAGCCGCTCACAGCGAACCTTTGAATCCAGCGTATGAGTTTCTTTTTCCACGTGTCACTTTCTTTTTTAAATTAACATCCAGAAAAGTTGCCAAACCGTAAAGTTACAACTCGTCCGATCGTGAGGTAATTAAGTCGTCTAATATTTAATAAACTCGAGGTTAAAAGCGGAGATGCTGTGGCCTCGTATCAACACAAAGCGCCAGGAGGCCGTGACCCACATCAGAAGAGAAGATAAATCGCAGGCCGGGAGATAATCGATGAGTCAGAGCCTCAGAAAACAGAAACTCAGGAGATACAGAGGAACCGTGATTCATCTCAGCAGGATCAAACACAAAGACCAAACTTCCTTCTTTACTTCATAAACTGCGTCTTTAAACGTGAAGCGGGGCGCGGTAGCAGCATCCACACTTGTAATTAAGTAAAAACATGAAAGGATGCGAGTTTTACTTTATAAGGTGTTGCATGTGTGACAATGTGTTCCTCAGAATGGGGACCATGTTTCCCATAAAACCCCCGGTGCTTCCTTCCTGTCGCAGGGAAGATGTTGCCGCTCTCCTCCCTCCGACGTCGCTCTGTGTGTACATTTGTTTTTAATAAGCAGGAGGATGGAGGAAGGCCAGCGACTGTTACGGCTGATGCATCCTGATGAGGAACTCAGAGCAGCTGGAATCAATTCCTCATGTACAACAGTCCCACGGATGTCCTGCAACCACGGCGCAGAGTTATTTTATTTAAGTACAGTTATTAGTATTTTCCACTTTCTGCTACTTTATACTTCCACTCTTTGTTGGATATCTTTAATTACTAATTATTCTGTAGATTCCAGTTATTTAAAGGTGCTATATGTAAGTTTTTGCTATTGCTACATAGCTAACGCTATATATATATATATATATAAACATAAATATGTAAACAATTATCTGTATAAACAATGTAAATATAACTGAATATAACTAATTAACTAAATGAATTAACATCTAAACCTTACATTAGTGATGCTTTCCACCACTGGAGACAGCTGTTGGTGAGTAAAGGAATGAAGTCAGATGCTAGTTAACTATTTACATATTTATGTTTATACAATTATTATTTACATATTTATAAGTTCAAATATTTACCATGTGCATCTTTAAAAACAGTCACGGTAACCTCAGTCTAAGTCCTCCTCATCTCTGATTGGCTAGTTTAGCGACATGTGACTTAGAAACAGGAAGTGATGTTGCTGTGAAGCGGGGACGAGGTGAATCCGTCTCCATCTCGCTGTTTCTTTTATCGAAAGTGATCCATAATCACCGCGTGTCAAACTGTTAACGAGTTATTCTATCGCTTCTCTTCTTCCAATGAAGTTAGCATGCTAACCAGCTAGCCCCGGCCCGTTCCAGCCTGTCTCGCTCTACTCTCCGATAGCGACTCACTGTAGCCTCAGTCTGATCTGGAGACGTAGCCTCGGATACAGTAATATAAATTATTCAGAGATGGATTATTCTGCTTCTCTTTTGCAACCCAGTAATATTTGCTAATAATTTATTTTTGCTTACGTAAAAAGGCCCGAGCACTTCAAGATTACACCTCATGCTTCCCGAGCTGCTGCTGGACTCTGACAACTGATAATTTTGTCAGTAAACTAATGCAACACTGCTCTGGATATTAAAAAACCAGCGCATCAATAATTCTTGTGTGTTATTGTTATGAAAGCAGATGCAGAAGAGAAATGTTTCTGATGTCTTCCGCTGTCACGCTGAGCGAACGCTGAGGGAGATTTGTGGGAACAAAGTGATTCAGCTCGGAGCTTTAAGAGCGAGAGCTGGTAGAAATACTTTACCTTCCACAGCAGGTGACATTAATCACATATATTGCCCGTGTGCTTTAGATAAACTGCAGGCTGCACTCTGAGAAAAATGCTGTTCAGAAAAATGTACATACAAGGAAAAGAGGAGAGGAAGGAAAACAGAAGGAGGAGAACATCGTGTATTAAGGAGGAGAGCGACTTATCGAAAGACTGTGTTTTTAAATCTCCTCTCGTCCCAACAACGGAAACTTTCTGAGGCAAAGATTCACACAATTTACTCAGAATTCACTCAGAAATATGGACGACAGATTTGGTGAATTTAGCTTCCAGTATTAAAACATCTTTTCCACAATAAAAAACCAGATCACAGCCACATTTCTATCATTCCTCCTCTGAAGGAAAGACGAACGCAGGCCTGGGACTGTGTGTGTGTGTGTGTGTGTGTGTGTGTTTGTGTGTGTTTTTTTTTAAAGGAGAAATGAGGACAGATTTTTTTACTGGTCCTCGGGGACTTCCTGTCTCTTGCCACAGGGCCACACTGGAATAATCCTCTTTTTTCTTTCCTTTCTCACAAGAAGCAGCGGAGAGGTTGATGAACCTCATTAACTGACATCACTGCAGGAATGTGGCCTGGACGTTGGACGCGTCCGCGGCTCGTACTGATCCGTTAACTCCTGGTTACTGGCTCAGTGTTGTGACGGATCGCAGGTGATGTCACAGGCTCCGTTTCCCTTTATTGACTTGCTGAGAGTTAGATAAGAAAATTAATATCAACTTCATCTCTGTGTGTTCAGCACGTAAACTTGTCCATGGTATATGAGATTGCTCCGATAAAACGGGGGGAAAAAAAGGAGCTTGTTTCACATGTTGCATCTTATTTACTGGGAAGTTTGACGTTAAGAATCATGCAAGAACAAAGAACTAGATCTCTTTCTGTGGGGCTTCGCTCATGTGAGTGTTTCACATGTGAGTAAATCACTGATTTCAGCCTCATGAATGACACCTGACGCTTGTGACATTAGATCTGACGGATTAAAACAATAGCTGTTCTGCTTCAGTTTGCGTGTTTGTTTTTTATTCTGGAAATAATTAGCAAATAGGAGAAAAAGACTTCAGGTCCTGCTTTTTGCTTTTGTTTTGTTCAAGAGTAAATTCTGAGTAAGTGGAAATTGGTGCCACGTGCATCAAACAACTTGTAAATGTGGAGTTGTTAAAATGCACCTTTCATGCAGCTATTGGCCGTTTGCTTAAACTATCTATGCTAAAGTTCATGTCATTTTATGTTCTTGCTGCTGTAAACAAAGAGATTTGGACTTGGTTTCAGTTGTGACTGATGATTTTTAATTATACGTCTATTAATTATCTGTTTCTATGAGTCAGAGTCAGAGTCTCTAGAAACCATATCGTTTTTCATGGCCCGAAGCTCATGTCTAATATCATCAAGAGACTGCTGCAACATTCCATGTTTTGCAAGAATAAAGTTCTAACTGTGCAACATGAGCTTTTACACACACACACACACACACACACACACACACACACACACACACACACACACACACACACACACACAGACAAAGACACTCTCGCATTACATACTTTGAAGGAGGTTGAAGTGTTACAGAGTGTTTGGTAAACACCAGCAGTGAAACAGTGAGGTGTCAAGGTAAGTCAAGCAGAACAGAGTGTGTGTGTGTGTGTGTGTGTGTGTGTGTGTGCCCCTCCCCTCCCTGTTCCCGCTGAACTCACAGACGAGCATCAGAAAAGTGAAAAAAAACTGAGACTTCTGACCCCAAAACCAAAACCGACAGTGTGAGAACCACAACGTATAAAAACCTCCCTTCAGGTAATCATGGGAAAGCGTGTGTCTGCGTGTGTGTGCGTGTGTGTGTGTCTGCGTGTGTGTGTGTGTGTGTGTGTGTGTGTGTGTGTGTGTGTGTGATGTAAGCCCTGCTATCAGCACATGTAGCTCATCTAACTACAAGCTTTAATCTGCTGTTATCTGTAACCACCGTCTCTTATCTGGTAACGAGTTAAAGATCGAGGGCGTCTGTCAGCTGCCCACTGTGCGACGTTAACCAGTGCCAGTGTGTGTGTGTGTGTGTGTGTGTGTGTGTCTCTGTGTGTGTGTGTCTCTGTGTCTGTGTCTGTGTGTGTGTGCACATCCCCCTCACTCTCTCTCTCTCTCTCTCTCTCTCTCCATCTGGTGTTTAACACTCACAGAACAAACCACATAATCAACAATTACAATAAAAATAATGAATAAAATATTCACACGAACGACATGAACAAATAAAGGGTGGACACACTCCTGGGATCTTTCATATAAAGTTCATTTCTTGTGTTTTACTTCATAAATGAGTAAATTAACTTAATAAATTCAACCATATTCAAACATATAATCATGATTTCAAGACTTTGTCGCAAATGTTTCACAATAAAAGCCCTGTTAAGAAATGAGGGGTTTCTTTCGGCTAGGGGGGCTTTTAATTTGAAATGATAACAGGAAGTGTTGAGTTTGTATTAACAGTGTAATGTAATAACTTTAACATAGTAAACGAGGGGAGATCAACACGAGGCTTTTCACCAAAATATGATTCAAACAAACAGAGGGAATTAGAAATAAAGGCCTGTTACCTTCTGCACACACACACACACACACACACACACACACACACACACACACACACACACACACACAGTTGTATTTAACAGCAGTCCACCCTCTCTGACCTCCTCTCTATTCCTTCACTGCTCTGTTTCGTCTCAGGTGGTTGACAGGTTCATTAACCTCAGGAAACTCTTCAACCCACGTGTCATCCCTCCTCCTCTCCCTCCCTCCCTCCCTCCCTCCCTCACCCCTTCCTTCCTTCCTTCCTTACTTCCTTGTGGCCAGCTCTTCTTTCCTTCACCTTACCCTTCAAAAACCCACTGTCTCCTCCTCTCTCGCCTCCTTTCCTCCCTCCTCACATCTTTTCCTCCCTTTCTTTCTTTTCTGTTTTGCTTTTTGTCATCTCTCCCCTCGTCTGCTCCTAAATCTACTCGCTATAATCACAGCGGGGTCAAAGGTCAGGGTTCAACGCATGACACCACACGGTACGGGCGACGCTTCCTGGGAGGCTGAAAACACACACACATTCGCGCGCACACACACACACACACACACACACACACAGGTCACGTTACAGTAAGTATGTGACCTTTCTCCATTTTTCGTTCTCTTTTCGTTTCTCTCTCTCTCTCTCTCACAGACACACAGACACACACACACACACACACACACACACACACACACACACACACACACACAGACCACCTTGACTTAGTTTGTGGTTTTGTAGTTGTCAGTGCGAGTGAATGAAATCAGTTTTGACAGATTCCCTGCAGCAACACATGAAATGTTTATTGAATAATGAGAAGAAGGACAAATATGGCGACAACACACCTTGGAATGAACTGCATGTGTGCTGCAGATGTGTGTGTGTGTGTGTGTGTGTGTGTGTGTGTGTGTGTGTAGGCAGCTGTCAAAATGATAATTGGATGTTTGTACGTACACCGATACCAGGTCATGTTTTTATATCTGTCTGAGTGACCAGCTATCAAAATAATGGCTGTGTGTGTGTGTGTGTGTGTGTGTGTGTGTGTGTGTGTGTGTGGTGTGTGTGTGTATGTGTGTTTGTGTGTGTGTGACACTGAGATAACACACAGTTTGGGTTCTATACTGTCACAACTATCACTTTGCGCCCTTTTAGGTGTGTGTACGTGTGTGTGTGTGTGTGTGTGTGTGTGTGTGTGTGTGTGTGTGTGTGTGTGTGTGTGTGTGTGTTTTAGAAATTTCCCATCCCACAGTTCCACATGAGGTCAGTGTGTTTTTGTTGGATTTTTTCCATGTGAGCGTCAAAAACCAACAGCAGGACGAACTCATGTCAGAGAAGTCGAATTTGCTCTAAACCAACACAGTCATGTCACAGGAACAATAAACCAGTCACACACACACACACACACACACACACACACACACACACACACACACACAGTCATTCATATACATTTGACTTCAGGAAACATCGTCTAAATACACAACACTCTCGCGTCCATCCTGGAGTCAGACTGAGAGAAAAACCATTCTCAACCTGAAATGCTGCTTGGCGTTGGTTTAACTCGCCTTGAGCACCGGGCGGGTGGAGCTCTGACACACAGCACACAAGGTTTCCCAACTGCTGGAAAGTATCCGCCAGGTGATATTCATCTAAACTGGTCTGATTCAAACTCCTGCAGCACGACAATATCCGACACACACCACATACATTTATATTTACACCACAGCTCAGCTGATGTCGAACCAAAGCTTTCACGCTATTCAACCACAGACTGTAAATAAAGATGGCCGCAGCCTCCGTGATGTCACCCACAGGTTTCTGAAGAGCGGTTTTGAAGCTCAGAGTGAGCTGCTCCACCGCCGCCATCTTGGCTGTGTCTGACTCCGCCCCCTAACTCCCAAAAATGGGCAAAGAGGAGGAGCCGCGACTTCTGTGCAAGCATACGCTCACCCATCTGTCACTCAAAGAGGCCACGCCCTCAATTCTCCATAACTTTAATCCTTAATAAAATGTAAACAGTTTATTTCTGTTTTAAAGTCGGACATTTTAACATTGGAGTCTATGGGGATTGACTCACTGTTGGAGTTGGACTCTAGTGGTCGTTAGAGGAACTGCAGCTTTTAACACTTCCATGTTAAGCTTCATTTTTTTCCGCCCTGGGAGGTTTCCGCTTGCATTCAACTTATCTAGAGCGCCAGTAAAAAGCAGGAAATGCAGTGAACAAACTCCAGGGGGGACCTTTAACAGGGCTGTGTGTTTGGATGGAACTGAATATGAACAGTAACAGTGCAGAAAAAAAACAAAAAGTCACAGATCAGTGTGTGTGTGTGTGATTTTAAAATCCTCCGGCCTCTCCTATCTCGTCCCAGTGGAAGTTAAAATCAGCTGTTGCAGGGTTTTTAAGTCACTAATGTAATTTCAGGTAGGGCAAAAATTCACAGATGCTACCAAAATCTACAACAGCAGGAAATCGAATGAGTGCGTATTGTGAGAGAAGCAGATGTGCAGGTGGAAGTGCAGGTCCTGAGACACAGATTAGGAAAATAAAAGTTTGGACAAACTACATCTGTCAGGACATTTGCCTTATTTGATTTGGCAGCTTTACGACTCAACCGAGGGCAAAGAGTCTGTCAGCACCACAGTGAAGTTTCAGGGCTGTAGTTTCATCTGGATCAAAGGATGCTGGGAAATGTATTTCCATTATTTCAGGCCTGAGATCTACATTAAACCAGATGCAAGTGCACCTGCATGTTTCCCTGAGTGATCATGTTCATATTCGTGATTTTAATATGCGAGGTTGACACACAGAACAGAGAGAGAGAGAGAGAGAGAGAGTGTGTGTGTGTGTGTGTGTGTGTGTGTGTGTGTGTGTGTGAGAAAGCCAAAACCAGCATGTATCAACGTGTGTGTGAGACCAAGGCAGGGCCGATGAATGTTTGGCAGTGTGTTCTCCAGAAGCCAGAAGATAATAGAGAGCAGACTGTATACACACACACACACACACACACACACACACACACACACACACACACACACACACACACACACAAACACAAACACTTTCAAACAGATCCCTCCATCTTTTTTCTTGCTCTCTGATTTGTCGGTTTACTTTTGGCCAATGAAGTGTGCAAACATACAGTACACACCTACACCTACACCTACACTTACACACACACACACACACACACACACACACACACACACACACACACCCCTGGTCAGGTTAAAGGCTAACAGAGTGTGTCTCCCTGCAGGATGAGGGTTGGTCTCTCTGGATTCCTGCTCAGGTCACACAGTGGGTCAGCAGTGACGCACACTCTCTCTTTCTGTGTGTGTGTGTGTGTGTGTGTGTGTGTGTGTGTGTGTTCACTGGCCCTGAAGCTCCTGTCTGAGTATCTGCCTTATAAAATATTAACAGTCTCTTTACTGTTGATCCTGCAGCTACAAACGCAGCAAGAGAACCTCGTCTGACTTCATTAACTGGAGTTCACGGCTTCACTTTACTGCCACGGAAAACCACTGTGCTGCTACTGTTAGACACACACACACACACACGCACACCCGCACACGCACACGCACACACGCACACGCACACACACACTTGGATACAGAAGTTGAGATTTCCTCCAGAATGAGACACTAAGTATTTATGGAAAATGAGGGAAAAAAGAAGTCACCTGCTCTGGAGGTAAAACAAACACCGGTACAAAACTATAAATCAATACAATTGTCACATGATCTGTTGTTAATATAATACAACTATATTTGTTGGAGCTGCTTTGAGCACATAACTTCTCTGCTGCCACTCGGAGCGGCCAGGGGATGATGTTTTCCAGAATTTCATATTGGAAAAAAACTCTTCAGCTGGAGTCAGT
Source organism: Seriola lalandi dorsalis (assembly GCF_002814215.2). Lineage (NCBI taxonomy): Eukaryota > Metazoa > Chordata > Actinopteri > Carangiformes > Carangidae > Seriola > Seriola lalandi. The sequence continues at coordinate 15,685 of NW_019525455.1, read as the reverse complement.
TACAGAATCCGCTGAATGACCTGAGGCTGGAAATACAGTTGTTAAAGCAAAGGTCTGCTCCTGCGACAAGGTTGAACTAAAAGGTAGTTTTTACTCAGAGCTCTCAACCAAAACTCACTGTTTTCATCAGCAACATGTGCATCATTTTTAAAGTTCATATCCAGAACATTTTTTCCAACACAAAAAGCGAAAAACTGGGTCTGAAGCTCATCTCCTCTTACTTCCTGGATCAGGCCTTTAGCCCCTCCCACCACCTGCTGGCTCCAGGTGGACAGGTGAAAGAGCAGAGAGTAGGGAAATGGTCAGAGGAGGAAACATCAGAGAGACTCAGCCACATGTTTGAGTCTCAGTCAGACCCAGACTCAGAGGAGGAGTCTGAGACCAGAACCAGAGACTAGCAGACGGGTCAGAACTGCTAGCGTGGTTAGCATCTTTTATTTGTTTACACTGTTTGTTAGCTTGTATCTGGCAGTGGCTGACACAGTGTTAGCCGTTGTGCTAATGCTAACTCTAGCTCTCTGTACTGACAAGGTTTCAGGTTTATTTAGCCCCGCCCCCTCGTCCCCACAAGCTGACAGGATTGGTTCCTGAGGTTTGTGACGTATGAAACCCTGAATCTGTGTTTATGAGACTGTGATTGGGTCACTGCAGCTCAAGGGGGAATTGTATTATATAAAAACATCATATGGTTAAAAACTTAACAGAAGTCATGAATAAACTTCCATTGATGAATTTATTCTTCTTAAATTGCAGTTATTTGCAGGATGATTCCCTTCATCTCACAGAAAGATCTATATTTCCTTGTGCTTTGCATCACATCATCTTCATATCTCTTAATTAAAAACACATTTTCTTCCCTCCATTGTGTCTGCAACATTCACGCCGTGTTTAAACTGTATCCGACTGCCATAATCCTGTCACGTCATCAGCTGCTACTCCCAAAGCCTCCGCCTTTAACTGTGACATAAAACCCGCTTCACTGATTCCATTCATCCGTCCATGTATTCATCCATTCAGTCGGTCAGAGGACTGCTCACTCGACAAACATCTCACTAACAGACCCACAATGAAACCAGCCTGCCCGAACTAATTGCTGCTGGGTAGGAAACTGTTGTTGGCTTTACTGGTGTTGACTGTTGCCAAGAGAGAAGCAAGCATTCGGAAAAAAAAAAAAAGTGCGTTAATGTGACTGGAAGTGGGCAAATGACTTCACTGGTGATTTTAAGTGTGTGTGAAGTGCTCTGCTCTTATTGTAAAGAGCCAAGTTTATTTTTATTTTAGACAGTGCTGTGTTTTGTCTGAAATTAGAAAATAAAGTGTTTATGAGGCAGAATAAAAGTCAATTAGAAGCAATGGTCCAAATTTTCTTTGTCCCACTTTCACGCGAAGTGTGATAGAGGTATTATAACGGGACAGTTTTACACAGTTTTTGAATGTTTGGACTTTGATCTGTGTTTTTATTATTTTGGTTCTGTACTCTCGCACATTTGATTTACATTTGATGCTAATTGGAAATCAATATCATGATTATTTCAAGCCTGCTCCATATTTTCTTCTTCTTCTGTGTTTTATTTTGAAGTGTTGATTAACCAAATCCTGTAAGGTTTGGATGGTGGGTCCAGGTGGGCGGGGCTTGGTGACTGCTTTGTTGTGACATCACAAAGTTCCAGAAGTCCTGACGGCTGGTTTTAAGGCTCAGTTTCTGAATACAGGCTGTGTGCATTTCTCTGTGGACTGAAGCTTTGATACTTTCACAGTATTAATATAGAAGCTAGACCTGATCTATTATCAAACTAAACTACATAACTTTAAATCCTTACATTCATGATGAGAGTTTAAATTATTTTTGCTTCCTGTAATTGAGGCTGTTTTTAAACCTTCACTGGCCGCTCGTCAACACAGCATCACCTCTGTGTTGTCAATCTATTAATCTCACATTTTACTCCTTCCTGCTGCTCCACAGCTTCACTGTAGAAGAATGTGATGTGGAGATTAATCAAGATGAAAGGGAACACCATGTTCTCTGAACCTCTGGAAACTGGAGTGAAAAAGTAATTTTCCTTCATATTGGAAGACATCGCCACGGTTACAACATCCTACCGGATCACTCTGAACACTGTGTCGAGGAGACATTACTTCACTGATCTTTATGATACCGTCATAAAGTTCACTCCACATAATACGTCCGCTGAGAAAATGACTTTATCGCTTTTAACTGGACACAGACTTTCCTACGATCAGACATCACAACGGCAGGGAAATAATCCAACACTTCACTTTCATCAGTCCAGATTAGACTGGGAGGAGTTGTTTGTTGAAGTGTCACGAGTCGTGCTGTTAACTGATCGGCACTGAACCTATCAGGAAGGAGAGGAGGTAAAAATATAAAAGACACATGGTCGACGGATGGACCAGTTAAGGGCTTAGATTTTCCCCTTTAATCAGCCAAAATAAAAGCACATGAAGCCGAGCGCAAACAGCTTGTAAAGATCCACAATCCACTGACCAAAATTGATCTTAAACGCTCCTCCAATCACTCTGAATGTGTTTACCCACGAGCTCAGAGGGAAGCTGTGACGAATGACATCCATGATTAATGCAGCTGTTTAAATGGAGCGTTTGAATGGTTGAAGTTATAGGCAATAAAAAAATACATTATCTGTTCAAAGAAAAATGTAACTAAATCTGGCGTTGGTCTGTTCGGTGGTTTAGTTTCAACCTCAGAAGAATTCACTTCTAAACTGAGCAGAGTCAACATTTGGTTTCTATTGACTGCGATTCTATTAATAAGGTCTGTTTTGTCTGTGGGGTAACACAGTGCAAAGCTTAAATTAAACTATTTGTGCAAGTTATCTTCTCACAGTTCATTTATAAAACCTCAGATTGTCAAACAATCTCCACATGCCCCTCTCGATGTGAAGTCAATCCCAAACACAGTGGACACTGTGTTTGAAGACGGTGCAGAAATACTGGGAAAAAAATCATTTTAAAATCCTTTAAAAAAGTTTCATCTACTTCTTCTCCATCATTGAAACATGCAGCATTTATCCATACGTAAAGATTCTCTATTTCAAAAGTTTGACTTTTAAGTTTCTTAAGTTGCACATTGGCCCATCGTTATGCTAATGAGCTGTGACGCGGCAACCAATCAGAATGTACATGTGCTCCGCTCTGCAGAACACGACGTGTAAACTTTTGTTCCCATCAAACATTTGTTTCCAGGCACATTGGAGGAGAAGGTGATAATTGCGTTGGCGGGTGTCCCCGTCCTTTACGACGGGACTTAAATAGCACAAAGATGCCGGATGGCGTGTGTTTGCTTTGCAGGCCCTTTAAATAAAGTTTACAAGACCAAGCATTCAGAACAAACTTGCTAGCTGTGTATTTCATCTACGTCAGAGCGACTGCGGACTTCAACAGTGTCCTTGGCTGGACAGCCGGGGCGAATTCTTTCACTCTCACTGTTTTCAGTCTGAAAATACAGTCAAGCTCAAGTGTCCAACTGGAGGAACAATGAAAAACATATTTGTAAGCGGGAAGGGACTTAAAATACTCAGATATTTGGTCCGTTTCCTACCTGAGTGGGAGAGCTGCAGCCGTGGCCCGGTCTGGCTCCAGGCTTTGGCATCCTGAGCGGTGATGGCGTCTGCAGGCTGCAGCCACAGCAGCGGGAGGAGACACAGCATCAGTGTCTGAGGAGACTCCACTCCTCTGGTCCTGACTCCTCCTGCCGTCATCTCTGATTGATCTTCACTGACGTGTGGAGAGAAAGAGGGGAAGAAGGACGAACCAGCCGGTCACATCACAGTGTGGCTGACTGGAGGGGAAAAAGAGAAACAAGGGAGACGGAGCTGGTGTTAGCATTTAGCTCATAGCACCACAAAGTACACTCTCACACAGCTGCTTCCATGGCGGAGTCAACAAACTTAATGCTTAGACATGATCCTTATCAGTTTTAGACATTGTGACCTGCTAATAATGATTATGACTCCTATTCATATTCTCTCCTCTGGGGATGATGGATTTTATATAAAATGTTTTCCACTACTTATAATATTTCACAATGATGTATCAAGTAGCCGATCTGTAAAAGGCCAGATCAGTTAAAACTCAGTAAAAGTCGATCAGTGTCTGAAATGCAGCAGTAGTCAGATGTCCCAGATTCCAGTGAATAAAGTCAACAGTAAAATATAAAGATGAGCTATTGCTGGAATTTCAGATGTTTGAAAGAGACTTGACGTTTACCACCGACTCTGTTTAATGAGAAAACACTGGCTGGAGTTCTCCTGGCACGCTACAACAACCAGACATCCAGAGGTCTCATTTATGAATCATGCGCTGTACGTGCACGCGCATACACTCAAAAAAAAAAAATATTGAGACAGACAGAACCAGAGAGAGAGAGAGCTCGGGCCAGGACATAAATAACGAGTCAGAGTATTTGGTGATTTAAAAAAGACGGCGTGGGCATTTCCTGTGTGTTTGCAGAGAGAATTTAAACTGTTTAAAAGCCAAGAACAAAAACAGAAAGTGAAGCTTTACCTTGCATCATATGAACTAAATAAAAAATAAAAGATTGTGTGGTAATCAAACACCTGAATAAAACTAAAACAACGTGACAAATCTGACACTCACAGATAATTCAATTCAAATTCCAACTGGGACCAATATGTTGTAGGATTTATGGCTATGTCCCAGTATGAAGTCTAATTCAATTCACTGCACATTTACAAAACAAACAAACCACAGAACATTGTTTTCCTTTTATTTTCTCTACTCATTCCCATATTCCCTCTGAACTTTGCTTGTGTCCTTAGCAAGCCGGCGGACACCTGAATAAATCTCTGGCAGACAGCAGCAGCTACACTGTGTGTGCAGCTACAACATGGTGGCTGCGTTAATGTGGGAATGGAGCTCACAAGGGAAACGGGCCCATTTATCATTTTGCACTGGCTGGCCAACTTTAAGAGTTCAGACTGAGAAATGCAACTGGAAAGTACCTGCTGAGAGAGGGAAGACAGCTAGCTTCTTAGCTAGCTCGAACGCTAACCCCTCATAGAAGACAGAGGACAACATGGTGGGATTATGGGACAAAGAAAAAGGCACCACACCCCAATCAGACGCCCAGACTGACAGACGTGTGTTGTTCTTTTGTTACTAATGATAATAATAATAATAATGAAAATAATTCATTTTATTTATAGGCGCCTTTCAAGGCACTCACCCGTTAAAATACACAGTAAAAGACATAAAAAAGCAAGTACAAGGCATAAAATACAGAATAAATTAGAATAAATGTAATAGTATAAAATGAATATGATTGCATTGGACGTTAGTGTTGGAGTTAAAAATAATAGTGTTAGAGGTGTGTTGCGTGTTTTGCACCAATTCGTGGTCATTTTCTGTCTCTTCGTGGTTGTTTTGTGTCTTTTTGTAGTTGTTTTGTCTTTTTGTAGTTGTTTTGTCTTTTTGTAGTTGTTTTGTGTCTCTTCGTAGTTGTTTTGTCTCTTCATAGTTGTTTTGTCTCTTCGTAGTTGTTTTGTCTCTTCGTAGTTGTTTTGTATCTCTTTGTAGTTGTTTTATATCTCTTTGTAGTTGTTTTGTATCTCTTTGTAGTTGTTTTATATCTCTTCGTAGTTGTTTTGTCTTTTTGTAGTTGTTTTGTGTCTCTTCGTAGTTGTTTTGTATCTCTTTGTAGTTGTTTTGTCTTTTTGTAGTTGTTTTGTGTCTCTTTGTAGTTTTTTTGTGTCTCTTAGTAGTTGTTTTGTATCTCTTCGTAGTTGTTTTGTCTTTTTGTAGTTGTTTTGTGTCTCTTCGTAGTTGTTTTGTATCTCTTTGTAGTTGTTTTGTCTTTTTGTAGTTGTTTTGTGTCTCTTTGTAGTTGTTTTGTGTCTCTTTGTAGTTGTTTTGTGTCTCTTCGTAGTTGTTTTGTATCTCTTAGTAGTTGTTTTGTCTCTTTGTAGTTGTTTTGTCTCTTCGTAGTTGTTGTGTCTCTTTGTAGTTGTTTTGTCTCTTCGTAGTTGTTTTGTGTCTGTAGTTGTTTTGTCTTTTTATAGTGTTTTGTCTCTTTGTAGTTGTTTTGTGTATCTTCGTAGTTGTTTTGCATCTTTTGGTTGTTGTTGTTTGATTTGTTGCCAACAATCGACTGTTTGTTACTTCTGGCTCTGGATCAAAACACAGTTGTCCACTAACGAGGACGACACAACAGCCGGTCGTGTTGAAAAGTCTCTGAAATGCGAAGCTTTAACTAAAGCCTGACTGTGAAATTGTTTCAGGTGGGACAGAAAAACGCTTACACGCATCGCTCCAGGAGAAACTGACCATGTTATCATATCATAATTTATCATCATCCGTCATGGCGGCTGGCTGGCGAGCATCTTGTCAGCAGGTTTTAAAGAGCTCAACAGGTTGGAGAGGCGCCTGCTGAGAGAGGAAACACAGTCGGACTCCACCTTTTCACTTAACCTCGGCGTGACTCTGCAGCGACACACAGACTGTGGTTCTGAATGTGGAAGAAATCTCAATTCATAACAGTAGAGAAGATTTCCAGACATATAAATATAATATATAAATATATATATGTACATCAGAGCCGTGTGCTGCTCATCACGTCACTGAGGAAGGTGATGAGTTCAGAGTCAGTGTTTGAGTCAGTATGTGTGTGACTCACAACTTAATCACAGCCTTTAACGTCCTGCACCTTTTATCCACCAATCAGTAGCCTCGGTTTACAAGCTTTTCAAATTAAAAGCATTCTCTTCTATACAGGTGATGACAGATGAACTGGCAAACACAGGGGAACAAAGTTCATTCAAAAACACATGCGTGTGTCTTCTTCTTCTTCTTGTTACAACACGTTCTCTGGGAGCTGATGATGTACAAAAGAAATTATTCAAGGCATGTGTGTGTCACAGGATGTGTGTTGTATATTAATAAAAGAATGAAAATTACAGGATGAAAAACAGGAAGGGGGAAGTAAATGTGCGGCGTACATGAAGAAGAAGTAAACTGAAAATAAGCTCTGTGTAGTATTGTAAAAAAAGCAAACCACGTCTACACCTGAGTAAATCTGTCAATAATTTACATATTAGGCCGACATGTAAAATGAACATACAACTGTAGAAGCTGCGGCGCAGTAACGTGTTGCTTTGACAACATCATATGTTTCGCATCAGCGTTGTTCGTCCGTGGTTCACACTTGACTGGAGGAAACGACCCCCTCAGACCTGTCAACACGGAGACAGACGAGGAACAAACTGTCTCTTCCTCTCGGCCCATCTGATATACAGAGTGTGTGTGTGTGTGTGTGTGTGTGTTAGTGTGCGTTTGTTTTTGAGCTTTGTCCCGAGGAAACTTGGGTGTTAACAAAAGTTTTTTAAATAAATCTCTGAAGGAAACTCATCGTCTGCTTCCTCTGTCTGTCGATTTTTATTTAAACACACACACACACACACACACACACACACACACACATGTCTGAGAACATGCTCGACACAAAAAACACACACTCGCATAAACACACACATGCAAACCTGAGCGAGAAACAAACACACACCGTCACACACAGAGCATCCTCTCACATACACTATACTGTACACACACACACACACACACACACACACACACACACACACACACACACTCTTTGTGTCACACACCAGCACAATGAACCGGATGAACACATGAACTCTTTGAGACTAAAAATGAACAGTTTGTTTACAGATTCAGGTCAGCTGTTCACCACAGGGTCTTTAAACGCACCACGGCGTCCATCCGTGTCAGAAAGTATCATCTTATATCTCTGATCAGGGAGTATATTCCATAATCTGATCACCAATCAATCAATACATGATTTTAGTTTTAAAATTCACTGTTTCATCTCTTCTTGTAGCTTTGAAAGGAAGTTTCACTCTCTCTCTAATTTCACCAGAATACAGTTAAATGTACAATTCTGATGGTTTAACATCTAGTTCTTTTTATTATCAATCAACCTGATGATTATCATCTCAATTAATCAATCAATCTCTATAAAAAAAAATAAATAAATAATAATAATTCCCAGCCTGATTTCCTAAAGCCGAGGCTGTAATATTCAAACAGCTGGTTTGCTCTGACCATCAGTGTTGCGCAATTCTTTTTTTGGTTTCTGATATTTTTAATTAAACAAAAAACACTAAGTTGAATATTTCATTATTAAAATTGCTCCGTTTGCTGAGACGGACGACTCTAGAGAAGTCCTGGTTCTGAGTTCACGGTTCTCCTGGGAACACGCGAAGCTTTCGAAATGTTTTATATCGTTTTCCCTGATTTATGCTTCAACACAGTTTTTATCACGGAGGTCTGCAGAGAGTCGATCGGACTTCACAGCTTGGCTTCGTTCCAACACGCAGTTATAAACATATACGCACCTTTCTATACCATGTCCAATCAATTCAGCTTGACTCCAGTCAAGCTTTAGACACATCTCAGGTATAATCAATGAAACAGATGATGAAACCAACCACAACTAAGAGTCTTAAAGAGTCTCTTCACCTTATCCTGATTGATTATTGAGTTATTGATGGATAAAAATGGGAGTTTTATCCATTTTAAAAATATACAAACAACACAATAAACAGTGAAGGGGTCTGAATACTTTCTGCAGCTGCTGTAAATACAAGTTTTCCTGATAAAGTTTGAGGGTCGGAGGCGGACGATATTGTTCCCATGGTTATCAGCTGGACCCGTCTTTATTTTCTCTTCCTGTTGCACCATGGGGGTCGGTGCTAAACAATGAGTAAACAAAACAAGCTGGGTCACATCCAGGTTTTCTCACTCTACTAGCTGGGGAGCGACATTGATCACATGAGACACGATCACATGACGGTCAGCGTTCGTCTGTTGTCCGAGATGACGTCGGAAACAGAGAGAAGGAGCGAGGGGAAGTAATGAGAGTCGGATGAAGACGGACGCTGCATCGCTCTGACCCTCTGACCTTCATCCTGAAACAGCTTGTTTCTGCTCTGAAAAGAAAACGCTTTGTGAGGAGCTTCCGATGTCGGGTTTGTTTTAAATAAAGACTGAATTAAATGAACTTCCTAAATATGGAGGAATTACTTGAAAACATTTCATTCTTCAAAAGAGAAACTAAAGAGAATCTAGTTTGATTGGTTTTGGAAACAGTGTTTGTCTGTAGCTCGTTTCATCTCGGCTCGTTTAGAGAAAGAACTTTGCAGGTTGAGGCGTTCGCTGACCGCTGCTGCTCGCTCCTGACACGCCTTGTAAAATCAGAGCCGCTGAATACTTCAAATGCTTGGCGTGACCCTCCGGCTCCCTCTGAGAATTAAAAACCCAGCGTTTCTTGCTCCTGGTTGAGGAATTAGGAGGTTTTATTATGTTTACAGGAGGACGAGGTGAAAATGTGGCCGGCCACTCGAGAGGAAGGGGGAGGGCTGAAGAATCTGATTTTAACTGCCCGGCTGATTTATCCGCAGAGAGGCTGAGTGGAGGACTCCACAGTCTGACTCCATTACTCCCAGATTTTCTTCTTCTATCCTTCTTTTATTTATCACTTCATGTTGTGGTATTTCCTCATCTTCCTCTATCTTCCTCTCCTCATCTAATCCATTCATCTCTCCGTCTCTGCTCCTGTTTCTCTCCCCATCCTTCCTCTTCCCATCTTCCTCTCCTCTTTTATTCCTCTGTAATCTCTCTCTCTCTCTCTCTGTGTGATGATCTCCCTCAGTGTCGGTCAGACGGAGGAGGCGACAGCTTTACAGCCTCTCTCTGCCAGCCGTCTAATCCTCGCCGTGATTTAATAACTCTCCTCCCTCCATCCATCCCTCCTTCCTGTCATCTTATGACTTTAACATTAACTCAAGGTAATATCTCTGTTTTCTTAAACCTTAATCCTCTATAGGTCTCTCTCTCTCTCTGTCATCTTCTCTCTGCAAAATCCCTAATCTAATCATCTGTATCCTCTCACCCCTCCTCTGTTAAACTATTCAACCTGACCACGCTCTTTTCTCGCTCCTTTTTATCTCAAAATAGTTGAGCTACTCTTATATTTTCACAACTGTAAAAGTACCAAATACAAAATATATAACAATACAATACAATAATTTAATCAGTTTTAAAGCTTCACATTTGTGTGGTAGCTGCTGTATGGATCAAGATGAGCACAGAAGAAGAGCAACGATGAGCCAACGTGGATTGAAACTCTGATAGCTGGTTACTTATCACGCGCTGCAGAAAGTGCTGAAGCGATTTCTGCAGAACTTGGTGGAAGAACAGGTTCTGGTCCAGGGAAGAACACATTCAATTTTGGGGCAGATCCATATAATTTATTATGGATTAGAATTTCTTCCTCTGGAGTCTGGTGTGCGATGTTAGACTGTTCTAGGATCAGATTCTGATTTGTAAGAATATCAGTTTTTGTTGAGTCAAACTAATTAATATAGATTTTTTTATTATTAAAGATCAATGTATGTTTAGACTTTTATTTGTCAGTCTGAGGGGAGTGTGTGTGCGTGAGCGCCCAGAGAACAGGTGCACCTCTCAGGCAGAGGTTCAGCCCTGAGGCCCCTGGATCCAGGCGGCTCCCTGGCACCCGACTGCACAGCGGCGAGACGTGTATTTATCTCTGAGCGAGCAGAGCATAACAACATTCTTGGTTTACTGACGAGGTCACACATACAGAGATGGTCTCTAACGGCAACGACGTGCAGCGGGGCGGCGAGCTGATCAGTCAAACAGCCGAGCTTTATGAGCACACGTGCTTTATTACTGTTTATTATCACAATCTGAACACGTGATAAAAAACTTAATTTGCTGCTTCGATAAATGTTCAACAAAACCTGAGACGTCGTCTCATTTCATTTGCAAGAACTAAAATCTAAATTCTCTTTATGATTTTATATTTACAAACAACAGAATATTGAAAATGTCGTCTGAAAAAGATTTTATTTAACAGCTGATTGTTTATTTTGTTGTGTGTCTCTTACATAATAAATTCCATGGAAGTAAAATATGTTGGTAAATTTTCAGACCTAATTTCTTGGGAGGAAGGATACACACATTCCAACATGTGCGAGCGCTCAGGTGGATGGGGATGATAAAAGCGAGAGCGTTAACTGACAGTAAATCTGTCAGTGCTTCTCAGGCGTTGCGGGGGGGGAACAAATTCTTTCTTCCACACAAATGTTTCTCGTTTCCCGACCTCACCGAT
>NW_019525455.1:0-1304 GCF_002814215.2 Seriola lalandi dorsalis | reverse complement strand
CCTCTCTGGAGGTTTCTGGGAAGAGGAAAGGAGCTGATGTCATCCACTTCCAGATGGCAGCGTAAGGAAATAGAAGAATAGGAAATGGGCCCCTTGATTCTTACACAACTCCCATATCCTTTAAGTTAGTCACATATTCTTTTCGCTTTCTTCAACCACACGGAGAGAGAGAGAAAAACACACCTGCAGCCTGTTGTTCCTTTTTCAAACAGGCCTCGGTTTGTTTGATGTGACGTTGTTGAAGTGTTTGTTAGATTTCCAGATGATGCTTCAGCCGTTTAAAGTGTCAGTGTGTGCTGGAGGTCAGGAAGCGTCCGTCCTGATTCTAACGAAGACGAGATAACGGCTTATAGTCGCTCTCTATCTAGAACTAGAACTAGAACAGACACGTGGACCGTGATGTTAGACAACGTTTAATCTAAAAGAACAAGATATTCACACCATTACGTCGGGAACATGACAACATAACACACCGCTAATTTTCCTGCACGACTGATATGGCTTCAGATGTTTGTTTAAGGTGGATTCATCCATTTTCTGTCCCTTCATCCCATCAGCCTCAGCTCTGCTTAGAGCCAATTAGAAAACATTAGCATGCTAACATGCTACAATAAGAAGGTGAACCTGGTAAACAACAGCTCTACTTTGTGTTTAGTGCTAATTAGAAAACATGAGCATGTTAACGAGGGACAGCAAAGACAGTTGTAGCGTTAAAATACAGAATTTAACTGCACAACAGCTGCTAGTAAATACAACAAGGTCAGTAACATCTGTAATTTGTTATCCATGTTTTAATTTAAAAGTTGATGTCAGTGTTGTGTTTACAGATCGGTTTTTATTTCACCTTGTTCAGTTTAACAGTTAGAATCTCTGTAGAAGAGAAATCCCTCGGTGAGCCGGTCGTCTGCTCATTATCAAACCTCCTGAGTCCGACATGTTGATGCTACAGGTGCAGCGTGAACATGTTCTTTTCTTTTTACGCTTTGTTCCCGTCTTTTCTTTACATTCTTCCTTTTCATCAACACGGGGACGAGGCAGTTCCTGGAAGAAGCCCAGAAGGAAACCGTTGCTTATTGTTGGAGCGAGGGGAACAACATAATTAGGCTGAGACGCTGGGACCCCTGCTCAGGGAGACCTGAGTGTGTTAGTGTGTGTGTGTGTGTGTGTGTGTGTTTAACATTTCTGCTTGTTTTTGTGTAGATTTTTGAAAGCTGTATGTTTGATTTCTGCTGAGCAAAGGTGAGTGGGTAGCTGTGTGGCAATGAAAGTGTGTGTGTGTGTGTGTGTGTGTGTGTGTGTGTGTG
>NW_019525454.1:962893-963585 GCF_002814215.2 Seriola lalandi dorsalis | reverse complement strand
CGTCGGTATCGTTAGAAACTAAAGATAAAGAAAAGTAAACGGTTGATAAAACATTTTCTAAAGCAAATAACAGGCACATTAAAGAGAATCAACACTGGTTGATCAACATAGTTCAAGATGTAGATATCGGTGGATTCAAAGCTGCTTTTATAATAACAATGAATTTCTCAGGAGAATCTGAAATAATGAAGAGACAAATAAATATTGTCTCTCCAAATACTGAGGTCAACGACCCAACAACACAAAGTGTGTTGATGTTTAGTTCTGTGAAATTCTTCTTCTCCAGAAACTAAACACAGCTCATTAAATTGACTGTCTCTAGTTGTATACTTACATTCAGCAGTTTGATCCTCAGACTCTCTGTCAGTGTTGTTTGCTTTCATTACCGGTACGCAATGAATCTTGGGATATGTTGAACCAGGAAGGATCCACCTGTTGGTTCCTTCCAGGAAAGGAACCTGAAGGAACCTTTGAAATAATGACAGTCTAGTTGCAGCTTCTGTTATGTTTTATTATTCTAATGAATCTATACAAAATGGGGTATAATAATTATAATTATAATGATACAACATAAAACAAGGGATTAGAAGAAGAGAGAAAGAAAAAAGATACTGAAATTAGCATAACATAATTAATAAAGGGCCTCCATATATTCTCACATACAAGCTGCTTAGCCTTAAATATGTAGGAAA
>NW_019525454.1:958690-959000 GCF_002814215.2 Seriola lalandi dorsalis | reverse complement strand
TGGTGGTTACCATGGAAACCACAGCTGCAGGCAGGATGGGTAGATGGAGAATAATGTCACACACACACACACACACACACACACACACACACAGACTGCAGTGTGGAGTCTTTGTCTGCAGAGCTTCTTCAGGTTCACTGCAGCACAAACACACACACAGAAATCTATCTGGTTTTTATCGACCAATCAGAAACCAGCAGAGGTGAGGCGAGCGTGTGTAGATTTTGATTGTAGGGGATTGTGTGTTTAATGCAGCAGGAAACTGACTCAGTTACACACTGTGGGGGGGGGGGGGGCTATGTGACTGCTC
>NW_019525454.1:954855-957980 GCF_002814215.2 Seriola lalandi dorsalis | reverse complement strand
ACACACACACACACACACACACACACACACACACACACACACACACAGTGGAGAGTCCAGGGTGGTTTCCTGTTCAAAGGAGTCCTCACATAGACGTCGCTGTCTATGTGTGTGTGTCAGTCACTGGGAGTGGCAGCTCCTGCTCTGCAGAGAGAGAGAGTGGTAAAGTGAGATAGGATGTAAAAGGAGTTTTCCATTCACTGCAGTGAAGCTGAAACAACTCGTCAATCAAACGATTAATCAAGTGATAGAAGGTGAATCTGTGACCACTGTGTGTTGGTAATCAGGGAACGTTCGAAGACGTCACGTTGGACTTCAGTAAATTCTAACAGACACTTTATGAATCAGAGAGTTGAGAATCAACCTGAAGAACCAGAAGCTGCAGTTCCTCTAACGACCACTAGAGTCTGGCTCCAACAGTGAGTCAGTCCCCATAGACTCCCATGTTAAAATGTCCAACTTTACAGCAGAAATCAACATGTTTACAGCCTGGTGCAAAAACTGTTTTGGTCTCTAGAGCTAATTTCCTCCTTCATGACACCTGTTTATATAACTCACCTGTTTACATTTTATTAAGGACTACAGTTATGGAGGATTGAGGGCGTGGCTTCTTTAAATGACAGGTGGGTGATATACCTGCCACAAACTGACATGCACCGGAGTCTCAGCTCCACACACGCCCCTCCTCTTTGACCATTTTTGGATTAGCCGGGAGTTAGAGGTGGAGTCAAACACTGCCAAGATGGCAACAGTGGAGCAGCTAACAGAGCAGAAACCTGTGGGTGACGTCACAGAGGTGATGGCCATCTTTATTTACAGTCTGTGGTCTTATCTGATAAACAGAGGACCAACAACACACGGAGCTGAATGACAGAGTCCAATGTCCAGGTTCTTAGTTCTTACAACAGCTCTCTGTATAAAGTTTGTTTCACCTGCTCGTCTCATTGAGACTGAGGTTTTTATTTCAAGAGGAACCTGAGAACAGAGAACCCTCACCGTCCAACCACCATCAAACCAGGTGCAGGGCTGAAGTGAAGCTACCTGAAGACATCAGGTCATAAAGCTTGAGACCACAGGAGGGTCTGTCTGTCCATACATCACTGCTGTCTCCTCTGTTGCTGTGCAGGATGCGGTGGTTGCCATGGTCACAAGCCTCCGGTAGAAAACAGCATTTATTGAGGAATGTGGAGAGGTAACAAAGACGGAGGCGATGTGTCACACGTGGAGCCAGCTGAGTGGAGACTGTTACCGTGTGTGTGTGTGTGTGTGTGTGTGTGTGTGTGTGTGTGTGTGTGTGGTTCCTCCTCCCTCATCGTCTCACACCGTCAACTCCATTTATAGACGATGATGTAAGCACTATCTCTCTCCCAGCATCCCCCACCACACCCTCACTCCACCTCCCCCATTCTCAAGTGTCTCAATATGATGCCTTCCCTCCCCCACTCTCTCTCTCTCTCTCTCTCTTTTTCTCTCTCTCTCTCTCTCTCTCTCTCTCTGTAACCTCCCACGTTTCTATTTTTTCTTTCTTTCTCTCTGGCTGAAAAATGAGCCGCCATATTTAGTCCCTGTGGCTTCACTTCAGCTGCACTAGTCCTGTTCTGAATCCACTTTGGACCCTTGTTTTATCCAAACGGGTCCAGATTTAGGACCCAAATTTAGCTCATATATGAGCCAACCCTTGGCCGACATGGATCCAGTGTTTGGTCCAGATGGGTCAGAATCTAGCTCATTTAGCTGCCTATGTCCAAATTTAGCCCTGAAGGGTCGAGATGTAGCAACATGAGCTCACATTTATCTCATTAGAGTTCACGTTAACCCACATTAGACCATATGGGTCCATTCTTTGGCCAAGATGGGTCCAGATTTAGTCCACATAGGTCCAGAATGAGCCTTTAACATTTATCCCAGATTGGTCCTTAATTAGCACATATAGGTCCACATGTTCAGACTTCATGCGACCACGTGTAACCCAGATGTTGCTATCCCACATGGGTCTACATTCAGCCCAGGAGGAACTTTCCTTATTTACTTACTCACACTTGGAACCGCATTCAGCCCATGAGGACGCAGATGGGTCTTATTCTAGCACAGGGGACCACTTCTGGCCAAGTGGGTCGTAGTGTAAATCCTCCATTTTACCTGAGAGAGAGAGGATGATGGGAAACCACAAGGACAAACTGAAAGAAAAGGTCGCCACAGATTGCATTAATATTCATCTCCACCAGCTACTACAAAGCTCCTGAATTATTGGAGTCACGTAAATATCTACGGAGAGGGGGTGGGAGGAGGGAGAGCGGTGGGGGGTGGTAGGAAACCTATTTCTCCCTCTCTACTCTCTGTGAATGGAAGCTTCTCTCCTCCTTTAGCAGCATCCCCTCTCACTGTCGCCATGGGAAACCACTGAGCTGTTGCCTAGCAACAGCAGCAGCAGCAGCAGACTGTCTGCAGCAGCTGTGTGTGAGTGTTTCTGAGTAAGTGGTGGCCATTTTATCCCCACCCATCACCTTTATACACACACACACATACACACTCACAAACACATACTCTCACACACACACACACATACACATACTCAGACGGCAGGAAAAGCCCATTAGTGTTGGCCATCTGGAGTTTACTGAGTTTCTCCACGGTCTGCTGCCTCTGGAGTCAATCAGAGGACACCACTGTGTGTGTGTGTGTGTGTGTGTGTGTGTGTGTGTGTGTGTGTGTGTGTGAGATCAGCTTTGTGATGAGCGACCATGATACATCCACCCAACAAAAATAAACCCCACCGCTGAGCATGTGTGAGCTGCTAAATGTGACCGACATTCACACACACAATCAGCGGTTCTGACAAAGTCAAACTTGTATGAGGAACATCCATCTCTTACCTTGATGACTCTGTCATCTGTTGGGGGGGTCCAGCAGGTTGAGGTTGCGGGGTGGAGTGCCTCAGGGCGGTGCTCTGGGCCCCTTCCTTGTCTTGCTTTATGGTAACAACATGAAGGCTGCCTGCTCAAGTTCTTTGTTCTTCTTGGTTTATTATGTTTATTTATCCCTCCAAACACTGACAACAGGTTGAAACAAAATACACTAAAAAACACAAACTTTAAATATTGTAGGGAAGAACCACATGTTGTTTT
>NW_019525454.1:917507-954495 GCF_002814215.2 Seriola lalandi dorsalis | reverse complement strand
CCCAACAAAATCAGTCCCAACAAAACCAGTCCGGACAAATCCAGTCCCAACAAAACCAGTCCCAACAAAACCAATCCCAACAAAATCAGTCCCAACAAATCCAGTCCCAACAAAACCAGTCCGGACAAATCCAGTCCCAACAAAACCAGTCCCAACAAAACCAGTCCCAACAAATCCAGTCCCAACAAAACCAGTCCCAACAAAACCAGTCCCAACAATTCCAGTCCCAACAAATCCAGTCCCAACAAAACCAGTCCCAACAAAACCAGTCCCTGCTTCAACGACCTCAGTTCCATCGAAGCCAGTCCGAAACAAACCACTTCCAGTCCCAACAAAACCAGTCCCAACAAAACCAGTCCCAACAATTCCAGTCCCAACAAATCCAGTCCCAACAAAACCAGTCCCAGCTCCAACGACCTCAGCATCATCAAAACCAGTCACAACCAAACCATTTCCAGTCCCAACAATCCCAATCCCATCAAAATCCAGCCAAGTTCCATTCCAAGTCCGTGCTGGTCCAGAGGAGGCCTGTGGTTCCGTCCATGTTGGAGGAGGCGGGTCAGGTTCTCCGCCAGGTTCGGAGACAGAAGAAGGTTCTGGAGGAGAACCTGGAGGCGCTGCTGAGAGCCAAGACAGGAGAGGTGCTACACTGCCAACTGGAGGCACTGGCTGCTAACAGGTAGCCAACGCTAACTTTATGTCTGCCAACAGAGAGGCCGAGGTAGTGCTTGTGGGTCCAAATAGACAACTTCATGCTAACGTTGCTGCTATCATTATTTATATACCTCGCTAACAGCTAGCTTTATTTTTACTGTCAGATAGCTAACTGGCTTCATGCTTCATGCTTCATGTGTGTTATACTGGTGTGTGTGTGTGTGTGTGTGTGTGTGTGTGTGTGATGGTATTGATTGACAGCTGCCTTAGAGCATCCTGTCGGCAGCGTTGAGGTGACTTTGATTGACAGCTGTCAGCCTGAAGAGCCTCTGTCTCTGTTTAGATTCTCTCTCTGCTGTCGACCTGTTTCTTCTGTTTTTTTTTTTTATTCTCCAGACTTAAAAATTAAAATGTACGTCTGTTTTCACGCAGAATATAAAATCTGCTGAAGAGCGTGTGACCGTCCATTCGGCTGCTCTGATCTCTTTGTGTTTAGTTTGTGTCCTCTGTCCTCTGCAGAGACTCGACCGAGGAGGTCCGGATCAAGAAGACTGTGGACGCCTGGATCAGCACTTTATCCAAAGACGTGCAGGTGAGTTCAGTGTAACATGTTAATCAGTGATCTTTAGAGATGCTCGTAGATGGATGTGGTTTCCTTTGGACAGAGCCAAGCCAGCTGTTTCCCACTGTTTCTAGTCTTTATGCTAAGCTAGGCTAACCAGCTGCTAGCTGTAGCTTCATATCACATCAAATTCCCATCCGAAGTGACGTTTTCAAAAGTCCAAACCTCACAGGTGTTCAGTTTATTATTGTGATGAGAGATGAGCTGCGTGTTAACTGATTATCCAAACGGCTGAATTATTATTTATGTCATTCTGTTCTCATTCTTCCACATATCTGCAGTCTGAAAAACATTAAATTCCCTTCTTTCAAAAAAATTATATAAATATTAAATAAATTTAAATGTTTTCCTCCTTAAAAAGTTTCAAGCTCATTTTGAATCGTTTTTATCTTCAGCAAAAACTGGATGGAAATTCCTCTAACCTCTGACCTGAAGTAAAATGAATATGTAGAGTTTAAATAAATTATGATTAGATTATAATTATATTTAATTATTCGACTGATCACCAGGTGTTAAAATGGTTTTGAATTGATTTGTTGAACCTGCAAAAACACTGACGTCTTGTCTTCTGATCCTCAGGCTGAGACGTCCTCTGAGGATACTGTGGTGACATCACAGCTGGTGGCTGCTGGGAGCTCCGCCCACTCAGGGAGAGGGAGGCCACTGAGCGCGCTCAGAGGGAGAGGAGGCCGAGGGCAGAGAGCTCGACACAGAGTGGTTAGACTGGACTCTAATTGATTTGTTCAGTAACACGAGCGGATCATTCAGTTTTATTGACGATGTCTGATTGCAGGTGCAGGGGGCGGAGCCTGGCAGCACAGTCCCAGGTGTGCCGACAGACAGTGGACAGGTGGAGGGAGAGTCGTACCTGACACATCTGTACGGCAGAGCTCCTTATGAAGGTCTGAGACGAACTCTGAAGAAAAGTCCGTACCTGCGCTTCAGCTCACCTGTGTCACCGCCCAGCAGGAAGCCCCGCCCCCGCCTGGTGGAGAGCGTCAGAGGTTTGTTTGATTTTTAAGGGGGGGTCATGTTCCATATAACAGCAGCATCACTGTCATGTTTCTGCCACTGTCAATAAAGTTTTTACAAACGTCTTTCTCTCAGGTGTGAAGGTGAAGTCCTGTAAGACTCAGACCAGCTTGGCTCCTCCCCTCAGTCCATCACCCAGACGACCTCATCATCGCCTTGTCTTCGGCTCCTCCCACATGGCCTCTAGTGACCCCGCCGACCTCAGAGTGACTCCCGCTGACTCTTATTCCGTTCCCATGGCGATCCCACTGGGTCAGTTCACATCCACAGATTATTAATTATTATTAACTCTCCCCTGGAGGTTTTACAATAGAAATAAAGTTTACTGTCCACCCCCCCACCCCAGGTCGTCGCAGGATGGATTCTTCCTCCAGGTGTTTTACTGAGCGTCTGCAGGAAGTGACATCACCACCTGCACCTCCTCCCACTTCTGCTGCAGTTGCCATGGTGGCTGGAGCACCTGAGCAACAGTCTGATTCACAGGTGAGCTGGTCTGATTGATTGTGTATTAGTAAGTTTCTGTTACCTGAGTAAAATGATGATGTCATGTGGAGGTGAACACAGCTGGAAGAACATCATTCAAACATCAGGCTGCAGTGATGTGAAAAACAAGCAGAAAGCTGCAGGTCAGAGGTCAGAGGTCACTGACAGGTGTTGTTGTGTCAACAGAGGGAGGAGCAGCTGGATGCAAGTGAAGCTACTCCTCCTCCTCCATCACACATCATCATCGAGACGAAGAGCGAGGAAGAGGAGGATGAGGAGAACGTCTTCCCTGGAACTGACTTCCTGTCTGCAGCTGATGTCGTCCAGGTAACCTTCATTTTCCTCCTCCTACTGTAGGAAGTGGTTTCAGCTGCGACTCAGCTGCAGTCCCACAGCTCCACCTGCTGGACGTAGACAGAAGCCCGCCTCCTGATCCAGACTCAACACTGAACCTGATCCCACTGTAGAACATCAGAGTCAATTACAAAGTCATTGAAATCCGTCCTGTGGGTAAAACTCTGTGGTAAAAGATGTGTTTCCTATTCCAGAAATGGCGGCCATCTTGAAATTTTGAAATTTCAAGTGGCTAATGTAATTTTTCCAATGAATGGCCTCAGAGGGAGAAACAAGCCACATTTGGACAGATTATTTAATTTGCTTTAAAAATGAAGAAGCAGCAGATTGTCACTTTTCAGAAGCTGGAACATTAAATTTATTTTTGCTTGATAAATGATTAATCAATTATAAGTAAAGTCGTCCTCTTCATCTTAAACTGAAGGAATTTCATCATTATTCACTGTTTTATAAGTCAGTGAATCAGTTCGCTGCAGGAGGTTTCACTTTTTTATCATATTGAACTGAAGGTTTTGTGTCTCAGTTTCTTTCTTTTTATACATTATTTTATTATTATGTTAAATTAACTGTAACGTCTGATCTTAACCTTCATACATGATCCCGCTCCTCCTCTCCTCTCCCCTCAGGAGGAGGTGAGTGTGGTGGGTGAGGAGGCTGTGGAGTTGGACGGGGGTCTGTCTCCTCCTCCGGTCCTGTACCAGGGTCCTGTCTTCCCTCCCCAGGCCCGCTCTGCCCTCCCTGCCCAGGGTCAGACCTCCATCCTGGACACCGACCACCAGAGAGACGCCCTGGAGAACCGGCTGGTAGAATGGTGAGACACCAGTCTGAACCGGTCTGAACCGGTCTGAACCGGTCTAAACTGGATGCCGACAGCATGTTGTGGCTCTGTTATATTCTGTTTGTTTCTGTTCAGGGTGGAGCAGCAGCTGATGTCCAGGATGATCTCAGAGATGTACCGCCCCCCTCCCTCTGACCCCGCCCAGAATGTTTCCACAGACCAATCGGAGCTTGAGGAGCGGAGCGTCACCTCAGACATAGGTGAGTGGACAGACAGATGGACCAATCAGAGCAGGTTTCTGCAGACAGGCTGGAAGCCTCATGTGGACCTGGTCTCAGTCCCGGTCCAGGACTGACTGTAGAGGTTCTGACCTGTGACTGTTGTGTGTTCAGTGGAGGCTGCAGGGGGCGGAGGTCTGCAGCTGTTTGTGGACTCCAGCGTGTCGGTGGACTCGGCTCTGATCCGGCAGCTGGTTAATGAAGTTCTGACAGAGATTGTGGCTCTGATGCTGGGACAGAGAGATCCACTGGACACGGGGCCAGGACCAGGACTGGGACCACCAAAACCAGAACCAGCAAGAGACCAGGAGGTACGAAACCTGAGGACAGAGAAAAACTCCAGTCTAAAGTGTCTCTGTGTTCTGATCTGGATCCAACTTCTTCTTTTCCAGGACACACTGGTTCCTCTGGTTCCTACGCCAGTGCCGACCCCGCCACCCATTCTGACCCCGCCCACCGGAGAGACCACGCCCCCTACAACACCCCCTCCATCTGAACCGACCAGCCTGCTGAACGAGGAGTCTCCTCAGCCAATCACAGCGCCAGGTTGGAAATAGCAGCTGCATTAGCTCTGTTAGCAGTAGTATTTAGTAGTAGCATTGAAATTAACAATAGCAGTAGTAGCACTGCTACTTCTATTAGCATTAATTATAGTTATATTATAGTAATAATAGTGTTAATATCAATAATGAGAAATAATAGTGCCAATGTTAGCATTAGTCACAGTAGTATCAGTACAAGTGTTAGCATTTGTAATATTACTAATATAAACATTGGCAGAAGTAGAGTTAACATTATTAGCAACATTAGCCTTGTGTTAGCATTATTAGCATCACTGTTAAACTATTTGTTCTTGTGTCTGAAAACTTCCTTGAAAACAAGCTGATTATCTCAAGAGGAAATGAATGAGCTGTAGTCTGTTTCTCTCTAACTGTGACCTCAGAGCTTGTGATCACGCCCACACCCAGTCCAGACCCCGCCCCCTCCGCAGCAAGTCCACCTGCCCTTCATCAAGCGCCGCGCGCTCTGACCTGGGGAGATGCTGAGCTGCCATTGGACGAGGAGAGACCAGAGGAACACCTAGTTACACACAAGCATCCGCTGGTGATGTCAGTAGCAGAGGAGGAGCCTCCTGTCTCCTCTCCCCTTCCTCCCCCTCCTCCCTCCATCCCGCCTGCTCCGTCCCTGTCTCCTCCTCGTCCAGATCCTGACCCCGGACCAGCGTCCCCCTCCAGCTCCTCAGGCGACTCCAGCAGCAGCAGCAGCTCCAGCTCCAGCAGCAGCACAGTGACCGCAGCACTGAAACACATCTCAGAGGGAGAACTGCTCATCAGTGTCAACCAGCTGGCTGCCATGACAGGTATCATCATCATCATCATCATCACCATCGCCATCGCCACCACATCTTCATTCAACAAACTTCACACAAACAGACAAAACATTGCAACTTTTCTTCTTCTTGTTTAAACTGATCATTAACAACAACACACGCAGAGGACGTGATCTGTGGCGCCACCTCTGGTCTTAGGCTGCGTCCACACGACTACGTTGTCATTTTCTTAAAACTGTGTTTTAATTAGCGTCATTAGCTTAGCGTTCTGTCTGTCTCTGACTCTGTCTTTGTGTCTGTCTCTGTCTCTGTGTCTGACTCTGACTATGACTCTGACTCTGACTCTGTCTCTGTGTCTGTCTCTGACTCTGACTCTGTCTCTGTCTCTGTCTGTCTCTCAGAGGACGAGGTCGTCTGCAGTTTCTCCAGCTCTCTGCAGGAGCTGCAGGACATGGTGAGACACAGTTTGTATTTGTCTCTGGTTGTCTGTCTCTGACTCTGACTCTGTGTCTGTCTCTGACTCTGTCTTTGTGTCTGTCTCTGACTCTGTCTCTGTGTCTGTCTCTGTGTCTGTCTCTGTGTCTGTCTCTGACTCTGTCTTTGTGTCTGTCTCTGACTCTGTCTTTGTGTCTGTCTCTGTGTCTGTCTCTGACTCTGACTCTGTGTCTGTCTCTGACTCTGTCTCTGTGTCTGTCTCTGACTCTGTCTCTGTGTCTGTCTCTGACTCTGTCTTTGTGTCTGACTCTGTGTCTGACTCTGACTCTGTCTCTGTCTCTGTCTGTCTCTCAGAGGACGAGGTCGTCTGCAGTTTCTCCAGCTCTCTGCAGGAGCTGCAGGACATGGTGAGACACAGTTTGTATTTTTCAAAGGTTGTTTGTCCCCCACTGATCGACACCAGTGGGAGTAGTTCAGTTTTACCTGCCTGTCCCTCCTCCAGGACTATGACCCCCCCAGTGAAGGACAGGTCAGAGGTCACGACCTCCTGCTGACCCTGCTGACCAAAATGGAGCAGGGAGTCACACACCGAGGAGAAAGACCACAACCAGAGGTACACACACACACACACACACACACACACACACACACACACACACACACACACACAGTGACCTTTGACCTGCTGTGTCCTCAGGGCTCCTGGGGGAGGGATGACCAGGATCAGGAGGAGGAAGTGAGTGCAGGAGAGGTGAGAGACGATGGGACTACAAAAAATCTCAGGACTACAAATCCCAGAAGTAAGAGTACGGCAGCCCGGCGGGGTCAAACCTCCTCACCTGGACAGATCAGTCAGTGTGCAGGTACGACTGAGGGCAAAATCCAATGTGCTGTGTGTCAGGTGGTGACATCATCACTGTGTGACCTCTGACCTCTGTCTGCTTCCTCAGACGTGTCAGAGCTCAGTCTTGATGCGACAAATCAGGGCTCTGTTACCATGGGCGACCTGATGATGGATCCACAGGGTACACTGACCTCTGACCTCCACACCGACCTGTCACTGTCTCCTCCTCCTCATGCAGTAGGACAGGTGAGACACACACACACACACACACACACACACACTAAAGAAACCACTGTAGTGAGACAACATTAACTCTGTGTGTGTGTGTGTGTGTGTGTGTGTGTGTGTGTGTGTGTGTGTGTGTGTGTGAGTAGGTTGCTCCCGCCCTGGTCAGACAGTCCGACGGACAAACAGGTAGGAAACACTTCCTGTGTTTGTTTTTTACTCCTGTTCACTGACTCTTACTGCAGTCAGGGCTGTGGTTACCATAGTTACCATCATTCAACAATTACACAACAAAGAGACACACACATGTTGATTATTTCATTGGCTTTCTGATTAAACAAATCTACTCTCAGAGCCAATCAATCAATAGTATTAGGATTTCTCACCAGTTCAATCATTTAGATTCTCATTGATCAAATTAACATTTAACTGTTTAATTATGAGAAAATCCAAATAATAATAAAATAAATGTTTTTAATGTCAAATCTAAAATAACCATCAGACAGAAGCAGCTTCATTTTCATTCACATTTTATCTTTAGTTAAAAAAAGAAAGTTTATTTAAATCATAAAGTGTGTGAAGTCAAAACTGTGGTGACAAACTGCAGAGCATCATCTGAGCAGCAGAGGGCGCCATGTCTCTGTCCACTGCCTCAGTCAGCTGATTCACTACAATCAGCTGATTCACTACAATCAGCTGATTCACACTTCAGTGTTTAATCACAAAGTTTATTTACATTTTCCACATTTACAAAAACCTGTTTGTACAACTTTATATAAAACCACTTCACACACAGAGACGAGAAACACAGGAAAGAATCAGGAAAAACTGAGTGAAGAGAAGAAAACAGCACACACACACACACACACTCACACACAAACACACACACACACATACACACACACAGTTAAAACATCATTATGTGTGTGTGTAGCGCCACACTGACTCCGCACAGAGCCATACATGGTAATGTTTACACTGGCTGAGTTGTTTTAGTGTATTGTTACACTCTGTGTGTGTGTGTGTGTGTGTGTGTGTGTGTGTGTGTGTGTGTGTGTGTGTGTGTGTGTGTGTGTACGTGTGTGAGTACGTGTGTGAGTGTGTGTACGTGAGTGTGTGTGTGTGTACGTGAGTGTCACACCCTGAGACCTGACTCAGGATCAGTTTGACTCAAGACGCATTTCTGCTCTAAACCTAAGTTCGTACAGGACTGTGTCATGTGATTTAAAATGTATGAGCTCAGTGATGGTGAGCATCATCATCATCATCATCATCATCATCATCAGTAAAACCTTTATTTTTAACACAAACATGGAGAAGAAGTTAAACAGAGAGGAAACAACATGCAGCAGACTGATAGACAGATAGATAGCTCTGTCTGTGGTTGTCATGGAAACGTCTTAGTGGGCGACTCTGCTGGTGTTTATCATCACGTTTCACCAACCAATCCTATAAGTGTGTGTGTGTGTGTGTGTGTGTGTGTGTGTGTGTGTGTGTGTGTGTGTGAAGTTGAAGGTCTGTCAGTTTCATCGTTGTCTCCTTAATTAGAACAAGCTCAGTAACCGTGACAACCAGCTAATGGGAGGGACATTTTGTTAGTGGAGATTCAGAGATAGACAGGACAGATTTTTATGTAGAGACGAAGGATTTTTTTTATGTCTCTCTACGTGGAGCAGGATCAAAGACTGGCTGAAGGTCCCGGTGCTGGATCAGGATCAGGATCTGGATCTGGATCAGGATCAGGATCAGGATCAGTGTGTGTCTGCAGTCGGCTTCAAACAGCTGTGTCCATGTTCACAGAACACCTGGATCCAAGAACAGCTCAGTTCAGATCTTTATTGTCCCACAAGAAGAAATCCTCTCCGCTTTGAGGACACCTGAGGACACCTGAAGACCCTGAAGACACCTGAAGACACCTGAGGACACCTGAGGACACCTGAAGACACCTGAAGACACCTGAAAACCCTGAAGACACCTGAAGACACCTGAAGACACCTGAAAACCCTGAAGACACCTGAAGACACCTGAGGACACCTGAAGACACCTGAAAACACCTGAAGACACCTGAAGACACCTGAAGACCCTGAAGACACCTGAAGACACCTGAAGACACCTGAAGACCCTGAAGACACCTGAAGACACCTGAGTGCTGCAGCTGCACACTGAAACACCTCAGTGTCAATTAGAACTGAGCGAACTCCAACACAGCTCCACTCTGTGGTCCTGATCCTGATCCTGATCCTGGTCTTAGTCCTGGTTCTGGTTCTGGTTCTGTGTGAAACTCTCAGACTGATGTTTGACATGCTGAGAGAAACCAACTGAACTCACAGGCTGAGACAGAGAGCTGCTGTTGGCACACACACACACACACACACACACACACACACACACACACACACACACACACACAGATTTGTTTCCAAGACGACGTCGACTTGAAACTTAAATGTAAAAACATCTTTTTCTCTCTGTTTCTCTGAGCGATCAATAAAGTTGAATGGAAGTTTGATGCTTCACACAGGTGTCAGGATCTCTTGCCGCTGGTTCCTGTATTTTATTCACGATAATCTTGTGTCTCTGTTTCCATGGTAACATGAAGTTTACCTGCAGTAACGTGGGTGAACTGGAACTGATGAGCTGGGTTTGTTTCTGCAGCCGGACACGAGCAGGAGGAGGAGGGAGGATCCAGGAGGATGGATGTTCATCTGCCCTCCATCAGACCGGAGGAGGAGGAGGAGGAGGAGGAGGAAGAGGAGGAGCAGGTGATGGAGGAGGTCAGCGCAGCAGCAGACACAGACTCCTCCACCAGCGATGTTTTCTAGAGAGAAAAGTGACGTCTGTCCATCAGATTTCTCCTCTTCCTCTTTCACAGCAAACACACTTTTCCGTCTGGTAACTCGTTACTCCGACCCTCCGTTTGTCCCTTAACAACCACATGTAATAACATGTAAACTTATTACATGTAATAACATAAACATGTAACAACTGGTCTACAGATCAGTTTCCTTTAGAAGAAAACGATGTCGTCGTGAAGCTGGAACCAAACGATCTCAGTGATTCATCAATTATCAAACTAGTTGCTGATTGATCGACTCGTTGTTTACAAACCTCTGATTCTTGTAACAGACACAAAGTCACCGGTTAATGAGAAATATAAAAACGTCTCTGAGCTTCTGCATCAACAACATGTTCCTACATCTGACTCTCATCACAGTCTGTTATTAACCAGTTATTACATGTTTATCTCCACGTCTTTTAAAGTCACTCCTGATGCTCCGGCCTGTGTGTCACAGTCAATCTGGTCCCAGTGAAACACCGACCGGTTCCTGCTGGTTCTCATCTGTCCAAGTGTTTCTCTTGTTCAGTCGAGAACCAGCAGGAACCGGTTCTACTGTCGTTTCCTGTTTCACTGGGACCAGATTGACTGTGACACACAGGCTGGATCGCGGATGGTAGCAGAAACATTTTGCAGCTTTAAACCGATGATTGATCCACCGCTTGTGTCTTATCAGTGGAATGCAGTGTGTGATCCGATCAGTGATCAATAACACTGATCGTTATGTTCTTTGTAAACAAATAAAGGAAGGCTTTTCATAAACGGCGTCGCTGTCAGGTGTGATGTGTTGCAGGACGTCCGCTGCTTCCTCTCAGCTTCTTTCTTCTTCTACAGGACGATCAAACCTCCGTCATCCAACCATTAGATTTGTCTTGTTTTTACTCTTAAAATGGCTCCAACAGTCACTGTGACATCACTGTGACATCACTGTGACATCACAACCTCTTTGACCATAACTTGGTTTATTCACTCACTAATTATGACACAATTGAACTCGCATGTCCTTAAGGATGAAATGATGAAGTGACGACATTTTATATCCAAGAGGTCAAAGGTCAATTTCACTATGACATCATAATGTGCTGCTGGAGCCCGGAGGAGCTGCAACAATCAATTCATTAATTAATCTGCAACTATTGTCACGTAATTGATCATCCTGTGATGTCACTTCCTCTAATGTCTTGTCTGGTCAGCTGTGTGCGACCACACTGTGGGACCCTGAACGCAGCACGACGTGTGGTGAGGCTGGTTCACTGTTTATCTCTGAGGTCAAAGGTCATGTGATTCAAAACGCTCCATAACTACAGAACCAGTCTCAGGTCTTTGTCTGCTCCCTGTTCTGGTCACATGGGCTGCTTGTGTGTGTGTGTGTGTGTGTGTGTGTGTGTGTGTGTGTGTGTGTGTGTGTGTGTGTGTGTGTGTGTTTGTAGAGCAGCAGTTGTCTTAATGCAGAGCCGGCAAGTCAGAACTGTGGGAACATTAACCCCCACACAGACACACACACACACACACACACACACACAAAGATAACAGTGTAGAGTGAGCTGATGTCAGCACACACACTGAAAAACTGTTTAGTGAGGCAAAACACACACACATACATACCATACTAAAGTACACACACAAACACACACATATCATGTACATATACCACACTGAAGTGAACACACACACACACACACACACACTGAGTGTGTTGTAGATAAGAGGATGATAAGCAGGAAATGGGATTAGTGAAGCAGCAGGAGAGACAGTGAGACTGAGACTGAACAGGACACATACACACACACACACACACACACACACACACACACACACACAGACTCCAGCAGCCTCTCATCACCACAGGCTGCAGCGTTTTGAAAAAAGAGAAAACATGAAGCTGATGATAATTAGTTCAGTCAGTCTGTGTGTGTGTGTGTGTGTGTGTGTGTGTGTGTGTGTGTGTGTCTCAGAGTATTGATCAAACTGATTGATCAGCTGTCTGTGGATCTCTGTGTCTGTCTGTTGATCAATATTCTCAGACGAAGGATTAAACTTTGTGCAGGTTTAATGAAGCTGCAGAAGATCGGCTGATCTCAGGCCTCAGGACACACACACACACACACACACACACACACACACACTGCTTCACTTCATCCACATGTATTTATTATTTATCATCTCATTATTAATAAAAAACTATTTCTCTGTTAGACAGAAAAGACCTGAAGCTGTGACCTCTGGTTTTTGTTCTGTTGTTTACACACAGTAACGAGCTGTTGAGTCATAATTAGATTATTATTAGATTATTAAGAAGCTCGTAAATCAGACACAATGTCTGAAGCGTTTATCAGAGACTGGAGGAAGCGGTTTGACGTCTGGACCCAGTTAAACTGGGACTGAAGACTGAAGGTTTCATGTGGAGACGGATCGAGGATCAAAGTTCTCTGGGTTTTCTAGTTTTTACACTGTGGGAAAATTCTCTTTATTTTTTTCTGTTTCTGTATTTTTTTAATGTTTTAAATCTTTAGTGTTGCTTTCATTTTTTTTCTCTTTCGTTTTCCTTTTTGTTTTTTTTTTAAATCTTTTAGTTTTCAGATTCAAAAAAAAAAAGTCTGATGTTTTTTGTTTTTTTAGAATTTTTTTTGTTTTTTTTTTTAGAATGTGTTTAGTTTTCAGGTTATTTTGAGTTTTATAATTTAATTTTTTTTGTAATTTTTTTGTTTTTAACAATTTTTGGATTTTTTCTTTATTTTTCTTTATTATCTTTTTTAGATTTCAGAATTTCTTTTTGGTTTTTTAAATTTTTTTAGTTATTAAAATATTTTTGAGTTTTTATAATTGTTTTAATCTGACAGTTCGACGTGGTCGCTCGTCATTAGAGAACACAGTGTTGGAAACACAGCGACACAATGAACCATCTCTCACAGATGTTATAACTACAATATAATATGAAATCAATTCACATGATATTTGTCTGGAAAAAGTTTCATCAGCTGCAGCTGCAGTGAATTGAATAAAATCTCATCATCAGTAACAAACAGCTGAGGTCTGTGCAGCTGTTACATATCATTACACTGGTTACCACAGCTCATAAACCAGTTTGGACGGGTTCCTGCTCCATATGTGCAGACGCTGATCTGGGTCTGGATCCTGGCGGTCACATGGTGGACTCATGTCTCCTGTGGTTTCCTGTGCATTAAAGAGCCATAAATATCACGTTTAAAGCTGCAGCAGATGGAAGCGCTTTGTTCAGAAAAGATTGATCAATAATTTATGATCTCTATTGTCTTCACTGTCCTCAGGTCTGTCTGTCCTCAGGTCTGTCTGTCTGTTCTCCGGTCTGTCTGTCTGTCTGTCCTCAGGTCTGTCTGTCTGTCCTCAGGTCTGTCTGTCCTCAGGTCTGTCCTCAGGTCTGTCTGTCTGTCTGTCCTCAGGTCTGTCTGTCCTCAGGTCTGTCTGTCTGTTCTCCGGTCTGTCTGTCTGTCCTCAGGTCTGTCTGTCTGTCCTCAGGTATGTCTGTCTGTCTGTCCTCAGGTCTGTCCTCAGGTCTGTCTGTCTGTCCTCAGGTCTGTCCTCAGACCTGCTCCCAGATCAGCTTCAGTCCATCAGAGACGAGGACCTGCAGTCAAAGTCCTGGTTCACTGATGTTGGACAGCAGCGTCTCTGAGGTCGGTGACGTTTCTGTCTCTGTTCGATTTAAAGACCTAAAACTCCAGTGACGTCAGAGAAGTCCGTTGTTTACTGAGTGTAAAAGTTTCATTAATATTATTGACGAATCTTTGAACTCGTCATTTTATTTATAAAACATCAGAAATATTCAAACATGTCAGAAGAAAACCTGAAGATTCAGTTTAATGTGACAGAAAAACAAAAATCATCTCAACTTGTCTCATCTGATGTTGTGGTGTCCGGTCAAACATCGTCTCGTCTTGTCTTCTCTTGTCTCATCTCAGCTCCTCCAAAGTAAAACTCTTTGTGCTCGTGTCTCTGGAGGTTGGACCTTTCAAACAAAGCGCCTCGTGTCTCGGTCTTTATCAATTCTTCAGCAGCTGCTGTGAATCTTTCATGCAGCAGCTGAAGGAGAAAATAAAGCTGAAGAGTCGGAGCTTCAGCTTCAACACAGACACACAAACAGATTTCTACTGTTTCTACTCTTTCTTTTCCTGGAACCTTTGATAGATGAGGATGATGATGATGAGGAAGATGATGATGAGGAAGATGATGATGATGATGATGAGGAAGATGATGATGATGAGGATGATGATGAGGAAGATGATGATGATGAGGATGATGATGAGGAAGATGATGATGATGCTAAGGAAGATGATGATGATGAGGATGATGATGATGAGGAAGATGATGATGATGAGGATGATGATGATGATGAGGATGAAGATGATGATGATGAGGAAGATGATGAGGATGATGATGAGGAAGATGATGATGAGGAAGATGATGATGATGAGGAAGATGATGATGATGAGGATGATGATGATGAGGAAGATGATGATGATGATGAGGAAGATGATGATGATGAGGATGATGATGAGGAAGATGATGATGATGATGATAAGGAAGATGATGATAGATGAGGATGATGATGAGGAAGATGGTGATGAGGATGAGGATGATGAGGATGATGATGATGAGGAAGATGATGATAGATGATGATGAGGAAGATGATGATGATGATGATGAGGATGATGATGAGGAAGATGATGATGATGATGATAAGGAAGATGATGATAGATGAGGATGATGATGAGGAAGATGGTGATGAGGATGAGGATGATGAGGATGATGATGAGGATGATGATGATGAGGAAGATGATGATAGATGAGGATGATGATGAGGAAGATGATGATAGATGAGGATGATGATGATGAGGATGATGATGAGGATGAGGATGATGATAGATGAGGATGATGATGATGAGGAAGATGATGATAGATGAGGATGATGATGAGGAAGATGATGATAGATGAGGATGATGATGAGGAAGATGAGGATGATGATGATGAGGAAGATGATGATAGATGAGGATGATGATGAGGAAGATGATGATGATGATGATGATGATGAAGATGATGATGAGGATGATGAGGATGATGATGATGAGGATGATGATGAGGATGATGAGGATGATGAGGATGAGGATGATGATGAGGATGATGAGAATGAGGAGGATGAGGAGGATGAGGATGATGATGAGGATGAGGAGGATGAGGATGATGATGATGATGATGATGAGGATGAGGATGGTGAGGATGATGATCTGTGTTCAGCCCTGAATTTTGTCTTCAGGCTTTTTCTGTTCCTCAACCTCATATGTAGTGTGTGTGTGTGTGTGTGTGTGTGTGTGTGTGTGTGTGTGTGTGTGTTGGCATGGTGACAGACCATCATCTTAAAAAATCATTTCTGTTGAGACTAAAGGAACTTGTTCACATTCAGGTCACATGATGACGATGATGATGATGATGATGATGAAGATAAAGATAAAGATCATGATGATGATGATCTGTGTTGGAGGAGTCAGGAGATAAATCCTTTTCATGGTTCGTGGATTCAGACCTGCTGAGACTTTTCCTCCATCACCAGGTAACACAAACAATAACCTCTGTTGTCATGGTAACACATCACCTCCTCCTCCTCCTCCTCAGTAGCAGGTCGACTCTGCTGAAGTGTCTGCAATATTTCATTCTTCATGAATTACATTTCAGATCTGACACAGGAAACTGAACAGGTGAGTGTGGATGTTGATCAGCTGATCAACAGCTGATTAACAGCTGATCAACAGCTGATGAAAATGTGGGACTGTCCCTTTAAACGCTCAGCCTGAGCTGCGCTTCAAACTCAAGTCAAACACTTTTTGTTCCCATGTTTCCTGTTTCTGTTCTCAGCTCAGCGGCGTCTTTCATCCCGCCGCCTCCTCTGATTGGCCGACAGGTGACAAGCTGATTAACTTTCTAACAGGACGTTTTGTCCTGAGCAGCAGCTGCAGAGTTTGAAGTGGATTTGGGTTTTTGAAGCAGGATTTACGAGTCTGTGGAGACTCAGTACCAGCAGATTACAAACACAAACCTTTCTCATGAAACTTCAGTCACTTTCATAGATTTTGTTTTTGTAATTCACTTTTACTTCACACAGACAGACGTAAACAGAAGAAGTAAAAACTTTCTCCGAGTTTTATTAGATTAAAAACATGAAGTTCAAACATCGTATTTCTGTTGTGGTTCAGTTCAGGGACGTGGATCTGGTCTGGACCACGTGTCCGTTACAGTGTCTCTGAACTGAAGCTCAGCAGTTTCAAATATTCATGAGAACCTGAAATTCAGAGCTGGGGTGTGTGTGTGTGTGTGTGTGTGTGTGTGTGTGTGTGTGTGTGTGGGGAGTCTTTAACTTCCATCTTTGTGAGGACCAGTTTGAGTCTCAGACCTCAGTGAGGACACAGACATCAGGTCCTCACCTGGACTCCGGGTCCAGACCTGGTTTCAGGGTTGAGGTAGAATCAGGTTTAGTTTAAGATGAACACTTTCACATTAAAATAAAACCAGCTCAGTGGCAGCAGCAGGGGGCGCTCTGCTCACAGCTGCCCCTCCCTCATTAACATACTAATGAACCTTCGAGCGTCGACCTCATTAACTCTTAATACAGAGTCATTAAAGAGCTGTCAGACGGTTTAAAAGGTTTCAGACTGAAATGACCCAAAAACCAAACAAAGACACATTCATAACCAAACACTGTTTAAACAGCGGAGAACAATAAAGATTATTCAAACTGACACTGAGAAACACTGAACATGAAAATGTCTGCTCATCAGATGAGGTTTGGATTTGAATAAACTTAATACGCTTGTTAAATTTCTAATTTATTCTGAACAAACAGACTTTGATTTTATTTCATTTGTTCAACATTCATTTAGTGGATTTATCTGAGTTTATTAAACAGAAACATAAAATCTGCTTCAGACTGACTTAGAGAAGCAAGCACCGATTCCTCACTTTGATATTGATCATATTATTGATATTAAAATATTTCTCTCTTATAAAATATTTCAAATCATTTAAAAACTGAAGATTTAAAATGATTCAGATGCTGCTCTTCATGTTGCTGAGGTGTCAGGACAGACCGGAGGGTTTTAGGACCCAGGGAAGCCTCAGAGAGGAGGAGGGTCTGAGGGACGGAGCATCAAGCTCCCACAAACTGACACAATCACACAGGAAGACGTGTGAGCGTTCCCTTCAAAATAAAATAGATTTTTCTCGGCGAGAAAGTGAAGTAGAAATTAATTTTAGAAAGATTTTGAAGAGACAAGTAAAAGATGAATTTAGGAAGAGACAGGTGCATCAATAAAAGAGAAAGAGAGAGAGAGAGAGAGAGAGAGAGAGAGAGAGAGATCAGGAGCTCCAGGGTAATCAGCTGGAACTCAATCTCCATGCTAACATGTTAGCAAGTTAGCATGGAGCATATTAGCAAGAATCTGTGGTGCAGGTTTCTGACCAGTGATGCGCTCAAAGTTATTATAGTTTATGAATTTTCTGTGGTTTTTGTTTTTATTTCATTTTACGTTTTGTTGTTTGAATTTGTTTTAAAGCAGGTTAACTTGTTTAGTTTAGTTTAGTTTAGTTTAGTTTAGTGTGCAGCCTACATGTGTATATCTTACTCTTTTCTTTTCAATATTACCACACGTTATAACGACGATCACGATGTTTTATTTTGAAGGTCACAACAGGAAGTGTTTGTTTTCATTGTTGCTGACGTGATTCAGCTCGCTCCGTCAGACAGCGTGGAGGGGGCGGGGCTTATCGGCCTCGGTGCAGCTGTGACGCGGTCGGTCAGTCTGGACGGAGCTTCAGGAGGAGCGGCAGCAGGACGGAGCTCACCCCGACCCTCCACCTCACTCTGTCGGATCTACCCACCGCTACAGCCACGGGGCATGCTGGGATTTACCTGGACACCTACCTGAGTGGACCCGGGACCCATTTACCGGATTAATTTCACCTGTTATTCCGCAGGAGGACCGTTAGACCACCGGTTGATACTAGGAGCTGCAGAGACCAGTTTGAGGATCAGAGTCTGGATTCACTTTGTGCCCGAGTCTGTTTAACTCGGTTTTATTTACTCGGTTTAACTGAACCAAGACAGTTGAACCAGGTGATTAACCCAGGTGAGTGACTCCAGGTGATTCCTCTCAGTTGATCCGGTGTCTACTGAGGCGTCCCGCTGCGCTCCGCCCCGCACAATGCTGTTCAAGTCCGGCAGATCCTCCGGACCCTGATGCTGCAGAGACCCTGAGGTCACACCGCAGAGTCTGACGGAGGACATGCTGCTGTCCGCGCCCTCCAGGCGGGACACGGACGGCCGCTGCAGCCGGGACAGAGCGGCTGCGGACGCGGATGCGGCGGAGCGGCAGCGCTCTGTGCGGGAGCGGCTGGAGGCCACCGTGTCCGGGCTCGGGGAGCTGGAGTACCTGCGGCAGCGGCAGGAGGTGCTGGTCCGGGCCGCGCTGGAGCTCCGGGAGTCGGCGGCGGAGGAGGAGGAGGCGGAGCGGCGGAGGGAGGCTCAGCTGAGCTCCGAGGAGAAGCTGCTGGAGGAGAACATCCTGCTGCTCAGGAAACAGCTGGTAGGTCCTGACCTGTCTGTCTCATGACCTCTGACCTCCCTGACCCCAGTCTGCAGGGATGACTCAGGTGTGTGGTGTGAGGTCAAAGGTCATAGGTGAAGGCGGGGTCAGCCTGTTTTCTTTTTAATATAGAAACAGAGGATGTGATGAACAGAACAGGAGGAGAGAGATGACCCGGTCTGTCCTTTACTGATGACGCTGATTGATTCAGAAGAATGTGACAGTGAATTAAATTGAAGTACTTTCAAAATAAATTAGAACATGAATAAAGATTTCAAAAATAAAAAACCGGAAAGTGTCAGTTAAAACTAAAACATTTACACACATGAAAAATATTTGAAAAATGACTTTATAAATCAACAGGTGAGTGTGACAGTCAGTAACACAGTGGATCAGCAACTATCTGCAGAGTTCAAACTGTTTTCATCATCTTTTTATTCATATTTCAATGACTTTCCTCAAAAAGACAAAACGCCCTGATTCTCTGGGACATTTCTTGTTTTTATTGGAAACATGTTGAATTCAATGTTTTTAATATTCTGGAGTTTGAAAGCCAAGAGAGGAAAGTAATTTTTTTTTTTTTTTTTTTGCCAGGATCTTTTTTATTTTTTTTTATTTTATCAGTGTTTGATTTTGTATTTGATGTTTTAATTTAAATAAATAAATAATTTAAATAAAAGCACCTCTAGGGGGTTTTGTCACTGACAAAAAACAAACAAACAAATTACTACAAAAATGTCTTTTTCTTCTTTTTATAAAAATAAATTTTAGTCAGGATCTACTCAGTGTTTGCTTTTGTAAAAAAAAAAAAGAAAAAAGTTTTTTGTAAAAAATAAAACATTTCTACAATTTTTTCATCTCTGAAAACAAGGCAAGTGAAAAAAATACAATCACAAGTTTTTTTTTTCCCCTAGAAAAAAAAATTACATAGGTGTACTATGAAGAAAAACTTTTTTACGAAAAACAAACTTTTTTTGAATGATCCTGGCAAAAAAAAGTTCACTTGCCTTTCAGGGCTTCCGTAGTTGTTTTTATTTTGTAGCAGTGAAGCTCAGAGAAGAGATTTTTACAAACAGGTCGTTAAATCGCTTTATGTTTGTTTTTAAAAAAGAAGAGGACCCAGACCAGAACCCTGAGGGACTCCTTCAGCATATTCACTCATCTGTTGTGAAATAACACAGGAACATAAACGACTGTTAACTCACAGATTCGTTTCACAAAGGAAGAAAAACTGGAGCTTCATGTTGTAACTACGAGACAGTTTTCTCATAATAATTAGCAAATTTTTTTCTGATAATTATGAGAAAAGGTTCAGAGGGTTGTCAGTCACATTCATATATATTAAAATCTTAAAAGAAAATAATGAATATTATTTTATTAACAGACATTACAGATTATTTATTATTACATGAATCATGTTCCAGCTGATGGAGTCACTTGTTCTCCTTTAATGAGGAGGATTCATCTTTAATGTCAGATAATAAACATCCCGAAGACGATGATGTCATGGATGATGAACCCACACTGTTTTAATCTGTGAGTGTGTGTGTTGGTGGGGGGTGGGGAGAGGCGAGGGGGAGGGTTTATGTTTGACTGAAATGAACTCCTCTGGTCTGATCCTCTGCCCCCCGCGGCTCAGAGAGGATGCTGGGAGTCTCAGTGATCCCAGGTTTAAGATATTTAACCAGGGAGGAGGGGGAGTGTATGTGTGTGTGTGTGTGTGTGTGTGTGTGTGTGTGTGTGTGTGAAATCTAAACACCCGCTTTCAATTAAAGAGGCGTGATGAGCCATCGTGGCCTGAAGCAGCTCAGACAGAATGAACACACACACACACACACACACACACACACACACACACACACACACACACACACACACACTGTCTGGTCTTCATGTTGGTTGTTTTCAGTCAGGCAGTGTGATCAGTCGTCTCTGGTCATGTGACTGAAGACTGTAGTGGTGCAGACCTCCACACAGGGACTCGGTGAACTGGACTGTGGACTTCGTTGAAGCTGGTTTGTCGTGACCTCAGACCGTGACGGAGAGTCGGGTCCAAACGTCATCGCACACGTAGCACACAACCGAAGACGGTCCGGGTCAGGCGTTTCCTCACCTGCAGGAAGTATCTGTTCTGGTTAATGCGAGGGGGGCGGGGCCTGACGGTGTCTCTCCATTTGGACGTTTACGTTTCGTCCTCCACCCTCGGATGTTCGTATTCCTCTGGTTTCACAGTTGAACTTCCTGTGGCTCCAGACCTGCTCAGTGTTCAGGAGGACGTCTGGACCAGTCTTCTTACAGACCTGCGTCAGTCAGACAGAGTCTCTCTCCTCAGCTCAGTCCACAGCATCTCTGCTGGATTCAGGTCTGGGCTGGACCCCTCCAGGAAGTGGATATCCTGTGATGTTTAGGGTCATTGTCTTCTCCTGAGGTGGACAGACACCCTGACATTATCCTAGAAGAGTCCTTGATGAACTTAATGATGTGGAGCTGCTCCAGGTCCAGGTCCAGAGGCAGCAGAGACCCAGATCCTGATGCTCCCCCCACCCTGCTCCACCTGTGGGAGGAGATCAGTCCATAGAACAGTTTCCAGGACTGTTGTGGAGAGTGAGACTTCAGGACTGTTGACTGATGAAGATCCAGACTCTTCTTCATCCTCAGACTCTGAGGTCAGACAGTCTCTGAGACCTTTGTTGTGCGGCCTGGTTCACATCAG
Organism: Seriola lalandi dorsalis; assembly: GCF_002814215.2. Taxonomy (NCBI): domain Eukaryota; kingdom Metazoa; phylum Chordata; class Actinopteri; order Carangiformes; family Carangidae; genus Seriola; species Seriola lalandi. Next base: position 933,302 of record NW_019525454.1, on the reverse strand, counting down.
CTGATGTTTCTCTAAACGTCTCGATGTGGTTTATGAGTCAAAGTGTCTTTGAGCCTCTAAACGTCTGATCTGGTCTCACTCGCTGACTCCAGGTCTGATGAGTCCTGACTCTCCCCACGGAGTCCGACAGCAGCTTCTTCTTCTCCTTCTCTGGTTTTATCTCTGACCCACCTCCATCACTGACCATAGCCTGAGCTCAGCTGAGGGTTATGGTCAGTGAGTCAGCCCCCCCCCCCCCGTGTCATCACACCTCACACAGATGTTTAACCCCCCCTCCCCATTCCCAGACCTGGTCTCCCAGCAGACAGCCTGGTTGTGTCAGTTATGTTGCAGCCTGATCAGTTTCTGAAGCTGGCGTTTGTTGGGTGCTCTTGTGACGGAGGACGTCCTGACGTCACGACGAGTGTCTGTGGTCAGCTGACTGTCAGCTGTCGTCTCTGCGCTGCAACTTTTAACACGTGAGGCGGCACATCGGCGCGTCGCTGTGAGAGCTTTGAAGTCGGGTCGGTGTGAAATCAAACACTGGAGAGGAGCTCCGGTCTGGAGAGTCCTGGAGAGTCCTGGAGAAGTTTCAAGGCCTCAAAATATCCTCAGCACAGTCGCATCATGTGATGTGTGTGAAGTTATGTCGACGCCTCTTTGTGGCGAGATGAACAGCTGCTCTCGTCTTCTGTTCGTCTCAGTTTTAATTGTAACAAGGTTGAAAACGTTGTGTTCAGGTGTTTCACGTTGATGTGAGTCTCGACGCTTCGCTCCGACACCTCGAGCAGTTTCAGCTGGGTTGTGTTTGGGAGGATTACGTCATGTGTGTCGAGGCCTCAGCTCCTCGTCGTGTTTTCACAGACAGGACGTGTTGTTGAAGGAAACCTGATCCCTGATCAGTTCAGATCCCAGTCCTCGGCAAACCTCCGCTCCTCTTCTCCCTCTTCAGACCTCTCTGTCTGTCTGTTGTGTTTTTGGACGTTGTCCCTGCTGCAGCTGCGGCTCCAAACTTGAATCTGGAGCAGATTAGCGACCCCCACCCACCACCCCACCCCCACCTCCCTCCTCCCTCTAAGCAGTAACAAATGGAGATTCCTGCGAGCTGCTGGAAACTCTGCAGATCGACTTTCAGCTCTGTGACGGAGCAGCTGAGGCAGACTCACAGCAAACTGTTCGAACTGTCTGCACAGGAAACACAGGAGACTGGGTCTGGTCCTGGTCCTGGTCCTGGTCCTGGTCCTGGTCTGTGCTCAACTTCATGTCCAACCATTAAAAGTTGGAACTGATCACGTTCCTATTATTTTAAACCTATTGGTGGTCGGGGTTAGGGTCAGCTATTCAGCAGTAACCTCTTCATATAGTGGTTTTATTTATAGAGTCCATCTGTCATGTGTGAAATACTGTGGTGGTAAAACTCTCCATTCTGGACGGGGAACTGTAGGCTATTGTAAAATTATATGCTGAATAGTTGGAGACTTTTATTTCAGTGTCAGGTCTCCTCCATTTCCAAAGACACGGCAGCATGACGACGATGGTGAACTCTGACCTGTGAATGCACCGTGTTGACTGTGATGTCGTGAAGTAGCGTGGGATCATGGGAGTTGTTGTTCTGCCTGCAGCTGAATTATCCACAGAGGTTTCCTCTCCTCTGCGGTGGCCGACCCAAAACTCTCCCGTCAGGAGAAACGAGCGAGAAAATCAGAAACGATGCAGATTCAAAAACACATATGAAAATACAAAAGAAATACAAGAACAAAAACGTGCAAAACATGAACAACAAACAAGCTGCAAACACAGAAACGATGCAACAACAAAAACACACGAACCCTTAAAAGAAATGCAACAGAAAAAGAAAGCGGTGCGTATCCAGGCAACAGAACAGCAGAGCTCCAGGCCTCTAGGGGGAGCTCTGAGTGGAACACCCATAGACTGTCCACAAGCTAACGCTAACACTTGCTACGTTTTCTGTTGCTATTTTAAAATATTGTAAAATTTACGGCCAAATGTAAAAAAAGAACACAAACCTTTTTATGTCGCCTCTTCTTTCTGTCAAAGGTCAAAGGTGAAGTCATAGGTTAGCAGTGTTTTTTCTGTTGCATTTGTTTTTTATTTTGTGTTTTTGTTGCGGAGCGTTTGACCTCGTCAGCCACCGTACTCTTCCTCTCCATAACAAACAGACCAGCTGATTAGAACCAGTAAAAACACTGAATCAACATCAGTGTTTCTGACACTGTTCAGACCACACAGGTCAGGGAGGGGCTCAGCTCGTTTCCCTGACAACAGCAACACTCACACATGCTCATGGAGGAAGTGATGTCATTGACAGGCGACCAATGAAATGGAGCGTTACCATGATTAAAATCACAGATTTTTCTGGTGTGTGTGTAACATCACTTCCTGTAGTGTAGGCGGGGCTTGACGCTCGCTGTCAGCTGGTTGATTGACAGGAGAAACAGCTGGATGAGCGTTGGTTTGTGTTTGAACATGCTGCTCATTCCAGAGAGCAGCTGCTGCTAAGACACACACACACACACACACACACACACACACACACACACACACATTTAATTTCTCTTTACAGAAGAAAAGTTTCCACAGTGAAACAAACAGTGAATCAGCTGAACTCTGACCTTTGACCTCTCTGACTTCCTCTGTGATCAATCGGTTTAACTGTGATCAATCTAACGATAAAATACAGATGTTATCAGCCTCTCCAGATGTTTGACTGGAAAGAGATTTACCTGTCCAGGTGTTTGACTGTGGACAGACTCATTAATATTGTAGGTGATCAATTATTTGTCATGTATCAATCATGATATGTACAATCATGTATTTGTGATCATGTATTGGTGATCGTGTATTGGTGATCATGTATTGGTGATCGTGTATTGGTGATCTTGTATTGGTGATCATGTATTGGTGATCGTGTATTGGTGATCATGTATTGGTGATCGTGTATTGGTGATCTTGTATTGGTGATCATGTATTGGTGATCGTGTATTGGTGATCTTGTATTGGTGATCATGTATTGGTGATCATGTATTGGTGATCATGTATTGTGATCATGTATTGGTGATCTTGTATTGGTGATCGTGTATTGGTGATCTTGTATTGGTGATCGTGTATTTGTGATCTTGTATTGGTGATCATGTATTGGTGATCGTGTATTGGTGATCATGTATTGGTGATCATGTATTGTGATCATGTATTGGTGATCATGTATTGGTGATCGTGTATTGGTGATCTTGTATTGGTGATCATGTATTGGTGATCATGTATTGGTGATCATGTATTGTGATCATGTATTGGTGATCTTGTATTGGTGATCGTGTATTGGTGATCTTGTATTGGTGATCGTGTATTTGTGATCTTGTATTGGTGATCATGTATTGGTGATCTTGTATTGGTGATCATGTATTGATGATCATGTATTGATGATCATGTATTGGTGATCATGTATTGGTGATCATGTATTGGTGATCAGACAGCAGCAGTGTGTTTCTGTTTCTCTGCAGCAGCTCAGTCGCAGGAATGCGGCACATGACCTGTGAGCAGCGCTGCATAACCCGCATGTTTTCCATCTCAGGAGGGGGGAGGGTGTGATTCAGACTGGGTGTGTGTGTGTGTGTGTGTGTGTGTGTGTGTGTGTGTGTGGAGGGGGTGGGGAGTGGGGACAGCAATTTTGATAATTAATCATTTTAGACAGATCAAAGAAAACATCAGATTGGTCATTAATGTAGATAATTATGAATCTGCAGAAAGAGACGTTAACAGTGATTCAAATCCTTCACTGAAGTAAAAGTTTTACTGAGGTAAAAGTATCATTACCACAGAGTACATATACTTCATACAAGTGCAAGTTTTACTGAGGTAAAAGTATCAACAAAATGAACTCAGAGTATCAGGAGTAAAGATTTTTATAAATGCAGAGGATGGGACTTGAAGTTTGTTTGCTCTTTTATTCTGGTGGGTTTAGAAGCTTCCTGTTTGTATAAAGGGATCATGTGATCTGTGTTTGAAGCAGCTGCAGCTGTCACAGAGATGCAGAGCAGGACACGGTGTCGAGGTTTAAAGTAGGAGCTTGAAAAGTAAAGGAAAGAGCACCAGTTGTTTTTCACAGTAAGACGCGCTTTTGTCTGATCAGTAACATCCTGATTCACCGTGGACGTCAGAGCCGCAGACAGTTTACAGTTTAATCCAGTTCCTCACAGGGATGTTTAATGACTCAGTTATCAGTCTGATTCCATGGAACAGCTCCTCTGTCCCTCCCTGACCAACGCAATGCTTTTCTTCTTTTAATACAAGTGTTGTTGGAGTTCAGCTTCACCTGCTCCGAGGTGCACGGAGACAGGAGGACGTCCGAGGAGGTAAAAAAAAAAACTCCAGCAAAAGTGTTGCTTGTAGGAGTTTTTTACCTCCTCTGTCCCTCCCCAGCTCTCCCACATGAAGACACACACTGTGTGTCGGTGATATTTGTGAGGCGGGAACAAACGGACACTCACAGGGAGCGTTTCAGCTCCACGTCACCTGGCTGCAGGAGATTCAGCTTCTTGGCTTCTGGTTCGGTTGTTAGACAGATTCCTGTTCCCGCCATCGAGGCCTCTTCTCTGCTGTTGACGTGTGATCAATAGGAAAGAGCACCTGAGCAGGTGTAAACACACTGCGATCAGCAGAGGTGGAAATATATCTCACAAGCGAACATATGGAGAGTTTAGAAGATATCGGTTCGGTTCAGACCCGAGTCTCGTCTCAGATTCATCACGTCTCCACCATGTTTGTGTCTGTAGCCGTGCTTCAGAGAGTTTCCTCTCAGAGGAGACCCGGGTCAGGACTCTGATCAGGACTGAGGAACAGAACCTGTTTATTTTGGGAACATTATTGTTATAGTGGGGGGGTCTCTAGGGGCCCCGAGGCCCCTCAGCTCACGAGTGTCTTATGTCAGTCGGTGCTCATTAACTTTTCATACTTTAGTTCTCAGTAGGAGTTTGAGTGCAGGACTTTTATTTTTACACTGTGGTACTGGCCCTTTAATCCACAGGAAATAGAGAAGAAAATAAAGTTTTAGCTTTAGCTTCAGTTTAGCTTCCATTCAGACTAAACTTCTCAGTCTCTTCAGAAACTTTAGCTGCTGGAGACAGATATTTGGTGTCTGGACGTCTCTGTTTTCTCTCCTTACAGTCCCACTTTCATCTGCTCATCCATCTTTCAATCTGAGCAGATCTGAGTTCTGCAGCTTTAAAGCTTCACAGGTTTTAATCTGTTGCTTAATATCTCCCTTTACTTAGTTTATTTAGTTTTAAATCTTATTACATTTATTCAGAGTGAAACACTTTGGGCTCTCACTGCTCTGTAAATAGATCCACTGGGGTTTTCTGTCTGTGTTTGTTCTGGTTTGTGTTCTCTGTCTGGTTTATTAAAGTTTCCTCTGGTCTCCTCTGGGATCAGGACTCTGTTTGTTCTGTTGTTTTGGGGCAAAGAGAGTTCAGAGCTGAAATATGCTGACTGTGTGTTTTCAGAACTGTCTGAGGAGGCGGGACGCTGGTCTCATCACTCAGCTCCAGGAGCTGGACCGACAGATCAGCGACCTGCGACTGGACACCGAGGCGTCACATGACCAGCTGGAGACCGACAGCCGACCAAGCTCAGGTACATCAAACTCCCAGAGTCCTGACTAGACGTAACACGCTGAAACAGTTAATCTGTGACTGATCAGAAACAGGAGGAAAAACCTGGTCAGGGTTTTAGATTTCTTCGGTCTGAGCAGACCTGAGGAACATTTTTTCCCTGCTGTTCTTTTAAATGCTTTCATCAGCTGTAGCTCCAGTTACCTGCTGCTGCTGTAGTACTCACACATTCCCTCCTCACAGTAACTTTATTTCTTTATTTTCTCTTCTGTCTAGTGACAAGTCATTTACCGAAACATCCACTGAAAAAAAATATATATATTTCAATAAAACTGAAAGGAGAGTACCTCACAAAACAGTACCAGCACATGTATTCACATTAATCACATGAATCCATCAGTAACAAAGAACTGATCATATCATATATAACCGGATATGACTCACAGGGACGAAGACTTTTATTTTGACGCTTGAAGTACATTTACCTCTCAGTACATTTACCTCTCAGTACTGTAGTACTTTTACCATCATGTGTTGTTGGTGTGTGGTGAGGATGGTTTGTGGAGACAGTTATAATTTGGTGTTGTCTTGAATTCAGAGAGAACTGATGAAAGTGTGTGATAGAGACGATTGTGTAGAGAACTGCATCATCTGCAAATAGGTGACTCTTTGCTGCTCAACGCTGATTTTAAATCTCCTCCAGTGTAAAGGTGTGTGTCCATGTGTAGTGTGATTATAGATCAGCTCTAGCTTCTATATTAATACTGTGAAAGTATCAAAGCCTCAGTCCACAGAGAAATGCACACAGCCTGTATTCAGAAACTGAGCCTTAAAACCAGCCGTCAGGACTTCTGGAACTTTGTGATGTCACAACAAAGCAGTCACCAAGCCCCGCCCACCTGGACCCACCATCCAAACCTTGCAGGATTTTTACCTCAAATCTGCTATTGGATCGCTCAGCAAACAGTCAGCAAATCAGAAGAGAGGAGGCTCAGTGACTTCAAATAAAACACAGAAGAAGAGGAAAATATGGAGCTTTAATATTTTTATGAAAATGGAAAACGTGGTACCTTTAGTGATCTTAAGGACTTGAGACCAGAACTAGAACCGGTCTGACTTCCGACCCTCAGAACTAGATGTGTTAAAAAAGTTTTTGTTGTCTGGGCTTCCGTGCATCACAGGGCTACAACAGTGTGGTTACCTGTGTTTTAATGGTCATGACATCACTTCCTGTCTGTGTCTCTCAGGTTTCTATGAGTTGAGTGACGGGGCGTCCGGCTCTCTCTCTAACTCGTCCAACTCGGTCTTCAGCGAATGTTTCTGCTCGATGGCGGACGCTGACGGACGCCTCCCGTCCACAGGTACACACCCACCCCCACCAATCGCTTCAGAGACTACACACATCAGCTGGTCTGTTTCTGTCCAATCATCTACCAGAAAGCAAAAACCTTCCTGTGTGGAGTCAGTGAAACACGAAGGAGCTGCTGAGTCTGAGTCTCATTATCTCTGTTTACATACTGTCGCCATCAACCTCCGCTGAACACACTGGTTTCCTGTTTCTCAACCCCCTCCTCCTCTTCCTCCTCCTCTTTCTCCTCCTCCTCTCCTCTGCTGTTTTATGTTGCTGTGCTCCTTTTGGTCACTCCGCTGTATAAACACACACACACACACACACACACACACACACATTGACACCTACAGATCCACCAAATGTGTAAACACGAACACACACACACACTGAGGCTTGAGCTTGGCCTTCAAAATAAAAGTCATCCTTTGAAGTGGAGCTGTATACAGTTCAGGTTGACTCGGTCACTTTACTTTGTAAATCTCCGTCTGTGAACTGAGCGGTTCAGACTGACGCTGTGAGAATGATTAAATCAGTTATGGACAGTGTTGAATCCAAACAGCCTCACAGCTGCTGCTCACTCTGTCTACACGTCGGACCTGTGTTACATGTGATGCCCCTGGGCTCACAGTCGTCACCTTGAATCACCGGGTGACCTGAGCGCCTGACGTCAGTGTGACTCTGAACGAGGTGGTCTCATTTCTGGAGCAGATCCTCCAGGTTCTGGTCTGACAGCTGGTGCGTTCACTAGCTCCTGTAAAAGTGGTGGTAACACAAAGTCAGAGCAGTTAGCTGTGAGCCTTGCCGGCTGATGTAGTGTACCATCTTAGCTTAGCCTCGCTAACGCTACGTAGGCTTTGACCCCCCTGAAGCTCAACGCTCTGCAAGAAAACATGTAAACAGACAAAACAAACAACTTCAGAAACATCTTTACTCAGAACACAGAGGAAGTGTTTCCAGGGGACACTAACAAGTCGTTCAATGCTTTGTGACTTTTGAAGTTAAAAGCTTTGAACAACATGTGCACATGGATGTGTTTTAACACATGTATGCAAGTGCGTCCCAGCCGGGTTCATCACTCTTTAGTGTCCCCTGGAAACACTTCCTTTGTGTAATATGAGTATTTGCAGCTCATGTGTGGTCAAACTGATGAAGATGTTTCTGAATCTGTTTGTGTTTCGTCTATTTGCATGTGTTTTCTTAAGCTGCAGATTGTTGCGCTTCAGGGCCACCAAAGATTTTGACCTAATTTGTTCTGAGCTGTGAATAAATTACAGTCAGTTATATTCAACGTCCTCGCACGGATTCGTTACACCGTTTAGCTCAGTTTTATTTCTGTTTGAATTTTGACTTGTGCCTCTAATCCAGGTCTGATGCTGTTTAAATCATTTCCAGGAGCGGCAGTGAACGTGAAGAGTTAACATTTCACAGCACACTGTCTCCACAGAAAAGAATTTTCCACTTACTAATGCTTAGACTCTCCATCCACAGCTGAACCAAACAGGGTCATTACCACACTCAACAGACCATTTCATCAGAACTGCATTGCTTGGAAACAGCTCTGTCCAAGTTAACTTCCTGTCAGCTGTTGACATTAGGAAACGCTGCAACACTGAAATAAACTTAGATCCATTTAGACTGTTTATGTTTGAGACTGCGAAGTGTTTAGCAGGCGGGTTTACAGCAGACCTGGACCTGAAATGAGAGCTGTGAATATCCAGAACCTGCTGCTTTGTCTGGACCTGATCTCTAATGTCACATTCCTTCTCGTTCTCCTTCAGATGAGCTGCCCAGCTGTTTGGAGTGTGACGGTCTGGTCGGAGGACTCTGTGACGACTTTTCTTCTGGTACAGTTCGTCGCTCAGTCTCCGCTCCTCACCCGCCCACCCTGGATCCTGTCCCCTTAGTGGCCTCCTGTGACTCCCAGTCTAAGTACCACTGCGACCTGGTGGCCCGAAATGGCAGCGACGTGTTCCGGTACCCGAGCCCGCTGCACGCTGTGGCCGTCCAGAGCCCCGTCTTCCTCCAGATGTTGAGTCATGGCGGTCACGGCAGAGACGAAGGGCTTCTGAAAGCCATCGAGGCCGGTGTCGAGGGTCTCCGACCAGAATCTGCTTCTGTTCCAGCTCCTCTTGTACCTCAGAGCTCCTCCTGGCCGGCCCCCACTTCCTCTTCCTCCCAGACCCCGTGTCACAAGCGTCTGGACAGCTACATCTACAGTCTGCTGCAGCGGAGAGCCTTGCCCATCAGGACCAGCAGACCCAGGACCAGCATCAGCACTGACCCATCAAAGAGCATCCTGCGGCAGGCGAGTCTCTGTGTGAGGCAGGTCTCTGGTCTCAGCTCTGGTTCTGGTTTAGGGACTCTGAGGTTGACTGAACTCAAACCCTCCCGGGCAGCAGGAGGAGGATCCGCAGACGGTGCTGCCGCCTTCTCCCCTCAGAGGCAGTGGTCTGTGGAAAGCAAAGGTGAAGAGCAAGAGATCCAAAATGGTTTCCACGGTGGCGGCGATGACACGATGATCAACAACAGTGACTTGGCACCGAACCAGAACAGCTCTCCTCTTACTAACGGCATCCAGAACGACGGTTTCTTCACCAACAAGGACACCAACACAAGCACCAACAGTCTGATGAAAAAGAAGAGCAAAGGGCTTCTTCTTCCCTCAGCAGCGTCCATCGTGACTCTGCCTAAAGACGCCAGGGAGCTGAGCAGTCCCAAAGCTAACTCCACCCCCAAAGAGACCAAGCAGCCATGTTACCCCCCTGACCAGGACCTGCTCCTCGGATCTACTCCTAAGAACAGCCACAAGCCTCTCCCAACAGACCAGACAGACGGAGGCGATAGGTCAGTGCCAGAGCTGGCCAGTGCGGGGTCGTCCTCCCCGAGTCAGGATGAAGCAGGAGGAGACGAAGGAGAAGGAGGAGGGAGTCACATGGTTAACGCCAAGTACATCCCTTCTCAGCGGCAGAACATCAAACTCCGCAAGGGTGGCAGCAAGAGTGTCAAGACTGTCAAGGTGAAGACAAGTCGGGCCTCTGAACGCAGTGAGCCCGCAGAGAGGAGAGGGGATAAATCCCACCACAGGTCCAGTTCTAAAAAGTCCCGGCTGCTGGAAGACGGAGGCTCCGCCCACATGAAAGTCTCCAAGAGATCACCTGTCGGGGCTCCTGGGGTGTCCTCCTCCAGAGTCAACAAACGCCTCCCTGTGTCCATCCCCGAGGGTCGAGTCCTGGACAAGCACGCCACATCGACGCTAAGCAGCGTGCGGTCAGGTGTATCCAAGCACCATCACCATGGAAACCACCACCACTACAGTGGTACCCACCACCATCACAGTCACCATCATCATCATCACCACGGGCGTGACCAGGTCGTGGTCATCGCCAAACCAAAACACAAACGAAATGATTACCGGCGGTTGCGTGCGATCATGGAGGTCCCGTACGACGAGGCGTTCAGGCGCGCTCAGCGGCGGCAGAGAAAAGAGCTTCTCAGCCATTCTCCAGCCGGCGTGTACCTCCCCTCTGGTGAGCAGCTGAGCAGCCCGTACTCTTACGTCGGAGGAAGTGACTCAGAGTATTCGGCCGAGTGTGCGTCGCTCTTTCACTCCACCATCGTGGACACCAGTGAGGACGAGAGGTCCAACTACACCACCAACTGCTTCGGAGACAGTGAGTCCAGTGAGGAGGAGTATGTGGAGGAGAGCACCACCACCAGTGATACTGAGGAGAGTGGAGGAGGTGGGGCTGGGGGTAGGACAGGTGGAATGGGCAGGGGGTGGAGCCAGTTAGGGGCACCAGGGGCCAGGGCGGTGGGGCAGGAAATGACTCCGGCTCAGGCGAAGGCCTTCGTCAAGATTAAGGCCTCTCACAACCTGAAGAAGAAAATCCTGAGGTTCAGGTCGGGCTCGCTCAAACTCATGACCACCGTGTGAGACGGCTGGAGGCGGGAAATCACGCCGCTGCCCCCCTGACCCTGCTCGACCGATCTGAACCAGAGCCAGATCAGCTGGGGTGCCTTACCCATGCACTTGTAGTGTATCTGAACCAAATCTCATGTAGAAACAGTCCTGAGGGAGGACAGGTGCTGGGACACTTATGAAGTGGACAAACACTTTTCTACAGTGACATTTGAACCAACCCCAAGCCTCTTTCGCCTGAGAGACAAATCCAAACCAGTCGTCCATCTTTGTAAAAGTATGTGTGACATTTGTCCAGGCTGATCCCCGACAACAACAAAAAGTCCATGGATTTTTTTTCTAAATTTACTATCTTCTTCATATCCTTTGTTAACCGTCTGTGTTCACCAGTGGAGTCCATCTGACTGGCTCAGTGTCGAGGTAATCGTGACTTCAGGAGTAGAAGTTTTCTGACGTCTAAATGCTAAAGAGGGAACGAGGAGGAATGTTGTTGTCAATAATCTTGTAACGGTGCTCCTAAGCCACTTGATTGGCAAACATATCATCCCATCAGCTCCCTGAGTCTAAATTTACCTTCACGTGGATCATGTGGGGTTTTACTTTCCAATAAAGGAGCTTTTTCAAAGCTCTGATATTGCTACATAGCTAACGTTAGCATTAACAGGTGTGTATTTAGTCTACCAGTCTCGCCCTGAGCTTCAGCCATCATTGTGTTTACAGTACAAGAGGTTATAATACATCCTCTGAGCAGCTACTTCTTCAAGGCAGACTTGATGCTACAATGACTCAGTATCGGAAAGTGACAGGACGGGCCGGGGCTAGCTGGTTAGCATGCTAACTTCAGTAGAGGAAAAGAAGGGATAGAAATAGAGGCAAAACAAAGGGGATTCTCTCCATCTCTGGAGACAGCTGTTGATGAGCAAAGGAATGAAGTTTTATGCTGAACTCAGAACATTTCTTCTAGACTGGAGAGTAAACAGCTGCTAATGCTAACGTTAGCTTTGTAGCAATTGTAAAACTTACAAGCAGCTCCTTTAGGGAAAATTGAGGGTGTGGTTTCACTTGTGAGTGAGAAACACCACGTACCACAGCACTGGGTTGTTCCCATGGGCTCTACAGACAAACATGATCAACATTACTACAGTTCATGATATCACACAAATCAACATGGCCGCTCAAACAGGTATCACTTTGAGACGTTTTTGAATGTCAGACTATTTCTAAATCAGTGGTCATCTCTTCAAACTGCTGGTTCTTCTCATTTCCAACTTCCCACGTTTACAACAAACACAGTTTAAGTTGCATTGTGGGAAACTACTGTTTGTGAAAAGGTAAAGGGGTTGGTCTTGAGTTCGGATGTAGCCAATCAAATTGGCCTCCTTCCCTCCCCTCTGTCTCTTCTGGCCCAACAAGTGCCTCAGCCGATGCAAACCCGGCTGTTAGTCCGACCTGAGAGGCCTCAGTACGCTTCAAACAAACATGATGTCCATCCTGCCTCCTCCATCTCTGTCCAGTCTTTGTAGCAAAGCCAGATTACCATCCAGGCAACGTGGGCAACTTCTCCAGGGCCCCAGACCCTCAAGGCCTCTGTTGTATATGTGTAATTTGGCAAAATCTTTGTGGTAATTTGACTCGGGAATATACACCAGCAAAGCAAATTGAACTTAAATGCGTGTTGCCACAAGGTACCATTTGTACCAATCCTGAGTCTTTTAGAGCGTTTTCAAACCTTCAGGTTATTTGCTCTGGTCTGAATCTGGAGGATGAGTTGTTAACTTATATTTTCCTCTTGGTTTGGTTTCTTAAAAAAGCATCAGTAAAAGACACTCACTTCTCTCCCTGAGTACCTTAACATCTATTTTTAATCTCCTCGTTTACGTGATCATGACAGTATCCATGTTTCTGATCACCTGTGAGTGGTTGTGTCTTCAGAGTTCTGTACCAACAAAGATTACTCAGAGACCTGGATCAGGGTTTTACAGGTTTTACCCCTGCTCGCGAACTCTCCGTCAGGAAGGAGGTTTCAGACGCTGCTCAATGATCTGAAAGGCACTTTGTTTGAAGCGGGCCGAGGCCTTTAATGTCTCTATTGGACCTGTGCTCTCTGGTTTCTGGTAGAATGAGTTTTAGTCAGGTTCTTCAGAGAGTTGTTAGGAAAGTTCTTCAGATGGTTCCTCAAATGTTTCTTAAAACATTTCTCAATGTCTCCAGATGGTTGTTTAGAAAGTTGTCCAGAGGGTTCTTCAGATGTTCCTAAGTTGGGTTGAGGGTTTAAGTGGGATCTCTCTGCAGTAATCTCTTTATTTCCTGCACTTTGAGACAGACTGTCAGTAGACAGGACGGACGACGGGACCCTGTTGATCTGTTGTTTGTATGTAGCCTTGTTTTTGTATTTATTATCACACAAACTTTTGCCCTTTGCTGAAGCGCACCGGCACGCCAAACATCTGTAAATGCTTCTCTTTTTATTAGATGATCCTGGTTTAAGTTTTTTTTTTTTTTTTTTTTTTTCAGAAAGCTATTTAAAACCTAATATATTTGCTTGGTACATATTGGATACCACACATGGTACTAACTGACTGACAGCTGGGCCTGAGCTGCAGTTTATATAACATTTCTATACTAAGTCTGATGTGTCTTTAATACTTCCACCACTGTTGCCACAATAACCTATTTATACAGCATTTAGAGGTGAAAACCAGAATAACATTTGGTTTGTTTTTATTTTTTGCAAAATTTTATTGTCACTGCTGGGGGAATCTTGTCCTCAGGTTTTCGTGATTCGCTTCTTTGAAATCAGTGAAATGACCCGTTTCTCCATGAGATGTTCTAAGTCCAGCAGACCGTTTTCTTTCTTCCAACAGCTGTTGCCATGGAGATACAAGGTATTTCATTGTGTTTTACTCTTTAATTTTACAACATGTTGCCAATTCTTTATTAAACCCACAGCAGTGTGAAATAAAGTTGCTGAAATGCTTTTGAACCCTTGGCTAAATGTAATCAGGGTGTTTAAAAAACACCAACCAAACCAAGCCTAGTTTTATCTGAGACGCCCACATTTCACCTGCAAACTTACAAAGCTGCGCTCGCTCGTCAGAACGGTTTGATAAATCATTTCGTTTTCTTTCTTCTCCAGAGTCAGATGCCTCAGATGTGTTTATAGCAGCTTTTTTACCAAGTGAAACCAACAGCAGCTGCTATAAAATGACTCATTCTCAGTTAAAACAATATGATGTGAACACTGTGTTAGAGCAAAGACTGGAGGCAGGTGGAGACCTCTAGCTAGTGTTGCTACCAAACAGCTAGCATAGTAAATGCTATATTAGGTATTTAGTTAGATGTTTAAAGCTACGTGGTTGATGCTATAGTAGCTACAAATGGTAACATTGGCTATCAATTACTCACAAACAGCTAGCAAAATCTGATGTTACGTTAGCTGTGTCTAGCTAACTGATGTTGTACCGTGACGTTTTTAGCTACTTTAGCAGAAACACTATAGACGGATGAACTGTTAGCCTAGCTCCATTAGAAGAGACAAAAATCCACATTTCAGCAACTACAAGTCTGTCTGATGTGTCTTGTTTATTCAGTGTAGAAATGAACATGTAAACGAGAGCCATTGCAGTTTTAGCAGCAGTTAGCTACAGCTCTGGACAGTCTGAACACATTGATACATAACAGATGCACTAAAACTAACATTAGCTTGCCATCTAATAACTAAGCATAACCCTTAGCCTATGGATCATAACAATCACTTCCCTTGCCCCTACTCTTTGTGCTAAGCTAGGCTAAACACATCCTGGACATACCTGTGTACTAAAGCTCTGACTCTGGATAAGACAGGGATCGAGAGGCTTTCGCTAAAAGTCTGTTTGAAGTTTTCCTCAGCGGGCTCATGCCAAGACGTTGTTGGAGTTTGATGTTCGGCCTTAAATTCGTTTTCTGGAATCTCTTTAAATTCATTGTCCTCGTCTATTCTGGTCCAGAGTTTACATGTTCCAGATATAAATAGCTCTTACAAAGCTCTAAAAAAAAAAAAAACCCACAGAAAGCTTCTCGTCAGCTGTCACGCCGTCTTTGTGTTGAGAGCTATTTTAACTTTCCATTGACTGAGATTTATTTCTGCTGTTTAAACAGTTTTTTTTCATTTAAATCTCTAGTGAGAGTTTAACAGCCAAAAACCTTCAACCACCAAGCTGCTTCATACTGATCCAACAGTCCCAACTTTACTCTTGTAAATGATCATATATGCAACTGTGTGTGACTGTTACTGATACTGTGTGTGTGTATATATCTGTGTATGCCATTACTGGTGCTTTAACCTTTTTATGCTTCATTAAATGTGGACTGTTAACAGCAGCGTTTCATTGTTCTGAGTTCATCTGTTTCCTCCGACCTCGAATCCTGGATTTTGACAGCCTGGAACTGTAAGCGTTTTGTCCCAGTTGGCATCCAGTAATAACCCGTCTCCCTGCTGCTCGGCCCAATCACAAGATATTTAGTGTGTTTTTGAGTTAAGCTGCTTCTCACACTTCTGACTCTATCTGTTGATTTCTCACAGCTCACTTTAAGTTTGAGAAGTCTGGTCTCACTGCAAATTATTTATCTGCCCCACTTTACAATAAGACTAACCTTAATAAGGATTTATAAATGATTTATAGTTAACAAGCTAATTAATTAGCTAGTGAAACATTTATATCATTTACAAAAGTCTTATTGTAAAGTGGGATCTATTTGTCCATAAATAAATAATTATATAATGTTCTAAAATAAGAAAAAATTCCAGCAACACTTGTCAACATCTCGTCGTGTCTCGTATCTCGTCGTCTTATTTTGTGTCTTTGCATCTTGTAGCTTTGCTTGTTGTGTGGCTGCATCTCTCTGGGTCTCATTTTGTCTCGTTGTGACGCTGATGGTGT
>NW_019525454.1:852507-912507 GCF_002814215.2 Seriola lalandi dorsalis | reverse complement strand
TCACAATAGTTTAACAGTTAAAGTGTTGAATAAAACCATTTCAATATCAAGTGTTTGTCATAATGTTACTCTAACCTGGACTATGAGGTGAGTTAAAACATTTCACTCCTTGTGTTTGAACCACAGACATATTCTGTTAATGTTGCCACGGTAACAGCTACACCATCTAATAACAGACACATAGAACTAGTTTGTATTAAACTTTGAACACACTGGATTAAAAGATACAGGCAGAAATCATCAACCATCTTCAGTCTCCTCTACATATGATCTAATGTTTAATATTTCTGTTATCTCTGCACAGTTTAATGAACTGCATTTCCCATCATCCCACAGACCATGTCCATGGACCATGGACAAGTGGAGAGTCTGACGGATGATGGATGTGTGTGTCTCAAACTGTGGAGCTCAAGTGGCCGTCTGCAGCTCGGTGATGTGAAGAAGAAGATTCGGCTCAGCAGTAGGATCCTGGAGGACGCTGTTAACCTCTGACCCCTGTGACCTCCTGATGTTCAAACTCACACAACTTTATTTAGACACCAAACGAGTCTGAGTGTGGAGAGCAGCAGCTGCAAGCAGGAGGAGAAAATAACGACACGCAGCAGACGGCAGGAAATCGATGAGAGACTTCAGCCTCTGCTGCTCTGGACACTGGAGGAGGAGGAGGAGGAGGAAGAGGAATAACAGAGAGGAGACGCAAGAAAAGAACAAGAAGAAGAAGATAGCAGCTGATGTCTAGAGGGTTTTAGGTCAGTGAGGAAGAAGCTGAGATTTCCTGCTCATAATCTGGACTTTGAAGTGTCCTGGCAAAGGATGAAACAGAGGAACAGCAACTTTACAACCTCTGTATCCTTCCACCACATCTGGATCCATCATCTCACATCAAATAGATCCAGTTTTATGGATTCAACTCAACTCGAGTCCAAATCTGGTTTTATAGGTTCAGTCTTTCATTTTCTGATTTCCTCAGCTTTTTATAGCATCATTTCTTTCTTTCTTTCTTTCTTTCTTAGTGTGTGTGTGTGTGTGTGTGTGACTGCTCCACTGTCCCCATCTTGGCAGTGTCTGACTCCGCCCCTAACTCCCAGCTAATCCATCAGTGGTCAAAGAGGAGGGGCCTGTGTGGAGCCGAGACTTCGGTTCATGTCAGTTTGTGGCGAGGATACGTTCCCCCACCTGTCACTCAAAGAGGCCACGCCCTCCGTTATTAATAACATGTATAATACATTTATGATATAATTATTTACAGCAGACGTCATCGGGCAGCAGTGAAAAATATAACGTCTTAATAAACTGTCCAAATAAAAACATGAAAACTAGTTCAGTACTGAACCATGACACCTCTACACCACCGCTGCATTACTCCCCTGTGACACTGTCGTCATGGAAACGTTACAGGATGAGAAGAAGACGGTGCCCCGATAGAAAGAAAGACCAAAGAGAGCATTCTGCCTCAGACACACACACACACACACACACACACACACACACACACACACACACACACACACACACACACACACACACACACACAGACAGACAGACTGCAGGCTAAAGAGCACAGACTCGCCCACGCTGCCGCCTACATGATGCACCAAAGCTTCACTGTACAAACACACACACACATAAACACACAAACATCCATCTCTGCTCGTGTGTGTGTTCGTTATCATGAACCCACTGAACCAACATCAGTTAGAAACCACGTCAGGACTGTGAGGATTTTAAAACGACTGAGGTCACATGAGGTCCCTGCTCGTCCCCGCCCACCTCAGACCGCTCGCCAGCGAGGTAGAGCAGGTCGTCCACACGTCGCAGGGTCGGTGGTTCGATGCCCAGTTCCTCCTGTCCACAGAGGCGTCAGACGGTCCCTACGCTTTCACTTCATAAGTCCGTAAGTGGATGTTGAGTTGTTGTTGCTGTTTCTTGTGACCAGGACTGAACTTTGATGTTTTCATCAAAATTATTTTCATCTAAACTGTGTGTTCTGTATTTTTTTTGGGGGGGGGGTCAGTAAGTGGATTTAGATCCTGGGGCCCCTGATGGATCCAGTTTACAGATCCTACACTGACACGATCAAAACCCTGAGGGTGTTGTTTGTTTCTCAGTCTGATGTTTGTGTTATTTTTACACTGAAGCAACAAAGAATGAGTTTAAATACCATGAGAATCACACACACACACACACACACACACACACACACACACACACACACACACACACATATACCACCACCCGGCTGCAGGCTGCTCTGTCTGACAAAACAAATGAACCTTCCTCCTCTTCTCTTCCAACATGGCCGCCGGGCGAAGCATCGCTCATACACACACCCTCAGTGATGTAGGCTGCACCAACTGCATCCTTTAAACCAAGGTCACACACACACACAGACACACACACACAGACACACGCACAGAGTCAGTTTCCTCCTCCGTCTCCATGACGACAGTAAAAAATGTGTTTGTGTTTCAGCCGAAATATAAAAATGCTTGATATCGTCTCCATCAGCAGACTTCATTTCCTCCTCTGATACACATCTGACTGTGTGTGTGTGTGTGTGTGGGTGTGGGTGTGGGTGTGTGTGGGTGTGTGTGGGTGTGTGTGTGTGGCTGTGTGGGTGTGTGTGTGTGTGGCTGTGTGGGTGTGTGTGGGTGGGACATTTATTCTGGTTCTCATGCTGGTTTCTGACCTGGTTTTGGGATCAGTGTTCGACTCGGCTTCACAGTTAAACCTCGTTGAAAGACACACAATCATAATCTGATCAGTCGTCAATAACAGAAGTGATTCTGGTGATTACTCCCAGTCACATATTTGTGTTTCTTCTGGCCCGACACACATCCTTTCACATCTGGGTCAGTTCTGGCTGTTATGTATGGGCCAAACATGGGCCAAACATGGGTCGTCAAACTGCCGACTCGGCATCAGCCTGATTACCTCGACTCTCGTTCTGCAGCCGCTCAAACTCAATCAATAAAGAATAAATCAATAAGTCAGGTTCATTCATTTGCTGATCCACTGTGTGACCTGCAGGGTCAAAGGTCACAGAGGGCTTAACATTATGACTGCAGAGTCCTTCATCACCACAGTCAGGATTATTGATGAGCTAATGTTTGATTGGTTGTTCCTCCTGAAGACGCAGTTGATGGTTAATGAGTCATATTGATCTTCAGCATCAGGATCATTGATCAGAAATAAGATGAAGAACATGTGAGCGTTTGTTGGTCCAGTCTGGATCAGCTGGTGTTGATCCTGATGTGTGTGATGTGTGAAGACGTTTCTGGTCTTCAGTCATTACTGCGTCCACGTCCTCCAGAAGCTGCTTGTTGTCCTGGACCGCGGCGGCGCCAACAGGTCGATCCTTCGTGGTCAAACCCGTCCTGAGACACCGACACGGAGCCTGAGGGTCACACTGTTAAATGTAAGTGTTGTGTTTCAGCAGTTCAACAGTTCATCTGTTAAAACTCTCTTTGTATCACCAGCTGTTCCCGCTCTTAATGATGTGTCACAAAGTGCGGCTCCTGTCGCCTAGCAACCTTGACAACACGTAACTTTTTCTCACAAGAACTTGAGGTTTAAGTTCACACCTGGTTCACATCCAGAGTCCAGGTCTATATACATACATACATATATATATACAGTATATATACTGTGTATATACAGTATATATATATATATATACATATGATTTAAATTTATAAATATGTAAATAGATAAATATATAAGTAAGTCAATAGATAAAAAAATAAATATACATAATGAATAAATAAATAACTAAATAGACAAATAAATTGCTTTTTATTTTAAAAATGACATTTTCATTGATTTACTCTTTTTCTTCCAAATGCCACATTTATTTCAGCTCTTTTTATTTCCATCTGTTATATTCAAATAAGGAAGTGTGGGATTTCTAACAGTTTCACACACACACACACACACACACACACACACACACACACACACATACACACACATTATTATTATATATTATATATATCATTATCTTATTATTTACTTCATTCACAGTGTAATGACAACGGTCCCAGTCGTCATGGTTACAGTGAGAGTCAGTCGTCTGTTGCTTTATGACCAGGACACTGTGGATCTGTGTTTCAAAACCTTACAAACAGCAAAACTCATGAAAGCCTCTCACGTGCACACAGCAGGGACTCTGGGTCAGGACCGAGACCAGATCCAGCTCAGACCTTCAGCTCCTGGACTCTGATCAGTCGCAGTGGAACCTGCCGGACCGTTTCTCTCAGGCGGAAAAAAAAAACATCGACCTCGTTTCAGAATCCAGGTCGATCTATTTTAGATGGAGGGCGAGGGAGGACCGCTTTAAGGAGGACAGAGGACGCCGCGGGAGGAAGAAAATCCACCTTAAGAAGGTTTTTATTTTCTGGAGACATAACCTGCAGCAGGAGGAGGTCAGAGGTCAGCTGGTGACCTCTTATCTGTGACCTTTGACCCCTGGGAGCAGCCTCAAAGGAAGCAGAGAGTCGACCTGATGACCCAGACTGAATCAAACCAGAGAGCTGGTCTGACTCCAGATCAGCTGATAAACACTTGACAGTTTCCAACATGTCGGTGTCTGAACAGGAAGTAAGAAAACAAAATCCATCAAGAGACTCACAGGAGTCACCTGTCGAGACTCACCTGACCGAGATCAGCATACACACACACACACTCACACATACACACACACACACACACACACACAGAGTCAGGTAAAGGTCGTGTGTTTGCTCGTGTCCCCTCTTCAACCTCTTTCTGATTAATGACACAATTAACCAGCTGACAGCCTGAGTGTGTGTGTGTGTGCGTGTGTGTGTGTGTGTGTGTGTGTGTGTATGTGTGTGTTCTTCATTAGCATCTTAAAGGCGTATTGTCTGAGCTTTAACTGGAGCTTTAATGACCTCATCTTCTTCTTCTTCTTCTTCTGTGGTTTAAAGGCAGCTACTGGAGAATCAGCTCCACCTGCTGCAGAGGGAACAGTGTCACATTCAGGGACACACAGGTACACACAGGTACACACAGGTACACACAGGTACATACACAGGTACACACAGGTACATACACAGGTGCACACAGGTGAAACAAACACATCAGTTCCATGCGGTGCAATAACTATAAAAATAATAATAACTTATTAATAATAATAATAATAATAACTTAAATATCAATTAAATTAACTTAATTTTAATTTGCTTAAATCCAGTTAGGAGTCATCATGAGAAACACATGTATTGAATTTATAGTTATAGACAATATCATCATAAGAACAAAACACTTTATTGATTTTCTCGACTTAACAAATGTATAAAAATGTCAAAAGCGCCAATGAAACTATAAATTTATGTCTGAATATAATTTATTCTGATCTTTTGCTCAGTTCATTATTTCTATTTAATTATTATTTTAATGGCTCAACTTTCTCAACTTTTCATGTTTTCTTATTTCAACATTTCAATCCTGTTTGTTTCTGTGGTTAAAGGAGGATTTATCGTCCAAATGTTAAAGATCAATAAAGTTAGTGAAAAAACATGACGTTTTCCGTGGAGGTCGAGGAGAAGTGGTTAGAAAATGAGATTATTTGACTTTTGGACTGAAGCCCATCACACCTGACAACACACGTCACGTGACCACTCACCTACACTGACAGTCTACTCTGCAGGTGGTCAGTAACACTGTCATTCATCATCATGTTGTATTCACCTCTGGTAGTCCGGGCTGATGACAGCCAATCAGGAGAGACCGTGACTAATCCTCAGTGATGTGGACAGAGGTAGAAACCTGTGAGGACCACAGACACATGACTGACATCATGATAGAGGTGAGACAGATCTGTCTGTCTGCAGCTTCCTCCTCCTCCTCCTCCTCCTCCTCCTCCTGCAGGTCGACTGTCTCCCCAGTGAAGAAATAACCATTAAAAAGAAAAAAACCCTCCACAAACACAAAGAGCCGGGTGGAAATGTAAATCTGTTCTTCTTCTTCTCCTCTCATCAGGCCTCAGGGAGTCTCAGAGGAGGACGGGGTCAGAGGTCAGACGTCACACAGAGGGTCAGGGAGCAGGAGATGAAGCAGCAGACAGGGAGTCAGGCTGAAACATGTTAACACATCAATGACCCCCCCCCCTTCTTCAGGGGTAGTGGACTTAATGTTTAAAGGATTAATCCACCAATAAGAAACGTGTTGCGTCTGCTCAGTGTGTGAATTCAGGATGTCATATATTATAATATTATATTTATATATTATATTCATATTTAACTCTCTTTACTGCAGCGTGTAAATGTTCAGTTCAGAACCGGGTCACAAGTGTTTTCACTGGAAACATGTTTCAGTTTTAGTCGGGAAACATTCGGCAGTTAATTTCAGTTTGTCATTCATTCCTGTGCTCCTCCAATTGTTCTGATCGTTTGTACCTGTGTGCTTCCTGATTGGACCAAAAAGGACCAATCAGAGGCCGGGTAGCAGCGGGCCAATGAGGCGGCTGGAGAGCTCCCGAGGGGACGACCCCCGTGGTCCAGGTTAGGGTTAATGTAAATGTGTATAAGTGAAGTCAGCGAACACCTGAACCACCACTGACTGTCTGTTCTGTTGTGAGTGTTTGAAGCTTCACGTAGAAATAGAACGTCTAGAACATTTACACTCAGTTCCTGCCTGGTTCTTCCTTCCTGTATCCTGCAGCTCATTTTCTCCTGCTGCTAAAATGCTAAGACGCTGAGCTCATTTTTAGTGCGCTAACACACACACACACACACACACACACACACACACACAGTAAAAGGTTTGATTTTACAGCCGCTTTCTGCTGCCAATAAAACATCGACCTGCAGACATTTAACTACAGGACACACTGTCACTGTGTGTGTGTGTGTGTGTGTGTGTGTGTGTTCATAGAGAACATGATGTTTCAGAGCTGGACTGTTTATCTGGATGATGTAAATTGAGGCGTTTCTCTCTCTCTCTCTCTCTCTCTCTCTCTCACTGGTCCTTATGCTCTCTCGTCCCCTCAGATTTCACCACAGTGTTGAATTCTCCATATAATTAATTAACTGTCTCCTTCACTCTCTTTCAATGTGACGCCAAAGCACCATTACAATCATTCAATGGAATTAAATTGTCAAAGAAAAAAATATCAATACGATACAATATAATTATTAATAGAATAAATTGAAAATGAAATAAAGGAAAAAAGCAATTATACACTACACAATACTGTGAATATCTACTGTTGTTTGTATGCCTCTCTCTCTCTCTCTCTCTCTCTCTCTCTCTCTCTCTCGCAGTCTCTCGCCCCTCCGCTCCATCACAGTAATGGATCTCTGTATGATTCACTGTCTCTGCAGCAGCGGCTCCGTCTCTTTATTGACGCCTCACGTTGATTTACACAAACACATAAACATTGTGAGGTCGGCCGGTAAAACGTCTTTCATTATCCCAGTGACGCGACTGCTCCCGGTTCACAGTTGAAGAACATGGTTCGGTTCTATGTGCTGATGCGGTTCTTACTGTAGAACGTGATAAATGTACTGTAGCTGCAGCTGTCTCATCACTGTCCTGCTCTGTCCGGCTGTAAGTCTGTAGAACCCGCTGAATGACTGATAGAACCTTGTTGATCGGTACCAGAATCTTATTAACGATCCTTACAAATGACCGCTAGAACCTTATCACCGACTCCTAGAACTGTCAGCTTGAATGGTCTTATTGACTCTTAGAACCTTCTCAATGACCTTATAACATCTTAAATGTGCTATAACATTCTTAACGACAATTAGAGCCTTGTATAGAGTCTGAGGAATATTCCCAACAACCCCAGTCCTCAACTCAATAAATGAGCCCTAGAACCTTCTTAATTAGCCTTAGAACCCTGTTGCCAATCCATAAAACCTTCTCTATCGCCCCTAGAACCTTCTTGGTGACCCCTAGGACCTTATTAATGACACCAAGATGATCGATGACCCCCAGAACATTTTGATGATCCCTAGAAAGTTCCCAATGGCCTTTAGAACTGTTAATTGATCCCCAATATTTTCAAACTACCCTAGAACCTTCTTTAAGTCCCCTCGAACTTTCTTAATGACTATGAAAACCTTCTTGTTGGCCCCGGGACCTTATCCATGATTCCTTAAACCTACTTACAAACTTCCAGAACCTTCTCAGTGACTAATCTTCAGTGATGATGATCCAGTCCTGGTTTTAGCCTCAACAAGGTATTTTTGTAGCCGTGTATCCTCAATACTGCAGCTCAGAGGCCTCATGTGTACGCTGCCCCAACACACACACACACACACACACACACACACACCTCGGGGGGAGGTAATCTCAGAGGTCACAGTGGAGTCATCACTAACATCCAGGATCACAACATAATTCACATCAACACTGACACAAACACAGTGTTTACTGCTGCAGGCTGCAAACACAATCTATACACAGCTGTGTGTGTGTGTGTGTGTGTGTGTGTGGGGGGGGGGTGGAGACAGAAACACTGCAGGGTTACATCTACACCACACACAGTGAACACTCATTCATAAAACACATGAATTCATCTGCACGGTCAAGACATTACAGATATAACCAACACATGAATAACATAGATATATTACATCAGCTGACTGTGTTATACCTTCCATTGCTGCAGTTATATATCACTCTGGGTCTGCAGCATGAAGACCCCCCCCCCCCCCCCCCCCAGAGAGGGGGGTCTCTGGGTGACTGAAAACTGAATTATAATTGAGACTCGCCCTCGTCCCCTCAGGTGAAAACAGCTTTAATTAAACGTGTTGTGGTCAGAGACACTGTGTGTGTGTGTGTGTGTGTGTGTGTGTGTGTGTGTGTGTGTGTGTGTGTGTGTGTGTGTATGTTAATCCTGCCTGCTGTATTAAACACTCAGGTCTCTCAGACAGATTTAATTGTCACTGCAGGCACAGATGCAGTCAGAGAGAAACCTCATTGTTATCCTGAAAACACACACACACACACACACACACACACACACACACACACAGTTATTGCTCTTTTAAATCTCTCAAGTATCAATTTCTCAATTCACTGAGTTTAATTGGTGTGAAACTGATAAAACATTAAAACTAAACTAAACTAGTACCTGCTTTAAAAACTAATTCAAACTGACTGAAACTGAAAACAAAAAGTAAATTAAATAAAAATAAAAACTACAATAAGTCCATCACTGTACGCCCAGTACAGCACCACAGATTCATGCTAACAGGCTAACATGCTCCATGCTAACGTGCTAACGTGTTAGCTTGAGCTCCAGCTGATGAGCGTGGAGCTCCTGGTCTCTCTGTCAGGAGGAGGACTGGACTCTGTTTTTACTGTTTGAGGTTTCTACTGTGACATCTGCTAAAGTCATCTCTCACACACACACACACACACACACACACACACACACACACACACACACACACACACACACACAAACACACACAGTGACCTCAGCTGTCGGGCTGCTGGTGATTTAATAAAGTCATTTAATGAAAAACCGTTCATGAGCTGGAGATTTACGGTGGGAAGATCCTGCTGCCTGATTACCCAGAATGCACCAGGACGCGAGCTAAACGGAGATGAAAGAGGAGCTGAAAATATCTGCTAATGTGATAAAAACATGTGATGGAGGAGGACGCACTGGAACTACACACACATGAACTTCAACATGAACTCAGGTCCAGTCGAGTCCAGGTCTGTGAACCGGCTCCTGGTGTTCAAACTTCATCCCAAAGCTGCAGAATAAAAACAAAGATCCATAAAATGATGATGATGATGATGATGATGATGACGATACTCTCATGTCATCACGTCTTTTCATCTTTCTGAACTTTAACCTCAGATCAGACTGTGTTGAGTAAATCTACGGGAGCCTGCCTGGGCCAAACCTTTGACATCAACAGCATCGTCGCAGCGCAGTGTTCTGAGGAACGGATTTCTTCTTCTTTTCTTCTTGGTGAAATCGTTCAGTTTCCATCGTTGATCAAGTCTTTCCCAGTTCCCAGAGGCCGAGGAATCGGACTGGGAGGTTTGGTCCCAGCATTCCTCAGAGTCAGTGAGTGTTGGAGGAGGCGGCTGCAGGTTGAGGGGATAAGATCAGCGAGTGTTCAGCTCTTTGTTGTGAGGTATTCAGCGATGGATGATCTCCACCTTCACTTTCCTCTCCGTCAGTGTGATGACAGCGTTATCTCTCCGCTCAGACTCTGTGTATCTGCGGCTCATCTCTGGCGTTCTGCAGGTCTCTGCTTCGACGCGTTGACGTGTCTGAACAGCTCGCCGTGATGCTGCAGCGTCACAGGGTCACATGACTGACCTCGCTGATCCAGACTCTCCGCACGTCCTCGGTTCCTCCTGCTGCTGACGGGTCAGGTGACCGAGGCCGGAGCGACTGGAGTTCCTCTGAAGATAACTCCTCTACCTGAGTGTACAGCCGGCTGATTGGCTGACTGAGCTCCTGTCAGGAGGCAGGTTACGACCTGAAAGACAAAACACATGAGGGTACTGTTTCCAGTGTAAACATGTAAACAGACTGTAAACATGTAAACAAGACTGTAAACATGTAAACAGACTGTAAATGAATAAACTTGACTGGAACCAAGTGAAATGGTCCAGAGGAAGATCAGTGGGTTGTTTCTGTGTCAGAGATAATGAGAAGCAAAAGATTTGATAACACTTCAACCAACACACACACACACACCCACCCACACACACACCCACACACACACACACACACACACAGAGCAGCACTCTATAGCCCCCCCACCCCCTCGGCGTCTGTTTAGGGTCTCTGATCTCTTGTTGAACTGGTTTTGTGTCGAGGTCAGCAGCTCAGCTGGGATTATCCCAGTCTGCAGGCAGCTCACACACACACACACACACACACACACACACACACACACTCTGAGTTCAGACTGAGGAGGGATCAGACTCAGGTCGGTTCAGACGGACCAAAACCAAAAAAAACAGCTGGGATTAGTTAATTAGTTGATTAGTTGATTAGTTGATTAGTCGATCAGAGAATCATCAGTCAAATATTCTGATAATCGCTTCATAGTTTCAGTTTTTTCGTGACAGGAAACTGAATCTTTGGGTTTTGATCTGAAAACGACGAAACGATTGATCGAGAAAAGAATGAGCTGATGATGCAACATGTCTGTCGATCAGGGAATCCTCTCAACGCAACTTTATTTAAACATCATGTAGAGACAAAGTCACAGAGGCAGGTCAAAGTGCTGATGTGGATCTTTAACAGCGTCTCATATACACAGACACACAGTCACTTTACACACAGACTGAATGATTTCTGCTCTGTGTGTGTGTGTGTGTGTGTGTGTGTGTGTGTGTGTGTGTGTGTGTGTGTGTGTGTGTGTGTGTGTGTATGCAGGTTCTCTTGTTTCTTGTGTTCATACTTTGTTCAGCTGAAAGACGACGTCCTGCATGTGAAGGAAAAAAGAATCACATGACAGGAAGTCAGAAAAAATGAAGCTACATGAACCTGGAGCCTTAAAAAAAAAGGTTATTTAAGGGGAAACAGACAGCGGACGATGAAATGAGTCTGGACTCACCACACCACCCTTTGCTCTTTTAATGTGAAAACCAGAACAGGAAGTGTGACATTACACTGAGAGATGTCTGTCTGTCTGCAGCTCCACAGCACCGCCTGCTGTCAGCCAGGTGTGTGTCCGCCCTGCAGCTGCTGTGATGATCCTCTGCCGCCCCCTGCTGCTTCACCACACACACACACACACACACACACACACACACACACACACACACACACTCCGTCAGACAGACTCAAAAGCGCCACACAAACGAGTAAGTGGGCCTTGAGTCCAGGTGTTTCACTCACCTTCAAGAACCTGCAGGAACCAGTTCTACTGTGACTTCCTGTTTCACTGGGACCAGATGGACTGTAACACACAGGCTGGAGAGGAGGAGAGAGAAGCAGGAGGAGGACAAAGAGGAGGAGGAGGAGGAGGAGGAGGGAAAGAGATTAAAGGAGAGAGAAGGAGGACGAAGAGGAGGAGATGAGGAGGAGAGGGAGGGGGAGAGGAGGAGGATGGGAGGAGAGAGGAAGATGAAAAGAGAAGAAAGGAGAGAGGAGGAGGAGGAGGAGGAGGTTTACCTGTGTAAACAAACAAAATCAGGACCATTAATATATTAATAATCTATTAATAATCCTGTAACTAAAAATAATCTAGTTTCACGTCTCTGTATTTCTCTGGGTCAGAGTTCGGGTTAGTTCCTGTTTCCCTCAGCTGAACCACGTGTCGCAACCAAATTTTAACAAACACAAACACTGTGACGTCACACATACGTTCCCGTTTCCATGACAACGACAGAACAACAAAAGGCAGAAACTCTGTGAACGTTTGTGTGTACGGTGGCCCCGAAGGTCAAAACACGGCAGCTTCACTAAACACGCGCCAACAGCCGATCCCCGGTGGAGCTCGCACCATGAAGGCGCCGTCCTGACCGCAGCGGTCACGGGTTCGAGTCCAGCTCAACCAAAACAATAAGTTTAAAGTGCGTCCCAGCCGGGTTCATCACTCTTAAGTGTCCCCTGGAAACACTTCCTTCGTGTTGTGAGTATTTACAGCTCATGTGTTTCTCTTCTGTCCGTTTACATGTGTTTTTCTTCATTTTAGTTAAGAATTTACACAATTTATTTTATTTAGGTTAATCATTTGCACATTAAAATGCAGTAATTATCCCCACTCCCCACCCCCTCCACACACACACACACACTAACACACACTAACACACACACACACCCTGACAGAGTTACATTAAATAAACATTAAAGATAAGAAATGCTGCTACAACATCGACATAAATCTATATGACAGTTATTTCTTTGTGTCGAAGGTGGGTCTGAATCCTGGATCCTAATCTGCAGTTTGGTTTCCATGGCAACGTGCACTAGCAAACCAATCAATCATCCATCAATAATCCAGTTTGATCTCAAGAGTCTGTGACTGAGAGAAAAGAATCTGTTTGACTTAAAAATAAAGTTTACATGGCAACGGTCCCAAATATACACCCACACACACAGAGTGGCACACTCATACAGTGTGTGTGTGTGTGTGTGTGTGTGTGTGTGGGTGTGGTCTGGTCATGTGAGCAGGGCGAGGCTGGAGGACTTAAACAGGCTCCTGTTCCTCGCAGACTCAGTGTGTGTCTGCGGCTCTCAGGTGAACTCAGGTAAGTCCACGTCTGTGTCGGGGCTGAACTCTCTGGGCTCAGCTCCGTCCTCTCTCTCTCTCTCTCTGTCCTCTGAGCTTCTCTTCATCCTCATTCCACTGAGTCAGAGACTGAGGTAAAAGCAGGAAAGGAAACAGGAAATGAATCTGAAACTGTGGCGTTGTTTTGATCCAGTTTGTTCTGTTGCTGTAAAGAGAGAAAAGATGTGTAGAAATTGTAATAACTTCATATATGTCAAGCTTGTTTTATGTATGAATACTTATATTATAGACATATGTCACATAAATATATATTAATCCTACAGCCTGTCGGTAAATGTTGATATTATATACAGTAGGGTCCAGGATTGTGAAGATAAACAAAAACAATCATGAGAAATGAATAAGACAAACATTCTGTACGGGGAGTTTAATGCAGCGAGTCTGTCTGTGGACGGTAGACAAACACTGATCGTGTGTTTCCTGCTGGAGGCTGCTGGTGTGTGTGTGCGTGAGAAAGTTTCCTCCGCCCACCGCCAACACAAGCCACAGGAGCACACACACACACACACACACACACACACACACACACACACACACACACACACACACACACACGCACACACTGAGCTTAACTCTGTGAGTAATGTCCTTTTAAAACATGTGATCAAGTAACAGAATTTGAGGTAATGGATCATAATCCTGCCTGTGATTTACAGTGAATTAGGCCCGAAATACATCAAATTAAATGTAGGTTCAGAGGAAGAAACACGAGAGGAACAGCTGGATAACTTATTAATTATACACAGTGTAAACACAGACACAGTGGAGTAAAGTCGTGATGCGAATAGTTCTAGAGACTAAACCTAACCAAGTTTTCATCCTCTGCTGCTTTGCACTTGTACGACACGATGCTGGTGATCGACTCTGTGTTTGATTAAAGCTCTGAGTGCAGGACTTTTGATGATGATGAGTATCTTACAGTGTTGTAGTTTTACTTTTACTCCAGTGACCGGTCTGAGTTAAAGAAGGAGCCGAGTTTAGTTTATGAGTTTTAATCAAACAGGATTCAGGTTTTCGTGAGAAGCAGAAACATGAGCCTGGTGCTTCCTCTCTCTTCCTCTGTGGTTGTGGTGAAAGCTCCTCAGGTTGACTGTCCTGTTTTTTTCCTCTTCGTGTCAGGACCCGACACCCACCACACCCACAGACTTTGTCGTCTTCTGCGTCTGTTTTAACCCTTTTCTCTCCGTCTGTTTCAGATCGCAGCCGAGCAGGATGGATGTAAGTCTGTGTTTCTAAAGTTCCTCTGATTCATTTCCTGTATTAGTTACTGTGTGTCTCTATTAAGTCTCTTTCTATTTAAAGACAAGACTGTGGCTAAACACAAGCACACAGCTTTCACTGTGTTTCTTTCCACCGGTTTTTAATCACATTTGAAAAATTTCCTTGAAAAAAACAAAACTGAAAAATCCCAAAAATGTGCTCAGAGGTCGATAGAAAGAGTAGAAACAGAATGATTCTCCAGTCGCTGCCATTAAACCACCACAGAAGAAGAGGAAACTTCACTACTGAGTGATGTGGACAAGGCTGGATCACCAACGGGGCAAAGCACACACCTGCCCAGGTTTGGCTGAAATGCATTATGGGCCCAACAATAATTTGTTGCCCTGAAGCCCTGGATGATGTTACCTTCACTACAGCAACACTGTGCAGGTGTGTGTGTGTGTGTGTGTGTGTGTGTGTGTGTGTGTGTGTGTGTGTGTGTGGAGGTGGTGGTAGGGGGGATTATGAAAGTCAACAGAGTAGCATTCATCTGTAAAACCAACACCCTCATACTGAACATTCCTGATGAGTCTCTCAACCTCTGAACACACCCTCAGTCTACACACACGCCCTGAAACACATCCCCTGTGTGCTGCGCTGCGTTCAGGGTCTGCTCGGACAGAGCTACAGCAGCTTTTGCACTGTCTGTTTTTTCAGGCACAGATTGTATCATTTTAGCTGAGACACGTGCAGAGCGTTCATCAGTCACCGGACTGTGTGATGTGAGCATGACGTCAGAACCATCAGAACCATCAGAACCATCAGAACCATCAGAACCACTCAGAGTCTGGACCTGTGCGGACACTTCACTGACTCTGTATCTGCACAGAGAGGCGGGAGGTTTCAGCAGCATCTAGTGGACGTTAGAGGAACTGCACTCACACGTTTTAATGTTCCTTCACTTTTTTTTCTCTTCTTGTGTCTGCAGCTCTCAGACGCTCTTGGTGATTGGCCCTCTGGTGGCAACCAATCCGCAGGTGGCGGCCCTTGGCCTGGACAACCCAACAATCCCACCTGGCCAGGTACGCCCACCAACATCCTCACCACCACAGCTCCTATGATGATGCCATCTTTTAACTTATTCTAGCTGATGGAGTTAAGAGGTTTTCATAGGTAAAAATGTTCGAACCAAACCAACATGAATGTGTGGAAAACTTACCTGAGAAAGAAATGTGCATGTTGAAGCCCCTCTGTTACCGTAGCAACAGAAACAGTGAAATACAGAATAGAGCAAGACAGGTAAAGACAGGATGTCACCTCAGGTCAGCCGCCTGCTGCCAACCCCACCTGGCCCGGAGGTCCGTCTGGAGGTGGAGGCGTGTGGCCTGGAGGAAACCCCAGCCAGCCCACCTGGCCCTCCCCCTCCCCACAACCTGCAGTACCTGGAGGATGGCCCAGTCCCTCACCTGGACCTGGACCTGGACCTGGACCTGGACCTGGACCTGGACCCACCCATCCCACTGCCCCACAACAGAATCTGGTGAGTCAGAGAGACAGTAACAGACACAGTTACAGACACAGTAACAGACACAGTAACAGACACAGTAACAGACACAGTTACAGACACAGTAACAGACAGATGTGGTTTCTGGTTGACAGACGGTGCCGCACCAACAGAATCTGCCCAGTGGAGTTTATGACAAACTGCTGATCACCATCGCTGGAACCATCAAACCCAACGCTGACAAGTCAGTGTCAACACTTTAACATCAGGAGTGGATGATGGATGATGGATGATGGATGATGGATGATGGATGATGGATGATGGATGATGGATTGATGATTGATGGATGATGGATGATGGATGATGGATGATGGATGATGGATGATGGATGATTGATTGATGATTGATGGATGATGGATGATGGATGGAAATATTTCTGTTGTCCTTTTCTGTCACACATGGGGAATGATGGTTGAACTATTGTTCTTATTATCAGTTATGTTTTATTGTTGCTCACCTGGTAAGGATGTTAAAATATGGAGAAAGGTTTGTAGTTACATTGATCCAGTGATCAGTATGTTCAGTAAGAAACAATGAAAGTTGAAGGGAACAGTTTAAAATTAAAACATAAGGGATAAAAGTGAAAGATAAAACCTTAGAGACTCTCAAAATTCAAAGAAAACACGTGGGTTTTAAGTTTAGTCTTAAAAATGTTGATGGAGGGGCGACAATTAAAAGAGGTAAACTGTTCCAACGTTTTGGGGCAGCCACTGACTCTACCGCAGCGTTCGGCACCAGCTGTAGTCGACACAAGATGGACTCGCCACAGTATAATCCAGTGAAAGTGTCTTGTGGGTTCAGAGGTCAGTGACGGTCTCTGTCGTTTTTCAGGATCACAGTGGATATGTCCACCGCGAACGACCTGGCCTTCCACTTCAACCCTCGCTTCAATGAGAGCGGCAGGAAGGTGATCGTCAGGAACAGCTGCATCGGCAAGAAGTGGGGCAAAGAGGAGCGAGACCTGCAGAACTTCCCCTTCGTCCAGGGGCAGCCGTTCGAGGTCAAATATTGATTTTATATCAATAAATGCTCAGATTTTATTTTTATCACTAACCTTTTCAATATACGGTCCTAGTTCGGTCTGTCTTCACCAAGGCGCAGAATTTAAGGGTCAGTCCGTGAACATTTGTCACGTCAATAACAGTTTGTGGTTCTGTTGCTGCAGATGAAGATCCTGTGCACCAGCAGAGAGTTTAAGGTGGCCGTCAACAACTCTCACCTGCTGGAGTTCAAACACCGGATCACCGACCTGAGATCCATCAACAAACTGAACATCTACTATGACCTCAACCTTACCAAGGTCCACATGGAGTCCTTACACTGAGACACGCCACCAGATCCACCACAGATATAAGGGGGGGGCATCTGTTCATAACTATCTGTTAAATAATCTGTCAATTCATTCATAAGAAATCCACCACAATATTAATACTGTGTCCATCATAGAACAGCTGGAGATCCAACAAAGATCTACTTTAGATCAATCAGAAATCTTATGCGGATCTGCTGGAGATCCACCAGTAATCTACTGGGTATCACATAGAGATCTACTGGGGATCATACAGAGATCTACTGGAGATCCACTAGAGTTATACTGGGGATCATACAGAGATCTACTGGAGATCCACCAGAGATCTACTGGGGATCATACATAGATCTACTGGAGATCCACTAGAGGTCTACTGGGGATCATACAGAGATCTACTGGAGATCCACCAGAGATCTACTGGGGATCATACATAGATCTACTGGAGATCCACTAGAGGTCTACTGGGGATCATACAGAGATCTACTGAAGATCCACCAGAGATCTACTGAGGATCGCATGGGGATCTACTGGAGATCCACTAGATGTCTACTGGGGATCAAACCTAGATCTACTGGAGATCCACCATAGATCTACTGGGGATCATACAGAGATCCACTAGAGGTCCACTGGGGATCAAACTGAGATCTACTGGAGATCCACCAGAGATCTACTGGGGATCGCACGGAGATCTATTGGACCATCACTTTACCCTCCGGGTAAATGATTGAAGATGATTACAGCAGATTCACAGTAGATCTTCAGTCAATCCAAAATATGTTTGGACAGCACTTTAGATGATTCTTGGCTAAGTCAGAATAAAATGTTTATACATTAAACATCCACAGAAGGTTCTGAGGGGATCCTCGATGGATCCTCAGTGGATCCATCCTCAGGAGATCCCCTTTTACTAGTTGTCTTGTGTTTGTACTCAAGTGACTCATAAATAAAGGTTTCATCTTCAACCTGTTGCAGTTTGTGTGTGTTTGTTTGTATCTGTAAACCAGGACAAGGCCAAACCTTGACCCCTGACCTCTGACCCCTGAAGTTTACTTATATTATCCATGCTGTGAAAGGGATATTTTATCATATAGTAAATAGTATCTACTTTTAAATAATTAATTCTATTATCATATAATAAATAGTATTTTTAAATAGTACATGGTATTATTTTCTAGTGAATATTTTATAGATCTAATAATTTAATTTAATATTATTACAATATTATAAACCTTTTCTTAAAAAACAAATATTAATTAATTAATATTAATATAGACAATAGCATATCATTTTAAATATGAAATACTTTATATTTTTTTCAGGTACAGTGCACATGAATCTCTATCTTTGTGAGGGTACCAGTGTTAACCAGGTGTAATTTAGTAACTCTGTGATCTCCTTAACTGTCACTGTTTGACTGTCAGTGCTGATCCTGGATCTGTTAACTAAAGTGGTTCACAGACACCAGGGGGCGACACTGAGACACCTCCTGCTACAGGTCTGAGGCAGGGGAGGAAAGGAGGATAAGGAAACACAATAAGGGGAGGAAAGGGAGAGAAGGAAAGAACGAGCTAACGAATGAAAGAAGGAGAAGTGGAGGTAAGACAGGACAGTCCTGGCTGTGACCTTTGACCCCTGGTTGTAAGAGGGCTCTGGTTCTCCTGGTTCTGATGTGTGGTTTTGTTGTTGTTGTTGAAACTGAAGACGGATCACAGATAAATTATTAAATATGAGGGGGTCTCACTCTGTCGCTGCTGCTGTGACCCAAAACACTCAGAGACTTCCTCCATGTGTCAAACCTGAAAAGATGCATGGATCAAAATACATAAGGTTTCATTAAGGTTTATATAAAATAAGTGATAGCGAAAATAAACAGAACTAACAACTGCACGTTTATTGATCAAAACAAATTTCCATTTCATCACATCCAGAGTGTGAATTCATCAAATTCACAGAATAGAAATTCAATGTAGAAACAACAAGAGCAATGAAAGAGAAAAAATGTAATTAAAGAAAATTCAAAGGTGAATAAAATAAAGAAAGATTCAATTGTAAGTATTTTCAAAAATGTAGACATAATTAGAGCTTCAACAATAAGTGGATTAAACAATTGACAGAAAATGTACTATTTTCATAATAAATTTATCGTTTTGAAGTTTTTTTTAAAGTAACACCAAAATTCTCTGGTTTCACTTCCTCCACTTCTGTCACAGTAAACTGAACCTCATCTGTGCTGGACTGTTAATCACACAAAAGAGGACATCTGACCTGATCTGTCACCTTGGACTGTGGGAATCTGTGACGCTCTTCAGATAAACAACTAATCGATTGACTGAGAAAATAATCAACAGATTAATCAATAGTGAAAGGAATTGTTGGCTGCAGCCCTAGACATGATATAATTAGATAATATAACTAAAATGAAAAGGATAAATAAGAAATGTAAAACAATAAAACATTAAATATAAAGGAGTCATACAAAAAAACTGTATCAGTCAACTAATCTTTTCTTCAAATGATGGTTTATTACATTTTGCCTGTTGGAGTAATATTTAACAAGGAAAAATAAGATTTAGATAAAAGTCAGTCCTCTTTACAACCAATATAACCACATCTTCATGTATATAGACGATCTTTGGCAGGCTTCGTTACGTCATGACGCAGCAGTCCCAGCTGTACGTCAGTGTGCTCGGTCAGTAGTGGTTGGTTCAGACAGAGGAACCGACAGGTTCGGGAACGGCGGAGCTCCGTTCAAACTGCGATTTAACATTTTAAAACAACATTTTATCTGTAGTTAACCGAACTAACCGGCAGCTGCAGAGTTTCACGTTAACGGGACGAACCGGGAACGGAGGGATTTGCTGTTTTTCGTCGCTGCCACCAGCGGACAGAGACGGAGAGATTCCCCCTCCAGGTTAGTCTGACCCTCGGCCTCTGTCCGGTGGGTTCCACTGCTACAACAGTCCGTCTGAACCTGAACACAAACCCACAGGGACGTGGGGAGGTTTGTTTAAAAAGACTTTTAGTTTCTTCAAATGTCGACGCTCTATTTCCTTCCACCTAGCTCTGTGTCTGTTAGCCGCAGAGGCTAGTCAGTTAGCCAGGTGTATCATGGTTTCAAACGGCCGCGGCTAGTAGCATGCTAGTTAGCGCTGATGCTAGCAAAGTTTGAGTAGGAAGTCAGCTCCGGTTACTGACTGGGTGTCTGGGTGGTAACGGGGTGATGGGCAGTTTGTTTACCGTCTGCTCTGGTACATGTTACCGGTTCTCGCGTCATATGGAGTCGGTGCAGAGCTACATGCTAACAGACATTAGCTGCGGACAGTGGAGGTGGTGCAGAGGCCTCAGGGTCTGTCTGTGATCCGGACTGAAGTTCACAGCAGCTGTTTGGGGCTTCAGAGCTGTTAGCTCCAGACCTGTTAAATCAACCTGCTGTCGTGGGTTAGTTCCACTGGTTAACAGCAGTCACTGCGGTTTAGGTACTGGTTACCGAAACACCTGAAACACCAGTTTCTGCTGTGTCTTCCGTATCGTGCTCAAAATGAACCCAGAACCGACGGTGTGGAAATATTCCGTGTTCAGTAGGTGTGTGAAGGCAAAGCAGGTGAACACACACTAAATATTAACATTCTCTTTCTTTTCATTTCGTTAACTTTAAACACACAGAAAGCAGGAAACAGCCAGTGAGGCCTGCAACTATTTCCATCAGGGAATAATCTGCTGATTATTTTCTCATTGATTTATTAATCAGTTGCTCTAGAAAACATTATCAAACTGCACGTCACAGTTTCCCAGAGTCCAAGGTGACGTCGTCAGAAGTCTGTTTTTGTTAAAACAAGATATTCAGTTTATTATGTGACTAAGAAAAGAAGCAAATGTTCAGATTTGAGATTTCTTTTTTACTTAATTAATAATTAATGATTACCAATTGTAGTGCTGTTAACTGAATAATTGATTTTTTAAATAATTTTTTAAGCAAAGGGATGAAGTATTTGCTGTTTGTGGCTTTTCTGCGTCACATGATAATAAATTGAATCTCTTTTAAACTGTTGGTTGGAGAAAACTGGACATTTGAAAACGTCACCTTGAACTCTGAGAAACTCAGATGGACATTTTTACTGTTTTCTGACTGAACGACCACTGAGGCAAAGGCAACGCAAATGTATCTGTAGAACATTTCATACCAGTGGAAACACCAAGTGCTTAACGGAGTACAAGCAGAATTAAAACAGTCAAACACGAAGTATAAAACCAGTCAAACAAACAAAGTAGAGAGAAAAAGTTGAACGCGACTGTTAAAAGTTGAGTTGAGACTTTAAGGTGCTTGGAGCTGTTTCTAGTCTCGGATCTTCAGGCATTCTGAGCAGCATAGTGGTTGAAGGCAGCTTCACCATATTTAGTTTTAATCCCTGGAACATACTGATGAATGTAACTGTTGGTTTCAGGCCCACAGACAGTGTTAAAGAGCTAACTGAGCTAACTGAGCTAACATGCAGTTCAAACAGTGTGTGAGTGACAGGAACCTATAAGATCTCCACTGTCACTCTCGTCTCTGCGCTCTGACGGAGTAGAGATGTTGATTTCTCTGTCCATTAAACAGAAATTTAAATTACAAAACTAGTCGACGAGACTGAGAGGTAGAAAACAGTTTCATCAGGTCAGCATCTGCAGGTAAGCGGTGTGTGGCTAACGTCAGCGGTGCTAGCACCAGCAGCCTCCTTACCTCGCAGGTTATCATACCTGAGCTGAATGTGGTTCCTCGTCGCTCCAGTCCAGTGGTTATATTCCTCAGATCTAAGTCCTGTCATCCAGCACTGGTTTCACCGGGCGTCACTGTCCCAGTTTACACCTCACTGGTTTACAACATCCAGGCAGAGGGCGGCGAGACCAGCATCGTTTAATCATTCAGTCGACTAATCACTAATCACCTACGTGATACTCGTCAGCAGCCGAGAGGAGGAGCTACCTGTCACAGCCAATCACAACAGACAGAGAGAAGCAGTGAAGAGAAGCTGGACTCTGAGGATGAGTTGGTCCGGTTCAGTGGCTCAGTCTGTGTCTTATATTCATGTGGTGTTTTGTGACGAGGCCGTCGGTCTGGACACAAACACATCGTCTTATTTTATTGATCTCAGGTGATCAGGAGCCGTTCCTGTAAATACGCTCTGCAGCTGCACTTTGACCTTTGTCCTGTGATGACCCAATCAGCTCTCAGCCCGTCCACACTGTTTCCTTCCACCTGTGTGAGTCCAGCTGAGCTCAGAACAGCTGAGGATGAGAGCAGGCGTTCAGTCGGCGCGGTGCAGGATCAGACTCGGTGTAGACAAACGCTGGAAGCAGCTTCAGGAGTCTCGTGATCTGTGGATGTATTGATCAGTCTGAAGAACAGTTTGTCACACAGCTCCTGCAGAGCCGGCTGAAGTGTCTGCTGCACTGACCTCTGACCTTTGACCTCCGACATCGATCTGGAGGCTGAAGAAGTGTTCATTCACTCTATATCTATTCTTCTGTAGCTGTTTATAATATGAACAGTTGTGATAGTGGCAGCAGATGATGAATATGACAAAGAAAAGCAGCAAATCAGCAGCGAGCAGGGGCCGGTTACACAAAGCATCTGAGGTTAAGATTTCCTTAAAATGTTCATCCAAGTGTTGAAGGTTTTCTCCGTATTTTAGTCTTATACTGAAGGAATCACTTAAAGTCAGTTCAGACCTTAGTGACCAAACTTAGGAGAACTTACTGCGCCTCTGATTGTATCTTAACTGTTTCTTTTCCTCGATCAGAAGAAGCTGATGGATCCTCAACGACCAGGAATTGACTTAGATTTGATCTGATCAATTTCCTCAGCTGCTCTGCAGTTAATGATGCAATTAACCTTTTAAGCAACTGGGATTCTCCCGCTCATCAAATCACAGTCAGATATGTTAGGAACCTGTGTGTGTGTGTGCGTGCGTGCGTGTGCGTGCGTGCGTGTGCGTGCATGTGTTTGTGTGTGCGCACTCTAGGTTAAACAGAAAACCAGTTTGGTCAGTCTGTGAAGCTCTGTGTCTTTTTCTCTCTAAGAAACATATCGTGCAGCTCTCAACACACACACACACACACACACACACACACACACACACACACACACACACACACACACACACACACAGAGCATGTTGGTGTTTTCCCAGCATGCCTTGTGGTTGAGTAGAGGGTGTGGTTGTCTGGCTGAACAGGCTGAAACAAGCTTCAAACTGTTTTATTTCTCTGAAACACAGAGGAACTGCGACTTCACTTCGACCAATCACAGGCTTGTAAACAGTAACATGACTCACAGCTGGTTGGGTCGTCCAGTTCAGTGTGTCTCTAACATACAGTGTTGTTGTTGTTGTTAAGAGACCAGAAATCTGATGAATAAATAGATATTAATATTTAGAAATTGAATATAGATGTTCATATTTAAACAGACTCGTGGCTCCGCCCACAGTCTCAGTTGTGTTGTTGACCTTTGAACCTTTGAGCTGCTCCGCCATGTTTGTTGGTAACAACAGTGTTGCTGAGTTTTCACACGTTTGTTTACGTCATGTTGTTTTTCTTTGCGGATGAGAGGCAACGGAGACCAAACAGACATGAACGAATGAAAGTTTGGACGAGAGACTCGTTAGCTGAGGAGTTTAATGAATCTGAGTTGGTTCCCAACTTGGATCAGAACCGCCCCTGTCCACTGCAAACACCCCAAACTTTACACTGCAGTTAACAGTAGAGAGATGACAGGAAGTGACAACTAAAGACTGTGGCATTGTTAGCATTATCATATTAAAATGAAAAGTCACACCTTGCTGCACAGAGGATAATATTCTAATGTTAATTCAAATTCGAAAATTAAAATGCAGATTTTTAACAATTTGAAAATGAAAAAGGCTTTTGATATTTCATTTCTGAAGTCTTCACCTGCTCGACAGTGGACCAATATTTAAATGCAAGATGTAAAACATTAATTGGCATTTTCATTTACATGTCACTACGCTCTGCTGGGCTGGAAATGAACATGCAATTTTTTAACAATGTGAAAATCAAAATGGCATTTGATGTTTTTCATTTTCAGTCTTATGCAGGTATGTGAAAATTTATTGCATCTATTTGCGTTTTCATTTAAATTTGTACTCAAAGAACAAAAACATGTTGGAAACTTTAACGGTATTGTGGAATTGCATCATTATTAAATATATAATCTCCTCCAGGCTTCCACACGACTGACCAAAGATTTCTGTGTTTTGTTTTGGCGTCACCTCACAACAACAAGCTGCTATCAGCTGACTGCTTCTTTCTCTGTGAGGGCTTTGTCTGTCCCTATGTGTCAGCTCTGTGATTGACAGGTGACCTGTCCACGTTTAGCCCGCCCATCACCCAGTGTCACCTGGGATCAGCTGATGAGCTAATTCCACTGTTTATGTCCGAGTGTGAGACACGGCAGGAGAAAACGTTCTCTTCTCCTCCTCTGTGTGTGTGTGTGTGTGTGTGTGTGTGTGTGTGTGTGGCAGAGTGGGCATTCCAGACATATTGATTACCCACTGCCTTATATAGACACAAGGAGACAGTACAAGCAGCTGATTGGCTCAGTGACAC
The DNA here is from genome assembly GCF_002814215.2 of Seriola lalandi dorsalis. NCBI lineage: Eukaryota > Metazoa > Chordata > Actinopteri > Carangiformes > Carangidae > Seriola > Seriola lalandi. The sequence continues at coordinate 887,579 of NW_019525454.1, read as the reverse complement.
ACACACACACAGTGTAAGCAGAGCTGAGTGTGACAGCAGCTGCTGGGTGTCACTTACAGGACCATGTGCTGGTCCAACACGCACACACACACACACACACACACACACACACACACACACACACACACACAGAGTCCAGAGGATCCAGCAGCCTGTTTCCACCAGTTAAAGGTTTATTTCCCTCCATCAGACAGAGATGAGTTTCTGTCGTGTTATCAAATTATGTAATAATAGAACGAGCAGCATATTTATTTTTTTATTATTTACTTTTATTTTTCTTCCACGTAGATCATAAACCCTCAAATATAAAACGACTCATTGAAATCAGTTGAGAAACACAAAAGTTATAGAGTTTTTTATTCAGAAAACACTGCAGCTCCTCTGTTGTCCTCAGTCTCGCCCGGTCCAATGTGGCGGCCTCAGACCAGTGACTGTGTATAAAGATGGACGACATCACAGCTCCCTGAAGTGAAGCCAAAGCGTCTGCCATCAACCATAACCTGCTGGCTGTCTGCAGCACAGGCCGTAAACCCCGCCCCCTCCATGTGGGGACACAGGCCAAACTAATACGTCTACATGTTCAGGTCGTTCTCATCACACTGATGTTTGTTCAGTTCAAATTTATTCTTCCGCACCAGCGACTGTCACGGCCGTCTGTCCCTTTTTTTCTCCTGGACGTGATGTCTCAGTAGCACCATTGGGTTGAGCGGGTGTGTGGGCGGGACCTCAATACCATGGCACCACTCTCTGATCACCACAGCACAGATTTCGCCTCTGCGTGATGTCAACAGGACAAGATGGCAGCGCCTCTACCCAGGACATTTTGGCTTCATTTTTGTCCAGTGGGAGGAAGAGGAGACATCGGCCATCTTTATACACAGTCACTGACTTACACATTGTGTGTGTGTGTGTGTGTGTGTTTATTGATGATGTGTGTGTGTTTTCCTGCAGGTTGTGCATCCTGACTGCCGAGGAGGCGGGGTTTAAGGACTCGGAGGACCAACGGGGTCTGGTTTTGTTTCCTGTCTGGGGGGGGGGGGGGGGGTGACAGTGAACGTCTGAGCGATGTGAAACTGAAGGACCAGAGGAGCTGTCACTCTAACCAGGACCACGCCCCCCTGGACCACCAACCAATCAGCACACAACCTGGAGGTAAACTGTGACTCTCAAGATGCATTTCACTGACAAACAGCCAATCACAGAGCTTCATTTTTTGTTACTGAAGCTGCATTTCACAGTTTGTAGAAACTTCACGTTCAGCAGGTTGAATCAGTTCATGTTTGGACCTCTGACTGGCCCCATCTCCACGGCAACAGCAGCTGAGGCTCGTTGGTATTGTAGTATTTAGTGAAAGAAAAAATGGATTAATCAGAAACAAAGAGAGAGAAACATGAACCCGTATGATGGTTCTGTTATCCGATCCTTTCTATGTCCAGAACCATTCAGGAGATTAAAGAAGAAAACCTGTGGTAACACTTTGTTTTACAAGTTCTGTATTTATTTAGCTGCTAATTACCAGGATCTTTTCAAGTCCTGTGCAGTTTGCTACTCATTAAGGGAAATGGAGAAAGTGTTAGTTGCTGCAATTATTAATTACCTGCTCGTTATATTTGAGTTTTAAAGAAAAATGATGCAGTAAATGAAGTCGTAAATTGATGTCACTATCATTTCGATGGTATTGTTGTGATCTGTGTGTGAACTGATCCAGTCTCCAGCTTTAAAACCTGCAGTGGATGTTTCTAGTTTGTAGGGTGACATCACTGATGATGTAACATAATGAAAAAATTAGTGTTTGTTTAAGACATGAGTCATTGCAGTTACACAATCCTACACTGACTGTTTCTCCCTCCATGAATGAACTTTGAATCTCAGCTGCACAGAAGATGTTTTCAAATCCTTTTTCTACATAAAACTGAAGATCCCTGGAAAATCTGTCGTTTTCTTCTCAACTTTATTTCAGTCACGTTAACTCTAACCCTATGACCGGAGAACATTTTGAGCTTCAAGTCTGATGTGTAGTCGTAAAGTGTGAATGACGGCGGCGCTGCAGGCGTGTCGTCGTCACTGCGACTGGGAACAATTAGAATTACACAACCTGCAGTCAGAGAAGCTAACGAGAGACAGAAACACTTACATAAACCACTGAGAGAGCGGAGAGAGGTCGGAGGTCACACCACACAGCTGTGGAGGGGTGAGTCAGTCTCAGTGCATTAAAGGAAAGACCTGTGAACATGAACCAGCTTCAGTCTGTGAAACAGCTCAGACAGTGAGGAACTGGACTTTAAACAGCTGATCAGAAAAAATGTTACAGTCGGGGCTGAAACATGCTGCAACAGGCTGCGTTCACCCGACCCCGTCTTTTATACTCGTACTTACAACTGGTGCAACATTTGTTTCTTCCTCCCTGTTTCAAACCGTGACAGGAGTTGGCTCGGTCCGTCAGCACGACACGTTGTTGAGGTTTAGGAGTTTGCATCGACACCTCAGACCGTAACACCTTTCCCACATTTACCTGTGTTGAGACATAATTCCAGTTCTTCATGTCTCTGCTGATAAAGAACAAAGTCAGAAAGAATAAAATCTCTGTGAATTTTTATCTTTACAGCTTAATAAGCTGATTAGTCAACAGAAAATCAACTGGCAACTAACAACCGACCAATGAGAACACGTCTACAAACCAACCAATCAGAGCACGTCTAGTATGACATGAAATCACACTGGTTGTTGTTTGTACTAGTTTGAATTAATTTGATGGCGCCCCCCTCCCTCGCTCACTCTGCTGACTGGCGGTCAGGTGGTCAGTGAGGGGCGGAGTCAGCTGTCAGTCCACAGTCTGTTGAGTCGTCAAAAATATTGTTTTACTTGCGGCAGCTGGGTGAGTCTGTGGAGCTCAGATGTTCATACTGGGTGTGTGTGTGGGAACTGATCCAAACTGAACTGAGAGCAGCACACAGCTGAGGTAATGCTCCTGTGTGTGTGTGTGTGTGTGTGTGTGTGTGTGTGTGTGTGTGTGTGTGTGTGTGTGTGTGTGTTTCATCATGATGTAATCCCGTAGTTAAAAAGTTGAAGTGTGTTCCTGCACATGTCTGTACATGTGGTCGGATGAAAACGAAGACGCTACATGAAGTTTCTGTCCACCAGGTGACACTGACACAAACTACGGAAGAGGACGAGGGCCACACGTGAAACTTTTTGTCTGACTTTTTTTTTCTCTAAAAACATGTTTTTCGCTCGTGGCCTTCGTCCTGTTCAGTAACAGTTCATAAAGTAGTTGTTTCCACTCTGACTCTGTCTCCACAGTCAAACACCTGGAGAACATCAAAAACAAGTAAATCTGTTTTCGGTCAAAGCTGCATCACAGCAGCTAACTGATGGATCACAGAAGGAGTCAGAGAGGTCAAAGGTCGTCACACAGATCAGAGTTGGGGGGGGGCTGAAACCAAGAGCAGGAGATGTCTTTAATGTTTAGACTGAATCTGTGGACGTACTCCAACATGTTAGCAAAACAGCTGCTGACTCCCACACCCAGTCCTCGTCCTGCAGCAGCTGAGGAGCAACGACCAGTTCTAGAAACAGTCTGTTCCAGTAAAACCAGTGAGTGTCCTCCAGCAGCTGGATCCTCCCTCTGAGTCTCAGTGTGTCTCTCACTAACCAGTGCTTATAAGGCATTCTTCATCTGCAGCTCTGATAATAAGGCGGCGCGTGTGTGTGTGTGTGTGTGTGTGTGTGTGTGTGTGTGCGCGCACGCACGCGTGTGTTTTCAGTCAGCAGGCGTCTGCTGAGAAATCTGTCCTTGAAAGGTCTGAAGTGTCTGTTAGTCAAACCAACACTTCACTACCACACTGTCATAGACTCACACGCTGTCGGCCATGTTTGGATCTGTGTCAGAGGGTCTGTCTGATGTCAAAGGTCAGGTCTGTCTGCAACAGGTAAATAAATGTAACCGGTGATATGAGACGTGAGGAGTCTTTGTGACTAATTTGACCTCAGTCTAATAAAAAGTTTGACTGACTCTTAGTTTGAAAAAAGTCTTTGTTTACCCAGAATTCATGGCAAATTGGCTCTTAGAAAGATCGCCCAGAGCAGTAGCAGTCAGTCTGAAGTCTGTGATCCTCTTCACCTCTGATGAAACCTGGAGATGAAATATATACAAGATGTATGGAGTAATCTTTCCCCTCTCTCTCTCTCTGTCGCTCTCTCAGGACCATCATGCATCTGAAGTCTTATCCGAAGCTCATGCGGTCTGAGTTGCGTTTGGATGCGGCCGGTGTTCAGACATCGTCCCAGCGGAGCAGTCTGTTTGTGAGCCAGCAGGGGGCGCTGTTGAAGACCTGCAGCAGTAACCATGGCAACATCAGCAGCAGCCGCCTCCCGTTCAGCGTCATCTCCACCAACACGCTTCGCTGTAGCAACGGAACAAACAGCAACATCGGCAGCAACGTAGCGTCGCTGCGACTGAGGGCGTCATCCAGCATCACCCTGCAGCTCCTCCCCCCGCCACCGGGCTGCGAGAACGACACACTCAGATTGTACCAGACTGCCACAGAGGATGTGGACGCCCCGCTGGACATCTGGACCGTCATCAAACCCGGACACGTCCGCGAGAAGATCGCCATCTTTGCTTCAGAGGAGGGACGGACAGATGGAGCCAGAGGCAGCGAACACACCTCAACCAGCAGCTCAGGTGGCCGGGACAGGGCGCCGCCGGTGTGCACGAACCACAGCACCATGTCGGGACTTACACGGGCCGTTAAGGCAAAGGGGAGCTGGGAGGAGAACTGCAGCGCCAAACGGCGCCGCAGGTCTGGAAGCAACCAGAACCAAAACCTCCAGCAGGACCAGAGGACCCAGGTCCTGGACGCACAGCAACACAACCATAACTCGTCTCCACGGCGCTCAGACTCAACTCAGACGCCAGGCAGCAGGCGGTGTGGAGACGAGGCGGTGACAGCGGCAGAGGAGGAGGAGCAGAAGGTTTCGGTGGTGGAGATGGTGGCGTTCCTGGAGCAGAGGGCGAGCGAGCAGCAGCTAGACTGCAAACCTGTCCTCGCTCTACAGAGGAGTTCCACCACCATCACTCTGTCCAGACCTCTACCATCTGAGGTCAAGGAAGGGTCGGAGGTCAGGGAGGGGTCAGAGGACAGGGGGGAGGAGCCGGAGAGCGTCAAGGTGTCGGACATGGTGGCAAAGCTGGAGTCGGAGTGTCTGAGGAGGAAGACGGAGGGAGTTCTGTCGAGGAGCAACAGCCTGAGGAGGATGGTGGGACGTGTCCTGCTCACCGCCGGGGACCAGGGATCATCTGTGACATCATCAATGACATCATCATCGTCATCACTGCTGGGAGCTCAGAGTCCAAGCAGGGAGCCTATCAGCTGCTCAGAAACAGCCTCAGCTCTGACCACGCCCCCCTCTTCGCTCTCAGGTGAGGCTCAGGAGGTCGGGGTGGGCGGGGCTCTGGAGAGACAGAGCACTGTCACAGAGAGTCAGACTGTGATCCTGCCCCCTCAGCCAGAGGAGGCGGAGCCTGTACCCGGCTTGTTGTTTTTGTCTCTGCCTCCTGCTGCTTCAGCCTGTACAGACTCTATCCCTCCCCCCAAAGACTCAGAGCCCCGCCCCCCTCACCACAGAACGACTTTTGACCAGGAGCCTGCCCCCTCGCAGCCCCGCCCCCTCGCTGTTAGCCCCTCCCCTGACTCTGGCAGCCAGTCAGAGAAGAGGAGGTGGAGGAAGTCTGGTGGGGGTCAGGAGGGGGAGGTTGTTGGTGCGAGTCCCTGCTCTGCCGCAGTGCCTCTGGGCCGGCGAGCGTCGGTGTCGCAGGACTTCCTGGAGATGCGTCAGCGGCTGCAGCAGCTGCTGGAGCCGCAGCCGTACCTGGCCGTGCTGCCGCATCACCTGCTGGTCAAGATCTTCCTGCTGCTGCCCACGCAGAGCCTCGCCGCGCTCAAGTGCACCTGCCACTACTTCAAGTTCGTCATCGAGAACTACGGCGTGCGGCCCGCCGACTCGCTCTGGGTGTCCGACCCTCGTTACCGGGACGACCCCTGCAAGCAATGCAAGAAGCGGTACGGCCGCGGCGACGTGTCGCTGTGCCGGTGGCACCACAAGCCGTACTGCCAGGCGCTGCCGTACGGCCCCGGGTACTGGATGTGTTGCCATGGCGCCCACAGAGACGCGCCCGGCTGCAACGTGGGTCTCCATGACAACCGCTGGGTACCTGCGTTTCACAGCATCAACGTGCCGATCTACAGGAGGAGCCACGATGACGACTGAGTGTGTGTGCGTGTGCGTGTGTGTGTGTGTGTTGCTCCCATGATGCAACTGCAGGTCAGATTTTCCTTTAAAACACTGAAGGGCTGCAGTGACCGGTCATTTTCATTACTGATGAATGAACAGCTGACGGTGCTGGAGTCACATGACCATCAGTGTGAACCCAGAGAAGCCGTCACTGTGACACCTGAGAAACAGACGCACGTGAAAGTTTCACATTGAATAAATGAAAATTATTTTCTGTCGGTGGATGAATCGACCTGCAGCTTTAAAAACTCTTTGTTCGGAGAAAAACTTCCGTTTGTTGAAGGAAGATCTGAACCAGCAGCAGCATGGCGCCCCCTGCTGCTCAAACCTCACCTCACAGCCCCCACCTGATCACCTGATCACCTGAGCGTTTACCTGTCATCATTTTTCTGGTCACAGCAGCAGCTCGTTAACGCATCAGTGCCTCGTTAGTGATGAAGCAGTGGGAGGGAGGAGGAGTCCCGGCCAGGACTCTTCTTCTTCTTCTTCTTCTTCTCTGACTGTCGGGGTCTGCAGCTGCTTCACCAAGATAAAAGCATCTCGTTCAGGAAACTAAAGATATTTTCAAATTAAAACAGGTTCTGACCTGAAATCAGTGTCACAGTCAGATGATGTTCAGATCATGTTACGTCAGATGTTTGTTTGGTTCAGAATAATTTGTTACTTCATGTGGTCACATGACTTCAGCTGAACACAGGTGCTGTCCTTCACCTGCATGATGTCTGACAAACAGTCTCCACTTTTCCTGCAGCTTTCAACCAGAGCTGCTGGGTCTTCCTCTCAGAGCTTTAGTCTCTGGAGAACAGGAAGTCTGACAGCAGAGCGTGTTTGGCGTTTTACTTTGAAAAATACATTTATCAATTATCACTTTCCTCCCTGTCAACTCATCATTTCATTGACTAAAGGTTGCAGCTCTTCTTTCAAATCCCTCACATGGTCTTCATCAGCAGGAGCTCAGTTCAGTTTTGATGTTTGTTTACAACAAAGAAAACTGATGAAGACTGTGTGACATGGCTGAAAGCTGCAGAACAGAGTAAGTGGAGCTTGAGTGGAGGTTGTTGATTCATCTGATTCATGTCGGTCTTTGACAACAGATGCAGAAAAGCAGGAAGTTAAATATTTAATATCACTGAAACTGTTCACTGATTATCAGAAGAGTTGCACAGTCATTTCCTGTCAGTAGACTAATTGATAAATCAAAGTGAGCTCACTGATTTGAATGATGATGCAAAGACAGAGAATCAGCTCCGCGTGTTATTGATCATCATGTTGTTCATGTATCTGATCATCTGCTGCTTTTCACACGTTTCAATCACTCGTTTCATTCTGTGGAGGAAACGAGGCGTTTGAGGGCGTCGTCTTTGTGATGTGCACTTTTCACTGTTTTCTGACGTTTGTGGACTAAACCGTTGATCATGGATTAACATGGACGCTGGCTGTAATCATCAGAGACTTTTCAGACCACCTGGTCGCCAGGTGAGTGAGGGGGCGGAGCTTCAGAGGGCATGGTCTTTGTTTGTTTGGGACGAGGCTGAATCGAGAGTCGGTGGACTTTACCTGCACCTTGTTTGTGTTTACATTTGTACATAAATCAGTCAGAGTTTATGAGCGCCGTGTGTTTGAACGAGAGATGTTTTTTTTTTTTGGTTTCTCAGTCCTGAACATGAACTCGTGCCTCAATCAGCAGCTGAGTGATAATCACCTTTAACGGGACTGATGTTTTAATTATTGTTTTTTCAGGAAGGGAAAAGAGGGAAGTGGCCTTGAGTGTCTCGGAGACGATGCAATATAAAACTGGACTGTAGAGATTATAGAAAAAAGAATATCTGGGTTGATGCTTGTTGGTTTCTGTCTGCTGGCTGTTCTGCTTTTTGCTGTTAAAAGATGTTTTGCTTTAATAAAGTGCTTTCTCATGGGATGTTTGGGTTAAAAAAAAAAAAAAAAGAAAAAAGATTTGACTCATCTTTATTTCACAGATTCAGAAACGTTCTGTCTCCTGCTGCAGACCGACGCTGAGAGGAAAATCAAATCATCAGCGCAGGTGTTTGAAGCAGGTTCAACAGACTCAGGATAACTTTAAGTTATCTGGTTTAACAAAACCTAACATTGTCCCGACAACCTGAACTAAGAAGCTGGTTATCATAGTTATCGTACCTGTCCAGGTGCGAGTGCCTTCATGTGAAAGAGGCTGAGTTTTCATTATAAGCAACATCGACAGAATCAATTAATAAATAATAATATAAAAGAAACGCTGCAGGTGAATTCAGTTATATATCCACTGATCAATACAAATATTTTTACTGATCTTTATTAGTGACTTAATTCTAAACTCTTTGGTCCCTGTCAGGATCCTGTAGGAATGATGACTCAGTGTTTCCAGTGATCTGATTGGTCAGTAGTTTGGCTGTTGACAGGTTTTGATTTGATCCGTTAGGAGTTCAGCATCAGTTCCCATGGTGATTTACCCCGGTAACAAGTGAACAGCTGTTTTAGGACCCCAGCGTTAAACCTGAGGTTACCTTGATAACCTCAGATCCTGCTTCAGAGCACAGCACTTCTTGTAGCTTCAGCTCTCCATCACAGACCCAGATGTTTCTGACCCAGATGTTCACCAAGATGTAAAAAGTGAACGTGACTTTAAACTAGATAAAAGTCAGTGTTGATCCTGTCAGACAAACACAACACTGACACATGGTCATAGAGGATGTGATGTCATAAACAGGCGACCAATGAAACGGAGCATTACCATGATTAAAATCACAGATTTCTCAGGTTTCAGAATTTATGGAAACATTTGTGATAATGTCAGAACACAACAACATATAGAATATAGGTCTAGTCATTTAATGTGGAAAAGATTCAGATTATAACCAATAAGATGGAAACAGTTGGGTGTGCAGGTCGATCTCTGTCTTTACAAGTTCAAACATACAAACAAAACTTTTCTTACAACAGGCGTCACATGTTCCACTAGAGAACCAGCAGGGGGCAGAGTTTGTTTTGTGTGTGCTGGGATCCAGTGATGAGGATCTGATCCAACTTTCCCTCCAGTGACACAGCTGATGTCAGAGGAGGGAAAAATAACTCATGAGTGTTTCTGAGCAGTTTTACCAGTCAGGAGTTCACACTGTGTGAACCGTGGCCTGTGATTGGACGATCTCTGTCCAGGCTAGTAGGACCTTTAACATCTGTCCAGAGGTTTGGTTTGAATATTTTCAGGTCTGTGAGCCTCCAGCTCAGTGTTCACTCCAACACGTTAACATGAGAGCTGAGAGGAAGCAGGCTACGCTACACAGCTGCTGCACATCTGGTCTGAACAGGACTGAAGTCCCTGCTGCATCACTGACTGACAGCTGCTGAAGTCTCTGAGATTCATCATCTCTGCTCTTCTTCTTCTTCTCTACACGGGAAGTGGTGAGAGTGACTCCTGATCATGTGATCTCTTCCACATGTAGAGACTTCCTTGTTTTCTCAGTCTGCACCAGTTCAATCATTCAGTCCAGTTCTTCTGTGAGTGGGTGGATCAGGAGCTCGTGGATGCTGCACATGATACTGAGGTGGTGGCACGACACAGCTGTGCACAAGGTGTGACACGAGCTCATATTGAGACGAACCAATGACGTTGTTTCATGTTGTGAGTTTAATTAACTTTAACATCATTCAGAAATTTAAATCCAACACACCGCCACTGTGACATCACACAGCTGCTGTGATGTCACGTCGACCCCGTGACCTCACACAGCGTCTCCAGCAGCTGGAAGTAGTTGTACTTGATGTCGTACTCCATGTCGTACCAGAAGTTCACTGCAGCAGAGAGAGAAGACACAACACTGACGTCTCTTCACACAGAGTCCTGATCTGTCCCTGTGTTCACCTCGCCTCGCCTCACCTGCCTCTACTCACTCACCTGTCTGCCCTGTTCACCTGTCTGCCCTGTTCACCTGCTATAATCAGCTTTGGACTGTAGCTGTGTTTCAGTTCAGGGGCCGCTGTTCCCGCCTTTATTGTTGCATCACAAAGCGCGGCTCCTGTCGCCTAGCAACCGTGACAACGTAACTTTTTTACACAAAAACTTGAGGTTTAAGTCCCTTGGTTTTAACAGTTGAACTGAGCTAAAACACAATACTTAGATGAAACAGCGTGGCCCTCAGCCTCTCGGTCACTGGTGTTTGCGGACATGATTTTCATTACCAGCACGCAATGAATCTTGGGATATATCACATCACTCATCATCAGGTTCTATCATTTCTTCTGTGACCCAGATCTGTCACGTGTTCACTTCATGACGATAAAAGAAATGTGCGTTCAGGTGTTGTTTTACCTGCGATGCAGCCGTGTGACTGCTGGACGTGGTGGAACCACAGAGACGGCAGATACAGCATCTCTCCGGCCTTCACGCTGCAGTGGATCGGCCGAGCTCTCCGGTACTGTGGGTACCGCTCCAGGTCCGGGTCCAGGGGGTCCAGAGGGATCCACGGGACCTGAGGGGGGAGGACAGGAGGTGGCTGTATCAGTGCAGTGTTTGGAATAGAGCAGAGAGCTGAGATTAACAGACAGACCCCTGAACGCACCTTCTCAGAGTCGCTCTGATCGACAACCTCGAACTCACCGTCGTCCTGCTGATGATAAACAGCCGGCTGATACACACCTGACAGAGAGACCGTTACTATGGTTACTGGGTTACCATAAGTGATGCATGGATTGAGGATGGTTTCTATGGTTACCATGGTGGATTGTGTGGTTGCTATAGTTAACATAGTGGATTGAGGGTGGTTGCTAGGTTACCGTAGGGGATGAAGGGTCTGTCTGTGGGTGGCAGCAGGATGAAATGTTTCTCTCCAGAAATGACACAGTAAAGATTCTCGTAGTGATCTTTGTGCACTGAGAGAGAGAAACACAACAAACACTTAACACATACACACAACACACTCGGTTTGTACATGTGAAACACAGTGTGTGGCTGGTGTTTTGTGTGAAGTTCAAGTCTCACTGGAGGTCACGGCGTTCGCCTCTCCGAGCCAAAAATTCACAGCATCAGGCAACTTTCCTAAGAGAAGAAAAAAGGTAAAATATCATTAAGACCATGAGGATCTTCACTGAGATTATCTGTAACTTTGATTTTCCATCTTAACGGTCTAAATGCTGTTTCAATGCCTGTAAGAGATACTGACTGCAGTAATCCCGTTATTACTGTTTATTAATAAGATGTGAATATAATACAATAATAAACAGAATTGCTGGCAGTAGTATTAGTAGTTACAAACCCCATAAACCTCATAGAAGCTCATGGTTATGAAGTTACTTTCCTCCTCATTTCTCCTGTTCCTGTAAAAGCGGAACTTGTTTCCACCAGTGTTTTTGTGAAATGATAAAATGAGTAACCCAGTGCGACTGCCAACTAAATATAGTAAGAAATGGCTGTTTCTCAAAATAGACTCCTTAAAAACTAAAGTACAAGGAGCTTTATCAAATGCCTGATAAAAGGCATTTATATTCAACAACTGTATAAAACAGCTTCAGTTTCAATAACATCTGCTTCAATCCAGTATTCAGCATGCCAAATGAATGTTACACTTATTTTTGTGATTTTCTTTACATTTTTTTTTTTTACATTTTTAAAAGATAATCAAATTTGTCCATCAATTAAAGCGGAATAAATATGTGAAATCAAGACTTTTGATATCGTCATGTGTAGCGTCATGTCTTGACATTTTCCTCAGCAAAATTCGTGTTTCCACCTCCAACAGAAAATAGCTTTTCCTTAACATAATAAATATAGTCGTTAGTCATTAATGGGCTAAATATGGACTGTTGTTGTAATTCTCCTCCCGGCCGCCGGTGGCAGCACTGAGCTCTCAGTCAATTCACCCGCCATCTTGGATTTTACACTGCGCCTGTGAGGGGACCGAACTTCAGCGACACTTCACCTGAATAAGTAAAGTTTTTTCACTTTATAACAACTTCACATCCACCTGAAACCACCTGAACCGTCCCTGACAAGTCCACCTTTAACTCAGCGGCGTTGTCTCTGCCCCGGCTCGCTCCTAGAAGAAGCCGGTGGACGTTAAACGCCGTAAGTCCGAGCTCCGTGAAGCAGCTAGCCGAGGGTGGCTCGGTGTAACCGGGGACATGGAGCACCGCTGCAGCCACTGTGGCGCTGCCATAGAGAGACAGACCAAAGGATATAAAAGAAAGTCTCTGCTGTCGCTGACGGACCGAAGGAGCGCTCAGAAACTGTTCCCGGACCTGAACCCCGCGGAGGCGTTTTTGTGTTTCGCCTGTGTGCGACTGGTTTTTCAGAGAACGAAGAAAAGTGGGAACAAGCGGGTTTACGTGGACCCTCAGCCCCGCTCCTGCCCGGCTCCCCCGGCCCGTTCTGCCGCCTCTGTCCCGGCAGAACCGCCTCCTCCGAAAAAGCTCAAGAAGAGGCTCAAAACGACTCTGAACGAACACGACTACGCGTCCCAGGACCCGTCGCCCTCCCCCCGGTCCGACCCCCCACCTGCCCGGCGCATCCGCCGCGGACCGATCCCGCAGATCTGCGGGTATCTGCGGAAGAAGAACTTCAGCTCCGCTCTGAACCGACTGCTGCAGGTGTCCGGCTTCAGGGAGGCTCTGATCAAAACCTGCTCCAAGATCATCTCCGGCGAGGTGAGAAGAGTTCAATCAATCAATACTTGATCTTTAGTCTCAAATTCATAAATAAGTTTCTTTTAAAATGAATATTATGTACACTGTGGACAAAAAAAATACCAACCCACCAAAGCGTGGAGGCCCAGAGCTGCCAGGTTTATAATTACAAATTGAACTGTCACTGTAAACAGATCAGCAGTTGATTATTAATCATTTAGGCCGTAAAAATCATAATAACCCCGTTCCATGAAAGTTAATCAATTAATTTGATGATTTGAAAAAATTAATCAAAAACTATTTTGATAATCAGTTAATCATTTCAGTCATTTATCAAGCAAATATACCAAATATTTTTATATGGTTCCAGTTTTTCAAATGTAATTTGCTGCTTGTCTCTGCAGCAGCAGCAGAGCTGTTACACAGCTGTCACTAGATCGTTTATTATTGATTATTTTTGTGACATTTTATTGACAAAAGGATTTATGACTTAATCAAGAACATAATGCGTTGGTAGTTGCAGCCCCAAATGCAGTTGATTTTGTAATATTTAAGAAACAAAACAGTTGATTGGAAAAATCATGAAAATAATGGTTGGTTGCACCTAAACTTGTATAATTGTAGACAGAGAAGAAGATTTCTCACAGTTGTACAGTGTAGTCAAAAGGATTTCAATAGAATGAAAACAAAGCAACTGTTTATGGAGACGTTTTCACAGCGTAAACAGATGGTGAACGACCTGGACGGACCGTACAGGAAGACCTTCAGCCCAGAGAACCTGTCAGCCTTCAGCTGGGATAAGACTACTTCCTGGGCTGAAGAGAAAGCTCCCCTGACTGTGGCCTGCCTCAGAGCCATGTTTCCTCCCGCCAAAAAGATCCAGAAACAGATGGTGAACTATGGCCGAGGGAATAACCCACGGTGGGTCAAAACTAATGAGAACACTGATTTAGAAAAATGTTTAAAGTCGCAGCTGGTTCTGATATTTGTTATTTAAACTTCAGGGTTAATTCCTGGAAGGCTCTTAAGAGTGGACTCGGTCTTAGGAAGATAAATGTAACGTGGGGTTGTCGTGTTTCAGGCAGATGACTGAGGACGAAGTGAAGCAGATGTTGGACCGGAGGATCAGCCTCCTCCTCTCAGTACCTCTGTACACCAGCACAGTCAGAGCCTGTTTCCTTCAGACCGCCTTCAGCGTGGAGATGTTGAGACACCGCTGTCCCATCAAACTCTTCACCATCACCAACAGCCTCGGCATCTCACAGTCCAAAACCGCCGCCAGGATCCACGCCAAGAGGCTCGCCCAGGAGCACGACCGACAGGTGAAGCAGTGGAGAGACGAGATCCAGGTGAGAAATGTTCACGTTCTCTCCACGTCCAAACCCTCGTCCTAGACCTCACTGTGAGACTAATCCTTAGACCTGGAGCTTTGGAGACCAGGAACAGCTGCAGCAAAACTCAGAGTCAGGAATGTAGGAGTAATTCTCACAAACCGACCAATCAGAGCACTGCTACAAACTGAACCAATCAGAACACTGCTACAAACTGAGCCAATCAGAACACTGCTACAAACTGAGCCAATCAGAACACTGCTACAAACTGAACCAATCAGAACACTGCTACAAACTGAGCCAATCAGAGCACTGCTACAAACTGAACCAATCAGAACACTGCTACAAACTGAGCCAATCAGAACACTGCTACAAACTGAGCCAATCAGAACACTGCTACAAACTGAGCCAATCAGAACACTGCTACAAACTGAACCAATCAGAACACTGAATATCCTCCTCCTCCTCTTTAGACCACGAGAAGGACGCAGTACTGCTGTGACGACTCCAGGAAAGCTGCAGCTTACACCTTCACCTGGGGGAAAGTTCGGGTGAGACGATTTGTGACCGACAACAACTTTCTGCTTCACATCGTCTGCTCATCAGTTGATGAAGGTGTCTGTGTGCTGCAGGTTCCATCTGTGTCCAGGTCGGACTCCGCAGATCGAGGATACTCCTTTGTGACGTGGGCGTTTCGCTTCGCTCATCAGGTTCGGGTTAACTTCCGTTACCTGCACGGAGATCCGATCAAAGCAGTGGAAGTGTCTCCGTACAGCGTCCTCCCAACCAGACAGGTACACACACCTCACACACACACAGGTGCGGTCCAGTGTGTCTGCGAGCTGGAGCTCCACGTCGTGCTGTTCATGAGCTTCTGTAAAACTTCAGGTTCGTTGTCTTTCTACGGTGTGAAGCTTTAGTCTCATTAATCAGAGCGACGTCTCGCAGCGTGGTCATCAGCTGAAGTGCACTGCTCCGCAACATAATACAAGAAACCTGCTTCAAGAGATCAAGTATCACTTTGGGTTGAAGTCGGCACCGCTGCGGCGTCTCAGGCTGAGTCTGGGGGAACGTCAGGAGTTCCTCAGAGTCGGCGCCATCTTGTTTTCAGGTTGTCCGTCCCATTCTCGTTTACACGATATCTCTGTAACGCCTTGAAGGAACTTCTTCAAATTTGACACAACTATTCAGTGGGCATCAAGGATGAACTGATTAGATTTTGGTGGTCAGAGGTCAAAGGTCAAGGTCATGGTGACCTCACAAAACACTTTTTAGCCATTACTCGACTTCACAGCAATTATGACAACATTTATTTTATATGACTCCAGGTAAACAGGGATGTAACCTGAAACTAGTCGGAGTGGTCCTTTGACCATCACACTGCATCATCCTGACCGGAGGAACTTCATCATCATGTTTTCATTTTCTTAGACGTACGAGTCGCTCCGACAGCGAATGAAAATCATTGTGATGCGAATCATCGCCGACAACCTGGAGGTCCTGAAAGGACCGAGGGGACGAGTGGTGAGACACATCCCTCACATCTACTCCGACCGGATGAAGGAGCAGAGCACCACTGTGAGTCCACAGGAAGAGCTGATGAACCCGAATGTTTCTGCACTTTCATTCTGGGGACGACGAAGAACCAGAAGATGTTTCCTTTCAACAGTTTTTTCCCCCACAGGTGAGTCTGGGTGCAGTGATACCGAACACCACAGAGGAGTCTGTTAGCGTAGCGTACGGCCTTAAAGACTACATTCCTGTGGTTTCTGGGAAACCATACCACATCCTGTGTTGTGGGGACGTCCTGAGCACCGACAGGACCGAGCAAGGCAACCAAAACCAGAACAACGAAACTCCAAACCTGGACCTGAGGTTTGACGGCCTCGTAGAAGCACCTCCAGAGTTTCAGAAGGAACACCTGTTTCATGAGGTGAGAGAAACTTTACTGCAACAACACCTGTGTGATGTCAAGTCCTGCAGCTGCATCACAATAAAAGTCCTCCAGCTGCTTCACATTAATAAAAGTCCTCCAGCTGTTTCACAATAATAAAAGTCCTCCAGCTGTTTCACATTAATATAAGTCTTCCAGCTGTTTCACAATAAAAGTCTACAGTACAATAATTCCTGTGTTTCTTGAACCCGCTCAGGAAATGATAAAGATGCTTCTCAGTGAGAAGAGTGAGAACTCTCGAGGATCTCTTCATCACATCATCTCACTGTTTCACTTCAAGACGTTTAACAACACAGCCAAAGACTACTTCCTCAACATCTGGGACTTCATCACGGTAAGGCTGTGGAAATATAATGATATGATTGAGGTTGATCAGTCCGACACTTGACTGATTGATCTGTGATTGTGTGTGTTTTTAAAACTTATTTCAGACCTGCAGCTCACTCTTTCATCCCCGTGTGCAGCCGCAGAGTTTCTGGTTGAACAGCACCATGCTGTCATTAGAGCTGCAACCATTAGCTGATTCATTGATTAGTAGATCGACAGGATAAATAATCAGCAACTCTTTTGAGGGTGGATTAATGATTTTTGTCATTTCCTTTGTCCCGTGACCGAGAACTGACTCTGTGGGAAATTATAACAGAGCATTTCACTGTTTTCTGACAAAACAATTAAGCAATTCATCAGTGATTAATCTGCAGGTTATTGATGAAAATAATCATGGAGTTGATGCAGCTGATCCTGTTAATTATTCACTGGAATATTCTGCTCCCTGACCAAAATTAATGTAAATTTTCTTCCTTCTAAAGTTTGTGACGACGGCGTACGTGACTCTGTTTGCTGTGACAGAGTGTGGTCTGGACTCTGTGGACCAGAGACCCTCAGACTACCCCTCTCAGGTCTCAGATCAGATGGACTGGCTCGGGGACCTGGCTCACAGGCTGGTGGATCTGGTGTGGATGCCTCCATCTCAGGAAGACATCAACACTGCTGCTGCTGCTGCAGGTCGAAGTGACAGACAGAAGAAAACCTCCCCCTTCTGTTACTGCAGAGAAGGTAGGAAACAGCATTGAGCCATTTTGGTTTTCTCATTGCAAAAGTAAAATTCTTTGGTCGATACACGGACCGAAGATGAATGCGTGGACAGGAGGGATATGGAGGCAGAAACTCACAGGTTCGATGTTTTCCTGCGTTTATTCAAACAGTTTAGTGTAAAATATTTGTGATTTGTTTCTTTCTCCGATCAGCAGGTTGAACAGGTGGAGATTTCCAGGAAAATGTTTGTTGGCTGAAAACACTTGTTGTTTGTGTCTGAGTCTTAAACCCGACTTGTCCTGTTGCAGAGAAGCCGGAGGAGCAGCTGGTGCGGTGCTGCAGTCACCTGTGTCCAGGTATCTGGTTCCATGACGGCTGCGCTCGGGCTCAGACCCTCTCGGACCCACATGAGGACTGGTTCTGTGGTCCGGACTGCAGTGCAGACGGGACCTACATCTACTGTCACTGTAAGGAGCAGAAGGGGGGGCAGATGGTCCAGTGTGGACTCATGGACAAGTGCAGGAGACACGAGTGGTACCACAGAGACTGTCTGACAGCGGCCGAGCAGAGCAGAGCCGAACAGAGTGAGACGTTCATTCATTCATCAGAGCTTCACTGCAGAGCCACAACTCAAATGGGTTTAATCACATTTGGAACCAGTTTGGATTCTAACTGGGATTAAATAAGATAAATAACTGAGACGAGATGAATCTGAAATGTCATGAGCAGGTTTCCATCACTGAACTGAAGCCGGTCAGACTGATATTTTATTCTGTTGCTTGGACATTTTCCAAAATCCAGAACTAATTCTGAAATATCCGTCTGCCAACCTTTTTATTCCTGTTGTTGGAAAAGATTTATGGGAATTAAGTTTTTATTTTATGTCTCCACGCCGGCGACAGTCAGAGCAGCCATGTTGTTTTCAGGTTGTCCGTCTGTCCCATTCTCATGGACACCTTGAGGGAACTTCTTCAAATTCTTCAACTTCTTCAAGGATGAACTAATTAGATTTTGGTGGTCAAAGGTCAAAGGTCATGAGAATGGGAAGGGCGGCTCTGATGGTCGCCGGTGTGGAGCAATAAAAACACCATCAGCACCTACAGACGTCTCTGTACGTTGTGGGTCTTTGGAAACCCGCCTTTGTCCTTAGTCTGTTTGTCATGTTAACTGACTGTGGACACCAGGGGGCGCTGCAGACACTGATATCTGCCCTTTGCTTCTTCCTGCTGGTCCAGCTCCGTGGTTCTGCTCAGAGTCCTGCTCATTGGCTGCTGACGGCGAGGACTTCCTGTTGAACTACACGAGGGCGGTGGTGTGGGAGGGGCTGTACCACATGGCCAGACGGGACGCCATCCAGGAGGGAGACGGAGACGCCATGATGGACTTCTGGAAGATGGACCTGGTCCTGCTGTGGACCAGAGATCACCAGCAGCTCTTCAACAGCAGCCACCACATCCTCACTGGTACGAGTCTGAAAACAGGCAGATGTTGCTGCAGATATTCGGCCGGTGTCACCGCAGGCTCATGTTGTCATGGTTACCGTGTGTGCACACAGGGATGGAGGGGTTCTACCCGGAGCGAGTCAGACAGGACATGAAGTGGAACCGGGTGTTGAATCTTCAGGGAACAGCTGGAGGAAACATCAGCCTGGACCTCCTCACTGAGCTCATGATCAACGAGTTCAAAGGTTAGACCACCGATTGATCGACTGATTACTGATATCAGAGCTCTTAGGGGTCCGGGTGTAAGTGACACAGGCGAGGTCTTAAACCTCTTTTTCACTGTGGGAAAGGTCAAAGGTCAAGGTCACAGTGACCTCACAAAACCCAGTTTTGGCCTTGTGAACGCAATATCTTGAGTATTTCGGCGGAGGCGGTATTTTCTAGTTCTTCTGGAGCTTTATTGTGGAGGGACATGTTTTGTGAGGTCACCATGACCTTGACTTTTGACCCATAACCCCCAAAATCTAAATCAGTACATCCTTGAGTCCAAGTGAATGTTTGTGCCAAATTAGGGAGTTAGGGGCGGAGCCAGACACTGCCAAGATGGCGACGGTGGAGAAGTTCACTCTGAGCTTCACAAACCTGTTGGTGACGTCACAGAGGCGACGTCCATCTTTATTTAGGTGGTGAACTCACTCTGACCTCTCTGCCTCCAGGTGTGATCGAGTTCGGTAAAGGCAGCTTCACGAAGCAGCAGGTGGAGCACAGCGCTCAGCTGGCCGGACCTCAGGCCAAAGACCTGGACCGGCTTTTCTTCACAGGGGGAAACCCTCTGAACCTGTGCTCGTACCTGTCCCGTGTGACGTCCCGGTCCTGCAGCAGGAGCGAGGACGTGTCCAGGTTTGTGGAGGAGTTTAAGAAAGACGAGCTGTTTGGGTTCAAACCGGGAAGGAAACATCAGGGCTTCAACCAGTTCACCTACAGACAGAGGCTCCGCAAACCAGAGAGGCTGGGCAGGACCCTGAGGAGTCTGTCTGAAGACCTGGACCGACGGAGAGACGTGATCCTCTGAGCACGAGGAGTCATGTGACATGGTGACGTCACTGCCGTGTTAAAGACTGCGCAGTGACACTGAAGCAGAGATCCAGTAAATAAGGAGACGCTCAGCTTGTGAGGAAAAACAGAATCGACCCCTCCCACCCCTAAGCAGCCAATCAGGCGACAGCAGCAGGTTACACAGCTGCCTCCTCATAGGAAGGTGATGAAGAGGTCACATGATGTCACCGTCCCACAGAGAGACAGTCTGTGCTGCCAGACTGTTAGCATTAGCATTAGCATTAACAGCAGGAACCAGACCAGTCGCTGTTTGTCACTTTATCAGTCACACAATTTTTATTTTTTATTATGTGGCTGAAGTAAAAACAGCTGTTTATCTGAACACGTGTGTGATGAGGTGTAAACGTGAAACTGTCATCGACCCAGAGACAAAGTTTAGAGCCTGAACAAACTTTAAGACGTTGGTGAATAAGATTTTTTAAAGACTTATAAATTAATTTCTTTTAAAGATTTTCCATGATCTGCAGAAACTGTGTGTGATCCCAGAACAGCTGCTTCATCTTTCTGACCTGAAGATTCACGACCTGTTTCAGAAGTTTTGTAATGACTTTGTAATTGAATTTGTGTTTGAATTTGTGTTTTCTTGTGCCGTTATGAGTCTGATCAGCTCAGGCTTTGTGTGACGGTCAAACAGTCAAACAGACGAGAACACGCCTCCATATTTACTGAAATGAATGAACCAGTGGATTTTGACATAAACAATAAACAATTATTAAAACCAAAGGATTCATTTTCTGTCGGATCAACTAATCAATTAATAGCTTCAGCTCTATATTTGACAGGTTGCAGATCTAACCCCTCCTGACAGGTGACCCGTCTGAGCATGCTCAGTAGACTGAACTCACCGAGCGCGGTGCTCATCCAGGGAATGTGAGGCTCCACGTCGTCAGTGAGCTCCGGCAGCTCCTCCAGCAGGTTAGAGCACTGCTTCTGAACATAGAACACGCCACGCTGCTGCACCTGCAACACACACACACACACACACACACACACACACACACACACACACACACACACACTGTCAGGACTCCACATTAACATCAACTCGTTGCAGATATGAGTCACTTCTCTGTCGTTTATCGAAACTGAAATGTCCTGATCAACAATAATCTCATCAAAAATGTTTTCGTGTTCTGGTCGTGTAAAGATGATTTTTCTAAATCTTAAATATCGTCATCAAAACCACCGACTCGCTCCACATGATGAAGTTCATCTCTGCCTGAAAAAGAACCTGTAACTGTCATTTCATTGTCTTGAACAGCTGCTGGAGGCATGATGAAGATTCTCCCTTCGATCTACAGGTGTCTGTTTTTAAAGACCTGGTCCTCCCCCCAGGTGACATCAGGTGACTCAGTCCTCCGTGAACCCTGCCAATGTCAGAGTTTCTGTTTGATGCTCTTTCTACTGTTTCTCACTCACTCATCATTTATATTTCATTTCAGATTATTAACGATGTTCACTGATTCCAAACTGGACCTTCTTACAATTGTATTAATTGAAGTCGAGCGTTTGATCTAAACTACGGTGGCCCAAGAAGGTCAAATGTGCTGCAACGGCCCAAAACACTTCATCAGGAGAAACGAGGTGCAAATTCAAAAACACAAACGAAAATAGAAAACAAAAACAACAGAAAGCTGCTGAAAATGAAACAACCTGCCGCAGGAGGCCAAAACAAACACAAAGCAAATACCTTCCCCTGGATGATGTCGAGAACAGCAGAGAAACTCATCTGTCTCTCTTCAGGCATCACGAAGCGATCACCGTTCACGGCGTCAGCGTAGCCGTTAGGAGTCACCGCCACACTGATGACCTTTGACCCCACCTTCTCCCTGCAGACAGGGAAACGGGATAAAGTTCACCTGACCACAGAAGAAGACCTGTGCAGGTGTCGGGGGGCGGGGCTTCCTTACCTCAGGTAGTCTGGCGTCCACCTGGACAGGGCCGGCCAGTGGCTGAAGGCGTTGCGGATGATGCAGGGCTTGTTCGGACCAATCCAGTCGCGGTAGAACTGCAGCGGGTCAGGTGGCTCCTCCAGGTATGGCACTGATTGGTTCAGATACAGATCTGCAAGGTAATCAATAATCAATCACTCTGATTGATCACCACTGGGAGCAGCAGTTTGACTGGTGCTAGTAAAATCATTATTATTATTAACTACTACAGTAACAGTAGTTATAGTATTTGTAGTTGCAGGAGTCGTAGCAGTATCAGTCGAAGTAGTATTAACTAGTACTTATAGTAGTAAGTATTACAGTGTATGTAGTAATAGTAAGTAGTAACTAGTAGTAATGGTGGTTTCTATACTATGAGCACAAGTAGTGTTAGTTATAAAATACTACACTAGTAAAAAAATATTTACTGTACAGCAGTAGAAGGACTGATACTAACAGTATTACTCACAGTACTTACAGTAATATCAGTAGTACTTAAGAGTAGTGACAGTAGTACTGACAGTACTATTAGTAGTAATAGTAGTACTGAAAGTAGTAATAGTAGCAGTAGTAGTAGTATAGTAGAATTGACAGCAGTATAAGTAGTAGTAGTACTGAGTGTAGTAGTAACAGTAGTATTAGTATCAGTAGTATTAGCAGTAGTAGTATAGTAGAACTGACAGCAGTATAAGTATCAGTAGTAGTGGTACTGAGTGTAGTAGTAGCAGTATTATAAGTATCAGTACTGTTAGCAGTAGTAGTATCAGTAGTACTGGCAGTAGTATTTGCAGTACTCGTCCTCTCACCGTGAGCTTCTAGTGAAAACTCAGTAAGGCGTTCGTTCACAGACGCCATCTTGGTTCATCACAGCTGATCTGGAGTCAGTTATAATGAGATCAAACTAAAATTCTGTCCTCACGGATTCTCCAGCCTCATGCTGCCATGCTGCTTTGTTTACATCGTATGCGCATGCGCAGAGCTCCGCTCCGGTAGTGATTGTGGAGCCGGTCTCCACCTGCAGGAGGGAGGATGAACTGCAGCTTCTTTTTTTATGTCTATTTTAAAAGATTAACAGGACAAACGACCACAACAGCAGCTCAGTTCAAAAACATATAGAGGTCAAAATACATAAGCCTTGATAACACGATAATAATAATAATATAAAATACAATAGTAGTATGTTAAATAAAATAAAATAAAATAAACCAATAAGAAAATTTATAAACGATTAATTTTTAAAAATGCAAAGGATTAAGATAAATAAATATAAAAAGAGACTTGAAGCATTAAAATGGGAGCACAATTTCATAGTTTTATTAGCTTTATGTTTTCTGATGAAGTTATTGTCTTAATATTCAGCTCCATTTCTTTGTTGAAAACATGAAAGTGAGATTTCATTTTAGCAAATTTTGCATTTGTGAATGTAAAACTTTGCAAAAAAGTATAATGAGATTAATTATAAATTATTCCTTTTCATATGTTTTGATATATATGATATATGATCCTTAAGAAACCAAAAAATACTTTAATGTGAAAATCTCCAGTTCGTGAAGCTGCCAGATAAAAGTGCTGCAGTAAGACGTTCAATAATGAGGTGGAGTACAAGAATAAAGCAGCGTGGAAAGAAAATACTCTAAGTACCTCTAAATTGTACTTGAGTGGAGTATTTGAGTAGAGGTAGTGAGTTACTTTCCTGCGCTGCCTCAGGTGAAGTGTGTGTGTGAGTGTTTGATGAGTTCAGGATCACATCAGTGTGGATTGGATGCAGCTGTGCAGCTCTGCCTGGAACCAGGTCCTGGAGGATCCTGGAGCAGATCAGCTGGTTCTTCAGTCATGGACGAGTCGGCGTTGGAGCGTTACTTTGATGACTCCATTGCAAATGTGAGTACAGACTGTCAGGCTGCTGTGCTGCTGTTTTGAACATCCAAAGCTTTATTTAAACATGAGGTTGAGGTTGAGATGATTCACCTGTCACCTGTCTCTCTGTGAGGCTGCATGAAGGTTTGATCTGTGACCTGGAGTCAGAATATTTAGTTCCTGTGGAGGATGAACTGAAAAAATAAACCCTCGCTCAGGTGACCAAACATTTCACCTGCTTTTTATTGAATTCTTTGATTTGATCCAAATCAAATTCCAGTTGTTCCATCAAACCAAACATTTTTTTTCGCTGATCATGTTTTACACTTTCAATACATGAAGCTCTAGAAGCTGAAACGTCTCAGGACCAGGACTCAGAGTGGTTTAGGTGAGCTCCAGATTTGAATCTGGAGCTAGGATATGAATCTGACTGAGGGAAGACACTGGAATTAAAGTGTGGTGAATTTGATTTAAATTTGTTAAGTTTTGTGAGACTTTGAAGTTGTGCAACATCCTGTTCTCCTCTTTGTCAAGATGAATTTAACAGCTGAGATATATTGTAATCTCTGTGCATGTTTCAGGGCTGTACATGAATCAGGAGCTGGTTTCACAGACAGACTTTGACTCTTAGATAAAACAGTCAGACTTCAGATGGACTGAGTCTGAATTCATCTGTTGCACAAAGCAGTTCAGTTCTTGATTATCTTATCTTATGTTTCCTGACATATTGTCAAAAATACACAAATATTAGGGAGGAATTCTTCACAAAACTTGAACAAAAATGCCCCAAATTTAACAATTTAACAAACGGGGAGAAATGACCCATCGCTCTGGGGGAATGGAGAGGATGTGCAGTGTTGGCTGGTAAATGTCACTTCCTGCCACAAGAAAAGAAACCGAATGTATTCATCCGCCTCCGTCTACTTTTTCTGATAACTGCTTTTACTTGTATGTATAAGTTTATGTATGTGTATTTTAGCATTTGTATATTTGTGTGTATATAAATCACTTTTCTTCATTTATTTCATTATCAATTAATTGTATTAATAATTATATTGTATTTTATTATTAATATTCTTAATTATTATTTTTTTCTTCCTTTGATTATTTAATTCCATTAATAAATGTGTTTTGGCAACACAGTGGAACTGTCATGATAATAAAGCCTGTTGAATTAAATTGAATTGAAATTGAGTGGAAGTGGACTCTGCTGGACTCTGTGGGTGGGGAGGGGAGGGGCTCGTCGTGAGGGTGAAGTCCTGCTTTGTTCCGATAAACCACCTGTTGGACCGGGGCTGAGCAGGTCCTCTACTGGGGAGCCAGACCAGCAGCTGGACTGGAAACACTTTGATCTGCACTGAACTGTCTGAAAGGTGCGACACAGATAATGATCAATGGATTGATTTCCTCCTGCAGGACTCAATCTTCATGTTGGGGGAGGAGCCTCTGGGCCTCCAGAGTCCCGCCCCCTCCCAGCAGGATCCCTCGTACCTGTCAGCGAAGGCGGGGCCAAATGGAGAGCTGGGGGAGGAGCTGGACCTGAGTTTTCTTCCTGATGAACTCAGCACACAGGATGACACAGGTGTGACATCACCGATGAATTATATTTTTTTTCAATAACCTTTATTGTAAATATACATCAAGTAACAAACAACAGTCTGTAACTCTGGTGTTTGATTCCAGCTGGAGCAGCAGAGAGTCAGACTGCAGCTCTGGACACGTCTCAGGACAGCGGCATCTGTCCGGACTACAACTCCCAGGATTCCACTGCAGCTGACACCCAGCAGGAGGCGTCCATGTCAGGACTGGGGACCAGTGCCTCCCCCTTCTGTCCCATGACCCCTATGACCCCCATGACCCCCATGACCCCTGTGACCGAGAGATCAGGAATCATCCCACAGTTACAGTAAGTTACTGATGAGTCTAAAGCCACAGTACTGATACTGTAGTACTGATACTTTACCTGTAGTACTGATACTGTAGTACTGATACTTTACCTGTAGTACTGATACTGCAGTACTGATACTTTACCTGTAGTACTGATACTGTAATAACAGTACTTTTCAGGTGTGTGTGTGTGTGTGTGTGTGTGTGTGTGTTGGGGGTGGGTGTGTGTGTGTGTGTGTGTGGGTGTGTGTGTGTGTGTGTGTGTGTGTGTTTGTTTCATGGTTCTCAGCATAATGCTGAGTTCAAACCTGGCTGCTCAGCACGTGTTGCGTTCACATGCTGCTGTGTATAAACTGAAGAACTGACTCTCAGCTCTTGTGTATGTAGGAACATTGTCTCCACAGTCAACCTGGGTTGTCCTCTGGACCTGAAGTTCATCGCCCTGCAAGCCAGAAATGCCGAGTACAACCCGAAGGTACCGAGACCTGACTTTCCTCTGTTGGTTTGTAATATACGAGCTGACGTCTGTTCCTCCTGATGCTGTTTTTGTTTCAGCGTTTTGCAGCCGTCATCATGAGGATCCGCGAGCCTCGAACCACAGCGCTGATCTTCAGCTCAGGGAAGATGGTCTGCACCGGAGCCAAGAGGTCAGTGTGACAGTTTGAGCCTTTTCCTACTGAAAGAATTCAAGCTAACGTAACGTGTGTTCATCATCACTGCCTCTAATTGTGTCTCCACCAATCTGCTACCTGTGGAGGACCAGTGATGTCACAGGAAAAGTAATAAAGCATTTCCTTAATTTCATATTTTAATAGGCATTAAAAATAGGAATTGTTAAAAGAATTTATAAATGAACAATTAATCCATTCATAAATATTTAAGATGTAAAAATGGATTTACAAAAGCAGCATAAAACTCATTAAATAAACCATTTATAGATACGGTAGGTTACGGGTCAGTGAGGTCCTGCAGTGGAAAGACACAGGTGTGACTGTGCTGGAAGATGTTTGCTTTCAGATTATTAACCCTCTTCTCCTCTGGGTGCGTTTGAGTGAGGAGCAGTCGCGGCTGGCAGCCAGGAAATACGCCCGGGTGGTGCAGAAACTCGGCTTCCCTGCTCGCTTCCTGGACTTTAAGATCCAGAACATGGTGGCCAGCTGTGACGTCTGTTTCCCCATCAGACTGGAAGGACTGGTCCTGACCCACCAGCAGTTCAGCAGGTAGAAACACCGACTGCTGCTCATTTATTCTTGAGGAGACGGGGTTAGCCTAGCTTAGCACAAAGACTGGAAACGCTGTTTGGGATCGTTCCAGCCCAGTTTCACCTCTGGTTACTACATAATTCAGCTTTATGTAAACAAAGCCACTGAGACTGATTGTATGTGTTTTTGTCTCCACAGTTATGAACCAGAGCTGTTTCCAGGACTCATCTACCGGATGGTGAAACCTCGTATCGTCCTGCTCATCTTTGTGTCTGGGAAAGTGGTTCTGACCGGTAATGAAACTCAAATATCTCCACGTAGTTATAGTGAAGAAACAGACGGAGGGTTGAGTTGAACATCACCAAATATGAGTTAAAAACTAAGGCCTTGTCCACAGTAACACAGATATTTTAGTGTCTGACTCCGCCCCTAACCTCCAGCTGATCCCAAACTAGTCAAAGAGGAGGGACGTGTGTGGAGCTGAGACTTCGGGGCATGCCGATTTGTGGCAAGCATACATTCAACCACCTGTCACTCAAAGAGGCCACGCCCTCAATCCTCCATAATTTTAGTCCTTAATCAAATGTAAACAGGTGAGTTTTTTAAACAGGTGTCATGAAGGAGGAAATTAGCTCCAGAGACCAAAACAGTTTTTGTACCAGGCTGTAAACATGTTTATTTCTGCTGTAAAGTTGGACATTTTAAGACGCTGAAGAACCAAAAACTGCAGTTTTTGGTTCTTCAGCGTTGGTTTCTTGTTTCAACTTTGGAGGTTGATGCTTGCTTAAAACACTGTCAGTGGATGGGAGGACAAAACAGAGGAAAATGTTTGTTTTACAAAATATATGTGTTGATGTGGACAAGATCTTTACCGCATAACTATGAGATCTGTTGTCTCTTTTCATACAGCTGTGGAAACTGATGTTTCCGCTCCAGTCATCTGTTTTAGCTAAATGCTAACAGCTACCTTTTAGTGTTGAGTGCTGTTAACTTGCAGTTAGTTAATTCCCATAATAAGGCGTCCAAAGAAAGAAAATATTTTTCTCTTAATTCTGAGATCTTTTTTATGATACAGATCACAGTATTCAGATAATTTACTCCTAATTATGAAAAACAGATCCAATAAATCCAAAATGCAGATCTCGTAAATATGAGACATGGATCCTGAAGTTATGAAGTATGTATCTTGTAATTATTAAATACAGATAATTAGGAAATACATATTTTCATAATAATGCAATACTTGATCTTGTAATTATAGAACATGGATTTCGTAATGATAAGATTTTTTTTTCTTTGGTGAATCCATTTCCTCACAACTTGTTTAAATGGAGTTGTAACAGTTATTTAGTCATGTGTTAAATTCCAGGAGCTAAAGAACGAGCTGAGATCTACGAAGCGTTTGAGAACATTTATCCGATCCTGAGAGGCTTCAGGAAACAGTGAGGACTGGGACAGCACTTCCTTTTTGTAAATAGATTAAATGTGTATGTGTATATATCTATATTTGTATTTTATTTTGTTAAGCAGAAGAATTGTGGATGGTAAATGAGTCTGCTGTTTGTTGAATGTTTCACCGTCCTGGAAAAAAAGCAGAGAAAACCTCTGTTGATTAAAAGTGACTTTATGTTTTATCTTCTGACTCAGACCTTCACTGTGAACTCAGATTTAAACACTGACTCTTTAGAGAAGCACCGACTCGACCTTTAATATCAATGAACTCAAATATCGGTGGATAAATCAAACTTGAGTATCAGTGACTATAATATCGAAATGATCCTGTTGTGTAGATAATCATGTCGTTAATTCAGAAAAACAGAGCTAATTTTTTTGTCATGTGAATGCATTATGCTTCCATAGAACAACTTTTTTTTTTTCAATTGTTTTATTATACAAAACATTTTCCATTTCATCTTAAAATAATTAAACATTGAACATGGAGGAAACAATCATAACCTATGAAACAAGATACATAGTAAAATATGAACAATGCATACAAATACAATAAGGGAAATAAATGTAACATAAATAAGGATGATGAAACAAAAATAATAAAAGTATTTCAAAAGACCAAACTTATAAACTAACTTTTAACTCAACCTGAAGTTTTGCGGCCTGTCTTTGACTCCGCCCTGACGCTTACGTCATTACATAAACAAACCCGTCACGTTTTCAGAACAAACCGGAAGTGGCGGACTCATCGTCTGCTCATCAAAACAACAACACAACAGTGTGTCAGTCCGTTATCACCGGAGAGTTTTAAAAATATGTCAGCGACATCAGAGCAAATCTAACGGCCAGAAGAGTCCGCATGGAGCCGTAGAGAGCGCCGAGCCGATCCACTCGTTCCCTCTTCAACACCTTTACATTTAACGTTAGCTTAGCGGGTTAGCCGAGCTCTTCTCCATGGCGTCCTCGGCGGGACTCCCACCGCTCGGCCCGGACCGAGCTGCTTCATCCGCCGGCTCTCATTCCGGGGGCAGGCCTCCTCTCCGACCTCACCACCCCCATCCGGCTCATTCGACCCCGGGCTGTGTGATGGTGGAGTCGGTGGACGACGCGGAGGGTCTGTACGTGGCGGTGGAGCGGTGCCCCCTGTGCAGCACCTCCCGCCGCAGGCTCACCTGTGCCCGGTGCGTCCAGGCCGGGGACTTCGTGTACTTCGACGGGAGGAACACGGAGAGGTAAAGTCCAGCGCT
Organism: Seriola lalandi dorsalis; assembly: GCF_002814215.2. NCBI lineage: Eukaryota > Metazoa > Chordata > Actinopteri > Carangiformes > Carangidae > Seriola > Seriola lalandi. The sequence goes on along the minus strand of NW_019525454.1, from coordinate 858,201 downwards.
TGGTCCTGATATCAGGCAGATTTCAGCCTGTGCTCCGCAGTCTTCTCACTGCTGATGCTGAACTTCGTGGCCAGATTTGATAATTTTAGCGTTGCCTTTATCTTTTCCCCACAGTGTCTAAATCTCCCTGGTTATATAGGATGTGGATGAAAATATGAGCCATCTTTACTGTTCGGCGTAGATATCAGAACTTAAAGCCTCATTTCACCCAACAAATCTGACATGTTCTTGCACCTGATCAAACGTAGTTGTTTTGGTGGATAGACAGATTATAGGTTGGTTATTATATCGTAATAGTTGCTGGTAGGTGTATTACATGCATGCCGGATTGAAAAGTGACTCATTCAGAAGATAAGATGAGAATTATGTCCTTATATATGTTTATGTTCTGGTTTAAAAACAATGCTAAGTTGGCAGTTGATGTTTTTACACATTGAGGTTTCTCTTCCTAACGTCAGATTCAATGTTACACGCGAACTTAGTTCAATCTTGAGTGCTTTTATAAAAGTTATACAGAAAAACTAGCAAAGGCTTTTTGAAATTAGTTAATTTACAATCTGTTGCATCATTATTATCAGTTGGGGCTAGTTAGCATTAGCAGCTAACGCTCCTCGGTAATAACAGCGCGTGTTTGAGGCCAGTTTTATCTGACGTATAGCAGTTAGCTTGTTGGCTTGTGTTGTGGTGTTTTTTGTCCTGGCTGCTGGTTTCCAGCAGGTTTATTAGACTCTCTTAGCTGTTAGCTTTCTACTGCTGAGTCAGCCTGTAACTCGGTGTTAGTTTGGCTAGGTTAGCTGCTCTGCTACAGTTACACAACACGTGAAACCCCAAAATAACTTTGTCCTCATAGTTTTCATGCCTCTGGCAGTTTGTCAAACTCCGGGGACCGAATCAACAACTCAGCTGCTCCGTGAAGTTTAAACTGTTGTTATATGATTACATTTCTAATATGACTGTTGTGTTTCTGGTTGTATTGTCTCTGCAGATACATAGAAAAGTTGGAGCGGCTCAAGAAGCTGAAGGAGGAAAAGGAGCAGCTGCAGCAGAGGTGAAGCTTATAGCTGTTAGAGACACTGTACTACAGTACCACACACACACACACACACACACACACACACACACACACACACACACATATCTCAGATTCAAATCTGAGCTTCAGTCCCGCATCAACAAGGTAACAAAAACATAATTTTCTCTCTTTATAAACAACTAAAGTTCAAACATTCATGCCTCCATTTCAAGGCTTGATCACTGTGATGCACTTTGTACTGAGCTCCCTGGGAAAAAAAACACAGAGACTTCAGCACATTGAAAACTCTGCAGCTCAGCAGAGACCACATCAGTCCAGTTTTAGCTTCCTGTTAAATTTAGAATTGATTTTGAGCTCCTCCTTTTATATACAAAGGTCTTACTGGAGGAGGAACGAGCTACATCACTAACTCCCCGATTAACTATTGACCAATAAGAACATTCAGATCATCTGCTGCTGCTTTATTGAAGGTTCCAGTAACAGCTGGAGGAGATTCAGGATGCAGCCGTTGTCAGTTACAACCCAAAGCTGTGGAACATACGACCTGTAGAGATCAGAGAAGAAGCTCACTGAGCGTTTAAGAAAGATTCAAACTTATCTCTTCCCCTCAGCCTTTAACTAAGTATTGATGTCTTACAGATTTTATTCTTTCTATGTAATCTTACGTTCATTTTATGTGAATTTCATGTGAAGCACTTGCTGCTACATTTCTTGTGTGAAAGGTGCTATACAAATAAAGTTTATTATTATTATTATTACTACTTAATGCCACAATAGTCATTTCCATAGGTCTGCAGCAAAGACAAAAAGCTCTGGTAACTGAAAACTCTCCCCTCCTCACAGAGTCCTCCAGGGCATGGACAGGAAGCTGCAGGCGGATGAGATGGTGAGTCCAGCTCAGTTACCTTTACCTGGTTCAGGTACTGTGGATATCTGTGTCCTGGTGTTTGGTTCCACCTTTTCTTCTTCTATGAGCCGTGGCCTGCAGCTGAGAAAACTTTACAGTGCCAGTCGTGACTTTTGATCAGATTGATTCTTACTTTGTGTTTTGTGCAAAAAATGCACATTAACAGTAAAACAATAAGTGACAACAAGTGCAAACAAACAAATCAGCGAACACAGTGTAAATAAATTGCTTTTCGTTTAAGTGCAAACAAAGTGTTTCATTAAAGAGGAAAGTTTAAGTACTTTGACCTTAATGTGTTTCGGCCTCAGGGAAGTTCTCACACTTGGTTAGTTTGTCTTTTAACTTCCTGTCCACTCTGTGTCGTGTTGTTGAAATTGACCTGTGCTGCTTGTGACCACATGAACTGCATTGTAGAAAATATGTGTCCTGTTTTATAATCTAACGTCCAGCGTGAAGGGAGGAGGAGTAGGAAAAACTACAGCGGTCTGATCGGCTGTAGCTAAACCCTGAAGGAAGCAGCTCGGCTCCAACAGAAGCTGTTTTTAATTTACGTTCACAACGACCGAACACCGAAACTCCGGAGCTGTTTAAACACGACATGTTCACTTGTTTTAACTGTGTGTAGGAACTTCCAAACACAGAGGAAACTCAAAGTGTTTCACTCAGTGCAGATTCACTTCAGACCATCAACCAAGAGCATCTTCAGGTCTCCATGTTGAAATGAGTGGATGAAGATGGACGTGTGAGTTTTCATGTTCACCACAGATCAGACATTAAAGTGACGACCTGCTGTCTCCTCAGAAATGGAAGCTCATGTCGTGTAAGATGAAGATCGAGCAGCTGAAGGAGGCGGTTGCCTGGGGCAACGAGGAGGTGAAGAGCGGTGAGTGCGTCTGCCGTCTGTAACACCTGCTGTGGTCACCTGACGGTCTGTGTCACACCCTCCTCTCTCCTCCTCCTGCAGACAGAGACCTCCACCTGCGCTCTCAGGAGGAGGGGCAGCGGCTGCAGCGACGGGCCGGACGTCACCAGGAGAAACGGGACAAGATCGAGCGTCACAACCGTCGCCTGGGGGAGCTGCTGGAGAGACGCAGCCGCGAGCTGCAGAGCAGACTGAGTCAGCTGGCTGCTCTGAGGCGGGAACACATCCTGGAGCTCACCACACACATCTTCCCCACACAGGAGGAGAAACAGGGCAGCAGGTGAGGCTCCGCACACCTGAACAACAACAACAACGCACGTGAACAACAACAACACACCTTAACAACAACAACAGCACACCTGAACAACAACAGCACACCTCAACAACAACAACACACCTCAACAACAACAACAACAACAACACACCTGAACAACAACAACACACCTCAACAACAACAACAACAACACACCTGAACAACAACAACACACCTGAACAACACATCTCAACAATAACAACAGGCCTGAACAACAACAACAACAACACACCTCAACAACAACACATCTCAACAATAACAACACACCTCAACCCACCTCAACAACAACAACACACCTCAACAACAACAACACACCTCAACAACAACATCACACCTCAACCCACCTGAACAACAACAACACACCTGAACAACAGCAGCACACCTGAACAACAGCAGCACACCTGAACAACAACAGCACACCTGAACAACAGCAGCACACCTGAACAACAACAGCACACTTGAACAACAACAACACACCTGAACAACAACACACCTGAACAACAACACATCTCAACAATAACAACAGGCCTGAACAACAACAACACACCTCAACAACAACACATCTCAACATCAACACACCTGAACAACAACAACAGCACACCTCAACAACAACAGCACACCTCAACAACAACAACACACCTCAACAACAACAACACACCTCAACAACAACAACAACAACACACCTCAACAACAACAACACCCTCAACAACAACAACACACCTCAACAACAACAACACACCTCAACAATAACAACAACACATCTCAACACACCTCAACAACAACACATCACCTCAACAACAACACATCTCAACAATAACACACCTCAACATCAACACACCTCAACAACAACACATCTCAACAACAACACACCTCAACAACAACAACAACACACCTCAACATCAACACACCTCAACAACATCAACACACCTGAGCAACAACAACAACACACCTCAACATCAACACACCCGAACAACAACTCACCTCAACACCAACAACAACAACAACACACAACAACAACAACACACCTCAATATCAACAACACACCTCAACAACAACACACCTCACCAACAACCTGTTCTCTGTGTTTGTGGGTCAGAGACCCCGCGGACGTGGTGGCGGAGTGCGACCCGGCGTTGACCTCCAGCACGGTGAGCGAGCTGGCCGAGGCTCGGAGGACAACCTACCTGTCGGGACGCTGGATCTGGGATGACCAGAACGGAGAGACCAGCATCAGCATCACAGGACCCCCTGTCACCCTGCCCAGCAACGGAGACTGCTCCGCCTACTACAGCTGGGTGGAGGAGAAGAGCACCAATCAGGGCCCAGGTGAGGAGGGGTTTAGGGGGAGGGGGGTGTATAACAGACTCTCATTGGTCAGCAGCATGTGGTTCCTCCAGCTGTGTGTATGTGTAAATAACACACACCCTCAGAGTTCACAACAAAATCAAGGTTAGCCTGAGGACAGGTGACTCAGTGGTTGCATAGCAACAATAGAAAAATGCACCGCTTTTTTTAAAAGTGTCGTCTTCAACAAAACAGGCAGCATTTTACAACTGTCTCTCCATCTCTGTCTCTCTCTCTCTCTCCTGTATGGTTTGACCTCTGACCTCTGACCTCCTGTGCGCTGCAGAGCTGGACCACATTAACCCAGCTCACACCATCAGTGCCGCCCTCTGCTACGCCACGCAGCTCGTCACCATCCTGTCCCACATCCTGGACGTCAACCTGCCCAAGAAGCTGTGCAACAGGTAGGAAACGCCTGCTGCTGCCTTCATGTGCAGAGCGCCGGCAGGAAAATGGAGCGTCAGGTGGTTCCATGTTTGTGATGATTAACAGTGACCCTGTTTGTCCTCAGTGAGTTCTGTGGAGAGAACCTGAGCAGATACCGCTTCACCAGAGCTCTGAGCAAACTCAACACCAACATCCTGCACCTCTGCTTCTCCCAGGTCAGATACTCATAACAACAACAACAACAACAATAATAATAATAATAATAATAATAATAAAAGTTGTTCTGTGCTTCAGTTTCACAAACTATGAATCATGTACATTGAAACAGCTGGAGGAGGTGAGCTGTAGAAAACCTTTGACCTGTAGATACAGAGACTGTTTTCACTTCCTGATATCACTCCACTCTGTTCTACTGGATCTATTTTCTCTGTAGTTGTGAGGTCACACGTGAACAGTGCATATTTATTTATGTTTATAACGTGTGTGTGTGTGTGTGTGTGTGTGTGTGTATCTGTGTGTGTGTATCTGTGTGTGTGTATAGCATGTGGACAGTGAGAAGCTCCACCCTCATCACACTCTGAGGAACATCATGTTTCTGGTTTCCCCTGACAACGACAACCTGGGCAGGTGAGATACACTTGTCTGTCTGAGGAATCAGACCACATGACCACCGACAGTCTTAATATGACATCATCAGATCAGCTGATCTAGACCAGGTGTGGGTCCAGTAAAGCAGTGTTGTGTGTTGAATCCAGGACGGGTCCGTTCGAGGTGAGCGCTGACCTGGA